>NC_135712.1:19257143-19583771 GCF_964656455.1 Halichoerus grypus | reverse complement strand
ATGTTGTGCCTATAGTCAACAATAATGCATTGTACACTTAAAACAATGTATTAAGAAGGTAGAACTCATGTTAAGTTTCTTACCACAGTAAAATAAAGTTTTGGGGTTTTTTTAATAATAAAGTGCCAAAAGACATGAAAATAAAAATGGAGTTAAAGTGAATTTCCTGAACAAGGGCAGGAATTTCATGGTCTGGGTCTCCCTCCAGCACCAAAGGAGTGAACATCCAGAATTTCTTATGAGTTTGCCCAAGAGTGGAGCAGAAGGGCAAGAAGGAGACTTGAGGTTTAAAAGACATTAGTAGTCAAATATCAAAAAATGAAGTAAGACTTCTTATTATGTCCTGATCCATTTTCAGCCAAAACTATGATTTGAGAATGTTGAACAACTTTGTAATGTTTAGGACTCACTCATCAAGAATAGTGCAATACCAGGAGATAAATTTTGTGGTAAAAACCTCACCGGAGACATCTAAAGGAAAAGAGTGTGAGACTGAGCATAAATGGGGCATCTTTTTTTGTAAGCTCTGTAAAAACAAGACAGTTTTGGAATATATACCATCAGTTCCTTAATTCTTTGCCAAACTCTAACTTGTAAAAGTTTGGTTGAAAATCTAGCAAATAGGAATTGTCTGCATAGATTGTTTCAGTACAGAAACAAAACTCCCACCGTAGGTATGTTATGATTTTTGGATCTTTGGCCTGTTGTGTTTGCCATCTGAAAAAGTCACTTAGAAAACCTGCAGATTTGTTACAAGAAACTGGTACATGAGAAAAATAAGCACCCAAATGAAAGAATACAAGCCCAGTGGTCTGTCTCAGGACATATTTTAGCCAAAGTGTGGGCAAATACTTTCCAGGTGTTAAGATTTATATCAAAGAGTGACTGAGGATGGAAAGGGCAACATTAAGAATAGGGACTTTATCACTGTCAAGAAGTATTATGTGTCTGTAAAGAAGTCACAAATCTTAAACAAGCATAAAGAAGAAAAAAAAATCTTATCATTTGCAACAACATTGAGGGACCTGGAGAGTATTAAGTGAAATAAGTCAGAGAAAGATAAATAACATATGATTTCACTAATATGTAGAATTTAAAAACAAACAAGCCAAAAACAAACTCTCAGATACAAAGGACAAACTGGTGGTTGGTAAAGGGGAAGGGAATAGGAGGACAGGTGAAATAGGTGAGGGATCAAGAGGTACAAAATTCCAATGAATAAATAAATAAACAAACAAACTTCCAATAAATAAATAAATAAACAAACAAACTTCCAATAAATAAATACATACATACATACACTGGTATGTAACGTACAGCATAGGGAATATAGTCAATAATATTTGAATAATTTTGTGTAATGACACGGTAACTAGACCTATTGAGGTGATCATTTTGTAATATATAAAAATATTGAGGGCGCCTGGGTGGCTCAGTTGGTTAAGTGACTGCCTTCGGCTCAGGTCACGATCCTGGAGTCCTGGGATCGAGTCCCACATTGGGGTCCCGGCTCAGCGGGGAGCCTGCTTCTCCCTCTGACCGTCTCCCCTCTCATGCTGTTTCTCTCTCTCTCTCTCTCAAATAAATAAATAAATAAAATCTTTAAATAAAATATTGAATCAATATGTTGTACCCCTGAAACTAATATAATATTGTTATGTTAATGATAATTCAAAAAATATTTTATCTGCAAAAAAAAAAAGAATAGGGACTTTATCACTGTCAAGAGGTATTATGTGCCCATAAAAAATCACAAATCTTTTTTTTTTTTCTTTTTTTGTCAGAGAGAGAGCACAAGCAGGGGAATGGCCGGCAGAGAAGTAGGCTCCCCACAGAGCAAGGAGCCTGACACAGGGCTCGATCCCAGGACCTGGGATTACAACCCAAGCCAAAGGCAGACGCTTAACTGATTGAGCCACCCACGCGTCCCAAAAAAATCACAAAAATTAAACAAGCAAATGGTAAGGAAAATATCTAAGAAGATAAAGGGACACAAAAGCACAGAGATTAAGCATAACAACCCATAGCTCTGTTTATCTTTTTTTTTAATTTTATTATGTTATGTTAATCACCATACATTACATCATTAGTTTTTGATGTAGTGTTCCATGATTCATTGTTTGCGTATAACACCCAGTGCTCCATTCAATACGTGCCTCTTTAATACCCATCACTGGGCTAACTCATCCCCCCACCCCTCTCCCCTCTAGAACCCTCAGTTTGTTTCTCAGAGCTCTGTTTATCTTGTTTTATGGAACTTGGGCAGAAGTTGGCCACTTTGAGCTGTCACTCAACTGCTTGATTAGACAGTATCATGTAGAAGCTGTCCCTTTTCTGAAGTCAGATGCTTCTGGAAGCTTCTCCCTAAACCGTCAGTTTGAGTTCTCTTACTGACACAGTCTCAGTAATTTGAAGATGACTTATGTCTATTTAATTGAGGGATATGAATCCAAGGATCAATACCCTAAGGGCCACTCAAGGTTCAGGGGCAGACATTCTTGAACGTCTTTTTCAGGTTTTAAGTTGTGAAGAAATTATTTCACAGGATATTCACAAAAAAAGTTTCTGATATCTTTTAGTAATATGATCACATGAGGCCTTTAAAATATTTCACTATATTAGTCTGTACTAAGGCAGCCTCTGGGATTGAGGAGGATATTCACAGAGTTCAAAAGTATCTGAATGTTGGCTCAAGTTTGAAAATTCCATTTGTCCTTTCTAAATTATCTGAAGGTTGACAGTGACATGGGCATTGGAGTTTTTGAATTAAATATAATGACTTACAAAGCTCCTTAATAACAGAAGTGAATGCTGCTATCCTCAGAAAAAGAGCACTGAGATTCCTTAAGAGAAGAAATAAAAAGTCAAACAAATTTTTAAAAAGTCAAGCAACTTTTTTTTCTTATTCCTATAAGAGCTGAGCCTTCTATCCATCTTCACTACAAATATGTAATAAACGAAACATATTCATAAGCCCATTGCTGGAGCAATTGTTTAAAATTTATTTAGAGGTGCTCAAAGAAGCTTCAAGGGTTTGACCCAGTCCCTTTCACACCTTTACAAGTTCGTCAGCATGGCATTGCAATCACCTAGGACATTGACAACAGCCACTCTTGACTATGCATTTAAAGTTTCTGCAGAATATTGTTCTAATACTTTTTTAAGAAAACTTTATAACCAACGTGGGGCTAGAACTCAATGACCCCAAGATCTAGTGTTGCATGCTCTACAGACTGAGCCAGCCAGGTACCCCTCAGAATATTGTTTTAAGATAACAGCAAGTTTATACCTGCTGTGAAGATAATATTGAAGAGCCTTGTTCAATATAGTATGTTAGCAAACATTATTAGAATGGTAGAGAATAGGATCTTCTTTTGAGACATAACATAAAATCAATCCAGGAAAATATAGTCAATAATTACCCTGGGAGTAAGAATATGTTGCAAATAGTAAGAACATTGAAAAAATCCTTAGAGCCTTTATATCCTAAAGTATAGTATGAGTATTCCTGGTTAATAAGATCATTGAAACCTAGGGGCACCTGGGTGGCTCAGTCAGTTAGGCATCTGTCTGCCCCTGGCTCTTGTCATGATCTCAGGGTCCAGGGATAGAGTCCCCGTGTGGGGAGTCCCTGCTCAGCAGGAAGTCTGTTTCTCCCTCTCCTTCTGCCCCTCTCCACAGTTCGTGCACTCTCTCTTTCAAATAAATAAATAAAATCTTAAAAAAAATTATTGAAACCTAGAAAAAAATTTATCGACTATTATATCAATCTGTGTGTTTAAATTTTAGTATATTTTTAGCCTCAAAAATATGAAATCACTGAAATATATTTATATTAACACATTTTACTTATAAAATTAACTTAGAAAAAGTAAACTTCCTTTGAAATTTGTTGTTTTTTTAATCCTAAATTCTTTAAACAAAAATATGAAGAATGCCAAACAAATCTACTTATTTCCGTTATCCATTATTTTAAAACGTAAAGAGGCAAAGTTTTGTATTTCTTAGTACTTTCTCAGAAAATCCAAAAATAGTTTAAGACCTTAATGTATAAACATGAAAGATATCTTAATAATTTTATTACTTGGAATTTGGGACATGAGCCAGAAGTTGTCAGAAGAAATTAAATATAATGGCTTACAAAGCTCCTTAATAACAGTTTTGGTAAATTGAATCTAAGTTATAAGTATGTAAAGGTAACAAATAACTAAAGGTAAAATTTGAAAGCACGTAGCAATGGCAAAGATTATTAGAAACTTTTAACTTTTGGGGGCATCGGTTAGGCATCTGACTTGATTTCAGCTCAGGTCCTGATCTTGGAGGGAGCGGGATCAAGCCCCCGATGGGCTCTGAGCTCAGTAAGGGAGTTTGTTTGTCCCTCTCCCATTGCTCCTCCCTCTGCTTACCCCCACCCCCACCGCTTACGCTGACTCTCTCTCTCAAATAAATAAATAAAATCTTTTTTATAAAAAGAAACTTTTAACTTGTTTTCAAGAATAAGAATTTTTTTCTAAAATAATTCAGAAGTATGTCAAAAATACAAAGAGTTGAAGAAATATTTTAAATGATGAAATTGAAATGATGTGAAATAATTTTTTCTCACCTTTATGGACTTAGGAGTCAGTATATAAAGTTACCTGGATAAGTTTAGCTAACTAATAACTGATGCTTATGGTCAATCCAATTTAGTATTTTTTCTTTAATACAACAGCAACCATTTGAGGTGAGCACTTGATTATTCTGGTAATCTTCATAATAAATTGGTTTAATCAGTAAGTGAGATGATAAAATTCAATAGTAGTCGATTTATTTATTTTGCCAAAACATTAGCTAATCCACAGGATCTAGTTACATACTAAGAAGAGACAATGCAAAGAAGAAGAAGGAAGAGGAGGAGGAGGAGAACTATTGCAGCTCTTAAAAATAAGGAGCTTGGGTGGCGCCTGGGTGGTTCAGTCGTTAAGCATCTGCCTTCAGTTCAGGTCATGATCCCAGGGTCCTGGGATCGAGCCCCGCATCGGGCTTCTTGCTCCGCAGGAAGCCTGCTTCTCCCTCTCCCACTCCCCCTGCTTGTGTTCCCTATCTCGTTGTGTCTCTCTCTGTCAAATAAATAAACAAAATCTTTAAAAAAAAAAAAAGGTAAGGAGCTTGGATTATCAAAGAGAAGAGGCTACCTTCCTTGATTTTTTTATCCAGAAAATTTTAAAAATGTTTTTTTATTTTGTCTATTTCTGTAACCTTGCTTTCAACAGCATTGCACCTGTTATATAGATCCCTACAATGAAGGGAAAGCAAAGAAGCAACATATTCTCTGGGTGCTAAAATTCAGTTTGTGGAAATATATCTAGAAAATGTTGATCAACTAAGAGACTCTTAGTCTCAGGAAACAAACTGTGGGTTGCTGGAGTGGAGGGGGGTGGGAGGGATGGGGTAGCTGGATGATAGACATTGGGGAAGGTATGTATGAATTGTGTAAGACTGATGAATCACAGACCTGTACCCCTGAAACAAATAATACATTATATGTTAATTAAAAAATTTAAAAAAAAAGAAAATGATCAATTAAAAGAGCCCTAAAGTGGAATCAACAAAGTGAGGTGACCTCTCATGGCTTCTGCCAGGGCTTATCATAATGTTATTGATGCTGCGACATGAGTCAACTGGCTGGGACTTCCCAAGGTCCAGAGGACACTCAAGGCTACTTGGTCTCTACCCTCATTTACTGAATCTGCAAGGAATTCTATCAATTACTCATTCAGCAGTTTTGCAAACATCCTTCAAGTCCTTGCATGTGCCTGTAACTTCATAGCTATTGAAGGAAGATATGAAGAAATACCTCACTCCTTGCTTTTGACGACTCCAATCATCTACTTTTCAGACATGTAAGCTGCTACAATGTGATCTGATCAACCCGTAAGAGAGGTAGACAGAGTGGAGGGGGTGAGAGGCAACCTGTCTGAGTGTGGATGGAGGGAGGGCTTGAAGTGAGTCTTCAGTACAGGAGCTGTCCAGGAGACACTGGGGAAGGGAGGTCACTCAGTAGGAATCCCACAAAATCACACAGGCAGATGAAGTGATTGACTCACTACTGAATTTTAGAGACTGTCTTCAGTCCAGTTAAGTTTCTCTTAATTAGATAGGGTTCATTTTAGGGACTGAAATATATGTGAAGCTTCAAGTGGGAGGTGAGTGGCAGACGTGTGAGGAAAGCAGGGAGAAGCAAATGTTAGAAACCAGACTGGGTCTGATTTTATCAGTATTCCTAGAAAAAGCTAGTCATTTGTGATTTTTTTAAACATAATTATTGCTACTCCAGATCATTCTTCTACAAAGACACAAATTATCCAAGTGACTATAAAATACTCTCCCAAAGTATTTTAAACTGGGAAAAATAGGATATAAAGAAGGTGCATGTTCTGCCTGAATATGTCACGCTGCTCTTACCAAACTCTCATTTTTTAAGTACCAGGAATGTATCTGCTTTTTCACATTTAAATATGTGAAAAGAAATGCAGACTATAGTGGTAGGACAATAAAGTCATGTTGAACTTCTCACACAATTGCTTTTGTGATGTTCAAAGCAGTATTTATACTACCACTGAAGAGTGCAAAAAAAATTAAATGTGTTCCTGGGAATTACAACATAAGCTGCATGCAAATAACCTCACAATATCTAAGGCCTGTCCCCTATTTGGTACTGCTGATGTTTCAGTTTTAATTTGTTGAGGCTTTCTGGTTTGTTTTTAATTTCCTAAAAGCTGAAGCAGAATCTATCTATCAACTTACGTCTAAAATAACCGGGTTAGGGGCACCTGGGTGGCTCAGTTGGTTAAGCATCTACCTTCCACTCAGGTCATGATCCTGGGGTCCTGGGATTGAGCCCCACATTGTCCATTGTTGGGCTCCCTGCTCAGTGGGAAGTCTGCTCTCCCTCTGCCCCTCCCCCCTACTCATGCACATGCGCGCGTGCTCTCTCTCTCAAATAAATAAATAAAAACCTCTAAAAAAATAAATGAAAAATAAAATAAAATGGTCCTGGGCTGGGGGGGGCAGATATAACTAGTGCACTTAATAAAAATATTTCCCTCTAAAAATGAAAAGCATTGTTATAAAAATTAAAGCAAGTTTTACAACCAATAGTTTTTTTTTTTTTTTAAAGATTTTGTTTATTTATTTGACAGAGAGAAACACAGCGAGAGAGGGAACGAGCAGGAGGAGTGGGAGAGGGAGGCAGGAGGAGTGGGAGAGGGAGGCAGGGGGAGTGGGAGAGGGAGAAGCAGGCTTCCCACAGAGCAAGGAGCCCAATGTGGGGCTCAATCCCAGCACCCCGGGATCATGACCTGAGCCAAAGGCAGATGCTTAATGACTGAGCCACCCAGGTGCCCCACCAATAGTCTTTTGAAGACTAACATTTGGATATAGGCTTCATAAGCAGACTTGTGACAGTGTATCTCACAAAAGGGGCATGTGGGTCCTTCAACAAAATATATGACTCCTAAAGACCTCTCATTATTGTATGCAAATATTATAAAATAATCAGGTAATGATCTGCTGTTTGAAATTCTGTTTTTGCTATGGCTATAACTACTTCCCCAACAAAGTCTTATCCAGGTCCAAGATCATCTATTTTTTTAAAAAGTAGTAAATAATAATACACATACTAATCATAGTAACATATGCAAAATTTAAATATCCATATGATCCATAATTTTTTGAAAACACAATAATCTGTGGGATTGTGGAGAAAAATTTTTTTTAAAGATTTTATATATTTATTTGACAGAGAGACCAATCGAGAGAGGGAACACAAGCAAGGGGAGTGGGAGAGGGAGAAGAAGGCTTCCCGCTGAGCAGGGAGCCCAATGAGGGGCTCAATCCCAGGACCCCGGGACCATGACCTGAGCCAAAGGCAGACGCTTAACGACTGAGCCACTCAGGCGCCCCGAGAAAATATTTTTTATATTTCTGCATAGTTAAAGCTTTCTGGGTAAATCTTACAGAGATTTGCAACACAAGTAAATTTGTAAATATAATTTATGACTGATTTAGATAGTAAGAGAATTCCATAGAAATTTATCCGGGGGGGCTGGGGATTTGAGAATTAGGACCATAAAGATATAATATAAAGATATTATAAAGCTAGAGGCAATGATCTTATCTTCCCCCTGGAGAAGTTTATACTCACCACAGGGTTAGAGCAAAATCATCCTTCCTAAGGAGCAAAGCACCCAGGTTTTTTTTTCCTGGATTCCTCACATATTATACAAACCAGTATATGTAGGATAACATCTGAATCTCATTGCTTTATCCCAGCATTAAGTAATTGGGGTACTGAGAAAACACATGCTTTATTTGTTATGTGTAAACAATAATATTCTGTCCTGAAACTTTTTGTGTGCATTTAGGATAAAATTAATAAATATAGATATTAAAAATCTTACTCTCTAGGGTGCCTGAATGGCTCAGTTGGTTAAGCATCCGAAGGCTCAGGTCATGATCTCAGGGCCCTGGGATCAAGCCCCACGTAGGGCTCCCCTCTCAGTGGAGAGTCTGCTTCTCCCTCTCCCTCTGCCTCTCCCTCTGCCTCTCCCCCTGCTCGTGTTCTCTCTCTCTTTCAAATAAATAAATAAAATCTTTTTAAAAAATTGTACTCTCTCACCCATTTACCAAGATTTAACTTTTGAGCTGTTTCTTCTCATACTGATCTCCTTATTTCAAATACAAATTTTGTACTGCTTATTTAAGTATAAATTCAATTAGGTAAGCAGAAGCCGGCTGATATCTTTCAATGGTTTTAATACAAGAAATTAAAAGTTTATGTAACTTTTAGAAAAGCTGGGGAGGAAAAGTCTGGAAAACAGCCAATGAAGATCTTAGCTTAAGCATGTAAACAAGTGGGTCATATATGTTCATCCCAAAGCCACTGCAAATCTCAAGAATCTCTGGGCCATTCCTAGTCAAATATTTCGGTATCAGCACCAATAAAGGTGATTCTCAAGAAGTTCAGTTAGAGGCTTCTTGAAATCTCACATCAGTCAAGTGTCTATCTTTAATTCCCACCTGGTAATAAAGGCTTGTCCCTCTTCTCTACCTTTCAAATCTCATAAAAATATTACTCAATGGTTGAAGAATGTGGAGATGGGGAACCTGGAAAATATAGTTTTTGATTTCCACTTCTTAGAGAAGATCTTAAAAGGATTTGGCTATAATGCCTGTCAAGCTGACAACCATCTAGCCCACGATTACATCCTGATGCATCAATGTTAAACATGATCTATTGTATATTATGATATACTTTATTTGAACTCCCTTAAACTCCTCCTTCTTTCTCTCCCCTATCCTGCTATTATGGTTAAGTTTTAACTTTGATTAAATCTATATTCAATGTTTGCAGTAACATAACTGTAAATTTATCTACTACCGAGAAAAGTAGTATATGATTAAACTTCCATTTCTTAAAACTTTTATTTATAATTCCATTTCTTAAAACTTGTTTTTCCTAGAGTTAATAATTGCAGCATTTTTTCATTTGCTTTGTTTTGTGTTGCATGTGTGTGTGTTTTAATATCTACCATCGACTGTTTCCAAACTCATACTTGGAGCTCTTACATAATTCTTAGTATTATTTTTTACATGATCAAATGAATTATATAATCTACCTGTTCTAATTCCCCCCCCCTCACTCCATTACATTCTTCCTAGAGCTTAGCTGTTACAGTCTGATATAGTTATTCTCCTGGCCCATTGCAGAGATTTTGATATAGGACTGCTTCTTTCTGTTCTCCTATGTTTAATCCCTGTTTCCTTCTAGGTTTCTCCCTCTTTCTTGGTTTACCTTTTTTATATTGATGGAGCACATTCTCTGATAGCTTTCTAACCATCAGTGCAGAAGAAGTTATAGTATGGGAGGAAAAATTGGCATGGGAACAAATTGTCAACTAGTTGGCTTTATTGGAAGATAATTTTGTGGCAAGTAGGCTTTATTTGTGGATCACCAAATATCAGGGTCTCACAAATTTTCTCTACAACCAGTTTTTGTGCAGAATAACATACTGTGTAAAAGAAATCATATCTGGCTACATGAATTCTAAGATCAGGTAGAAATAGGGACTGAAGTTTCTACCATTCTGTAAGCAGATTTTCATTTAATTCACTTACTTCAACCATCTAACTCATTGTTGACTTCCATGATAATTTGTGTTCCTGAGTTGTCCTTACTGGTTTAATTTCCTTAAAAGATGGAATTCTGGTCAGAGACTGGGGAGGGGATGGGATGAGGAAAGAAAGGGAGAGTAAGTTGTCTGGCTTATGGGTTGGAGAAGGGCTCAAGGTCCACTGTTTTTTATATAAATTTCTACCATTCACCATTTTTCATCCCACAATTCACCATGTTTTGTTTCTTCCATGGTAAAACTTGTAACAAATTTAGAGCCTGTCTTTTATTCTGCAGGGCAAATGAGTTCATTCCTCATTAATTTCCTTTTGGATAGTCTGAGTTGGTTAACAATTGCAGCTCCTACTCCGCTCAAACAAGAGATGAGGTCTTGGGTTCAGACTGTCATTCAAAGTCACAAGGCACAGTAGTCTTCAATAAATACAAAGCTTATTTAGGTTTAAGAAAGAATAAAGGGGTGCCTGGGTGTCTCAGTTGGTTAAATGTCTGCCTTCAGTTCAGGTCATGATCCCAGAGTTCTGGGATCCGAGCCCCGCATCTGGCTCCCTGCTCAGTGGGGAGTCTGCTTCTCCATCTCCCTCTGCCCCTCCCCCACTCGTTCTCTCTCTCTCTCTCTCTCTCTCTCTCTCCTTCTGTCCCTCTCCCCACTTGTTCTCTCTCTCTCTCACTCTCTATCTCTCTCTCAAATAAATAAAATCTTAAAGAAAGAAAGAAAGAAAGAAGGAAAGAAGAAAGAAAGAAAGAAAGAAAGAAAGGGGGAAGGAAGGAAGGAAGGAAGAAAGAAAGAAAAGAAAGAAAGAAAGAAAGAAAGAAAGAAAGAAAGAAAGAAAGAAAGAAAGAAGAAAAAGAGAAAAAAGAAAGAAAGAAAGAAAGAAAGAAAGAAAGAAAGAAAGAAAGAAAGAAAGAAAGAAAAGAAAAGAAAAGAAAAGAAAAGAAAAGAAAAGAAAAGAAAAGAAAAGAAAAGAAAAGAAAAGAAAAGAAAAAAGAAAAGAAAAGAAAAAAAAAGAAATCATGGCAGGTACAACAGCATAGCCAAGATCTCACGACTCCCAAGTGTGGTTATAAGAGATGATACTGAGTGGGTAAGAATCACCTCAACTCCAGGAAGCCATCAGCTCTGGGGTCCCTATGACTTTTCTATATTGCTAGTTATCCAGACCCTTGCATTCTTTGTCTGATGTTCCTGAAACTCATTGTTTATAAGTCACTAACCAATTAGAGGTTAGAAATCAATTAAAGGATAGCCAATTAAGTTTCTACAACTAGGTTCAGCCCATAACAAATTCAAGAGTACTTTCATTTTTCGTGAATCTGACATCTCCTATATATTCTTTGAATCTAAAAGTATTTGTGTAAGTTTCCAACTTTGTGTAACAAACTACTGCAGACTGGGTGACTTGACAGAAATTTATGCCCTTCACAGTTTTGGAGAGTAGAAGTCCAAGATCAAGGAGTCAGCAAGGTTGGTTTCATTCTGAGGCTTTTCCCTTGGTTTGTAGATGGCTGTCTTCTCCTTCTTGTATTTTCACACAGCCTGTCTTCTCTGTATGCCTATGTCCTGATCTTCTCTTCCTAAAAGTACACCAGTCATATTGGATTATAAACCACCCTCACGACCTCATTTAATATTAATTGCTTCCTCAAAGATCCTATCTTTAAATATAGTCACATTCTGAGTTACCAAGGGTTAGGACTTCAACATATGAATTTTGGAAGAACACAATTCATCCTGTAAAGCCTCCAATCCTCAGACATCCCAGTGGCCAAAGGAAAGGATCAGACAACCTGTTAACCTTTTTCTTTGGCCATTCATCTATTGTCCATATTCCAAAAATTTTTATCCCTTCATCTCTCCTCTCCTATCCTTTTTGTCCTTCTGGTTTCTATCTCTTTATCTCTCTTTTTATCATTTTAGCAGTTTATTAAATCAGTAGAAATAAATGTGTGTATTTAATATTTGTGTTTAACCATGTGCAACCAGAAATACCCACTCCCAGATTCAACCATTTTTGAGCCAAATAAATAGAAAAGATTTTTTTCTCCTGAATAATGTTCTAAAATCAGAGAAAAAATTGGAAACCAAGGATAACTATTTAACAGTCACTATTTAGCTTTGCTAAATAAATGCTTTATCATATTTTTAAAAACTATATCTAATAGCCAGAAATGGCAGAATACTCCAACAGGAATTTTCAAGGCTATAATAAACACAGCGAATGACTCAATGCTGTAACTCAGCAGGAAAAGAGACAAACCACAGAATTTTAGGGTTTTTTTAAAATTTTTTTATTTTATTTTATTTTTTATATAGTGTTCCATGATTCATTGTTTGCGTATAACACCCAGTGCTCCATTCAATACATGCCCTCTTTAATACCCACCACCAGGCTAACCCATCCCCCCACCCTCCTCCTCTCTAGAACCCTCAGTTTGTTTCTCAGAATCCATAGTCTCTCATGGTTCGTTTCCCCCCTCCAATTTCCCCCCCTTCATTTTTCCCTTCCTACTATCTTCTTCTTTTTTTTAACATATATTGTATGATTTGTTTCAGAGGTACAGGTCTGTGATTCAACAGTCTTACGCAATTCACAGAGCTCACCATAGCACATACCCTCCCCAATGTCTATCACCCAGCCACCCCATCCCTCCCACCCCCCACCACTCCAGCAACCCTCAGTTTGTTTCCTGAGATTAAGAATTCCTCATATCAGTGAGATCATATGATATATGTCTTTCTCTGATTGACTTATTTTGCTCAGCATGTGGATGGAACTGGAGAGAATTTTAGGTTCTTAGTATGAATTTTTTTTTTTTAAAGATTTTATTTATTTATTTGACAGAGAAATAGCGAGAGCAGGAACATAAGCAGGGTGAGTGGGAGAGGGAGAAGCAGGCTTCTCGCGGAGCAGGGAGCCCAGTGCAGGGCTCCATGCGGGGCTCCATGCGGGGCTCCATGCAGGGCTCCATGCAGGGCTCCTTGCGGGGCTCCTTGCGGGGCTCGATCCCAGGACCCTGGGACCATGACCTGAGCCAAAGGCAGACACTTAATGACTGAGCCACCCAGGTGCCCCTCTTAGTATGAATTCTTATTTGGTAGTCTCCTGAAAGGTATGGTAGAGATAATGAAGCAGTTATTAGTTTTTCTATCTAAAGATAAATGATAATCAAAGAGCATTTTTTTTTATTCATTATGACTTGATGTGGGGAAAAAATAACAATATTGTCTTTACATACTTTCTAGTAATAACAGATTCCCAGGGTGTGGTGTTAAGAAAATTCCCCAAATCTCATCTGCTGAGAGATATCTTAAATGTTCAGAACATTGACGCTTTTAAAAATAAAAGCGTAAGTACTGAAAATCATTTTCTCTTCCATTTTTAACCCAAATCTTCCTGTTTAATCAAGAATCCTTTATCCAAACATTTAACCTGGCCAGTTTATGTGTGAATTTGTGACCATTTGGAAGAATACAAGTCATAAAGTTTTCATTCCTTGATGGAGATTTTGAGAGTCAAACAGAAACAGTTTCTGGCTTCAAAGCATAAAGCATTCACATAAAGATTCACACTGGAGAGCCTGTACTGAGGAAGAAAAACATTTGAATATCCCAGATGATAATTCAAATCATTAACTCTTAGAAAACTCCAAGCCTAGTGATTTCAATTGTGTCTGGGCAATTTAACAAAACACACCAAAACTCTGCTAAATAGATAATTTTATTGTTACACATTTTATTAGTTTAACAGATCTATTTGTTTGAGAAGAACCTGCAGACTTATAAAAGGCATTTCATTTTGTTTACTGTAGCTGACTGTCATTATTAACTATTAAATTGTCATTTTACTCCAGTATGCATTTTATCTGATAAATATGAATTATAGCAATAGGTAAACAGGTGTAATTGATGGGGTGTTCAATTTCTTTCATAAGAATACAAAAGTCACCAAAAGTCATACTTGGATATTTAATATATTGGTAGAGTTTTTTCAAAACCTCATTTTAATTTTTATTTTAATATGTAAACAAATTTTAAACTATTTTTACATCTATAATGGTTATGCTGTCAGAAGGCATAACAAAACATTTAACAACATAGTTAATGAGAATTTTTCAGCCACTCTATCAAGAAGTATTTAGTTGATTCTTAAAAGTTTAACTGTAAAATTGGATTAACTAAAAATGGGCCAAAAATATGCAGAAAAAGAGCCAAAAACATAATAAAAAATATCAAAGTCCTTTTTGTAGTACCATAGAGAATATAAAATAAAATTTGTGATTTACCATTGTTAATTTTAATATTAAGACCAAAGCTATATAATATGCATATTAAACTGTGCTACTGAAGATTTTTCTTTCTATTCTCTTTACCTATGTTAAGAAAAATAAATATTTTCAGGGTGAAAAGGAAGAAAAGACAGAAGTTGAGAGCAAGTACAGAGGAAAAGTAGTATTTGTTATAAAGTCCTTGGTGTTAAATATGCAAAATTAATCCTACATCTATTATTTTACATGATGAGAGGGAGATTGTGTGAAATTCAATCTCAATCCTTTCCTGAACAAGATACTAACTCTGCTGTGTGGACATTTCCTCGTCTGTCAAATTGAGACAGTAGTAGGATCTACTCATAGAGTTGAAGTGGGTATTGAATGAGTATAAATGCATAAGGCAGTTCAAGCAGCATATGAAAATTAGTGTCATATAAGCATTCAATATTATTTAATCCTCACAAACATAATGAATTGCAGAAAATATAAAATAGGTAAGTATGGGATCCTGGAATTCTGACATATTGGCATTTAAGTAAGCAATAGCTCATGGACACAACCAGGAGCAAGTTATTGAGAATATTAGTTATTCAGTATTGGGAATGCAATATTGACATATGTTTCATTCATCATGTATGAATATTTATATAAATACACATTCATGTATATCATACACACCCACACTTCCTGTATCTGTACATAGAGACCTGTCCACAATAAGCTCTGAGAGATCAAACATTCCAGAGCAGTCAAAAGACTTAGTGATAAAAAGCTACTGAAAAACAACAGAATTAAAAATTTTAGAATAGGTGTCTAAGTGAATTCCATTATTACCCTATCAAATCTAACTTTAGTCACTGCTGTATAAATATTTCCTAACTAAAATTCATGTCAACCATAGCATAGAATTTTTTAAATCTTCTCAACTACTGAAAGAGGAGCTTAGGACTATAAATAATTTTGAGCCCAAGTAAATGAGACAGTTTTTATTTTTTAAGGCCATATCCAGAAAACCACTATTAGATTTAATTGCCAATATCCGGGAACATAAAATCCTTAGACAGGTATAAAGAAGAGTGGAAGCAATAACTTTACAAATAAAGCCACTATTACCCCTGAAAAGGTTTAGTAAACAAAGAACATCTATACCTGCCGATTAGTTATTGATGACCATTTGATGTGAATTTTATGAGCAATAAGCCAGAAACATAGGTTTATTTGGTTCTTTATTATACTTATATTAGCTCATATGTCAAACAAAAAAAAACAGAACATAATCTAATTTTTCACCTTTATTGAATTGTTGATAAGAAATATTATGATATATTGGAGGTAAATAGATTACTCTTTTCTATCTGCTCTGTGGTATATGAAAAATGTGTTGTTATTCTGATAATTTCAGGATTCCTCCAGCTTTGTTTCCTCTCAAATATTTATATAATCCTTTTACACAATGTTCTAAGAAGAATATATCATTAATTTTCTTTATCCAGAATAGCTGCAACCTTACCTGCTATATTTGCAATGAACACTCTGAATATTTCAGACCCACCATATACTTCCCGTCGGTCATCCTCTTTTATAGACAGGTAAGATTGGCCAATATGAGAGACAACATTCAGCTAATCCCAAGTATTCTGGAGGGTTAGAATTCCATATAATGACTTCTTTATACTACAAGTTCTCAGACATCTTGGAAAATTGCTCATTATCTATTTTAGATTTTTACTGAATCTTTGTGTAATACAAGCATTTTATGCCAAATTAAAAATCAAACTTCACATAGATCAAATTTGAGTATGTCCCAAACAAACTTAGAAAGCAATATAACAAATGATCTAGTCAAGAGGGTTCCTTCTACCATAGCAACTTTGAGAAATGAAAGCAAATCTGCACTTAAGATTATTGCTTTAGACTTTTATATATTTGAATAGTCTATTTTTTTAATGAAAACCCTCAGATTTTTATTTCATGATCTGGATTATAATTTAGGAAACAGAAGGAGAAAACACATGACAGTTTCTGATAAAAGCACACTGTTTTGCTTATTGTGCACTGTAGCAGTAAAGTGCAAATGCCTAACGTAAGGGAGGGTGAGAAAAACATGCTGAATTGTATCTGGGAATGTGGGAATTGAATATTGTTTTTGGTCTTTCCTAGACTATTTTGAAAGACATTTGGGATAAGTTACAGCTGGCTCTCTGAAACTTTATTTCCTCTGGTGTAAGATGAGAATTGCTCCTCAAGGGATTAACGACACTGACGCCAGTATGAAGATTCCTATGAATAAAGAATCTCATGCTCTATCCAAGACCTGATGAATCAGAACTTTTACAATCTATGGATGATTCACACAAACCTTAAAATTTGAAACCTTAAAGTTGAAAATCACCAGCTGCTTAACATTGTATACTTATATGATCCCTTGAATTCCTGGTATAGAGAGTTATAGGAAAAAAAGAATCTCCTTCTAAGATGATGCTGAAAAAAGGAGGATAACAAGTTTTGCACCAATAAATATAACCAAGTTGCATCTGGAGGCTTGGGTTCAAACAGTTTAGTTAACATGTGATTTGAGGCACACATCTGTGCAATAGTACCCACATTATTTTAAGGGTAAGAGAACCTTTTGTGGAGGGGGAGATTCATCTATAAGGGAAAAACACTGAGAAACTTTGGATATATTGATTTTCTCTATTTTATTCCTGTTTTTAACATCATTGAAATTTGGTCTAATTTTTATTTTTCATTTTCTAATTCTTGTTTTAGTCTTGTTCTTCTTTGTCTTGCTTGTTAAGATTATTGATTTTACATGTTTTTTTCTTTTCTAATATATGCATTGAATGCTATAAGGTTTCCTTTAAACAGAGCTTTTAGTACATCTCATACATTTGATAAATTGTATATTCATTTTAGTTTAGTTAAAACTATTTTTAATTTTTCTTGAGACTTCTTTGACCCATGCGTTATTTAAGAAGATGTGTTTTTTAATCTCCAAATATTTTGGTATATTCCAGCTATCTTTCTGTCGTTGACTTCTAGTTTGATTTTATCTTTACCTGAGAACATACTTTGTGTGATTTCCATTTTTTAAAAAATTTGTTATGGTGTGTTTAATGCCCAGAATTTATCTTAATGGACATTCCATGTGAGCCTAAGAAAATGTGTGTGCTACTATTGTTGGATGGAGTACCCTATAAATGCCAATTAAAGTCATATTATCTATAAGTCCTTACTAAAACAAAACAAAACAAAACTATATGTCCTTACCAATTTTCTTCCTGATTGGTTTATTAATTACTGAAAGAAAAGTGTGGATATTTTCAACTTTGGTAGTGGGTTTGTCTATTTCTCCTTACAGTTCTATCATCTTTTAGGTTATGTATTCTGATGATCTCTTGTATAAGATGTACACACACTAATAATTGCCATGTCTCCTTGGAGAACTGTTCTTTATCATTATGTAATTCTTTTCTTTATTCATGATCATTTCTTGTTCTTGAGTCTGCTTTGTCTGAAATTAATATAGGTACTCCATCTTTCTTTGACTGGAGATACCACATCCTCAAGGGAGGAATCATAATTCTCTACTCTTTAAGTGTGAACAGTGTATGGTTACTTCCTTTCAAAGAGTAATATATAGAAAGGGGGTGTGGGAATAACTTGATAGTAAAGCAATCTGACAAACTCTACTGCACTTGGTGATCAAGGTTCACATCAACAGTAATAAATCATGTTGACAATATGACCCCTTGATATGAGGTAATGGAAATAGCACCTTACCTGGTCTTTCTCCCAAAATTCATAAATCCAGTCTGTCCATGGAAAATAATGCCAGAAAAATTCCAATTTACAAAATACTTGACCAGTACTTCTCAAAGGCATTAAAGTAATCAAAAAGGAAAGCCTGAGAAACTGTCACAATCAAGAGGAGACTAAGGAGTCCTAATGACTAAATGTAATGTGGTATCCTAGAATAGGTTATGGAACAATGAAAAGAATGTTAGATACAATGAATAATGTTAGATAAAAATGAATAATGATTCATTAATCATAACTAACATACCACACTATCTTAAGCTGCTAATAATAGAGGAAACTGGATGTGATTATTTGGGAACTCTATATTATCATCTTATGTTTTCATACACCTAGAACTATTTTAAAATTAAATTCCATCAAAAATAATTGAATTGGAAACTAATACCTCTTGGGATAAATGGGGTATTTTTTAGTACATTATACATATATATATATTACTATATATATTATATATATATAATTACTATATATTATATATATATTACTATAATATATATTATTACTATAATATATATAATTACTATAATATATATAAATTACTATTATATAGTGTATATATACATATATATATATTACTATATATTGTAGGAGTAATGTGTTAATAGAAACCAATCCTGGTTGGTTACACATTACTATATTACACATTACTATACACATTACATAATATATATAAATAATATATAGTATATTGTAATAATATATAAGATAATATATAAAATAATGTATATATTTAGTATATTATATATAATAGTGCATATTTATTTATATATGTTATATATAATAGTATATATTTAAAATCGTTATAGATGTATGAAAACATAAGATGATAATATAGAATTTCTAAATAATTCTATAGAGAAACACCCAGTTTCCTCTATTATTAACAGCTTATATTAGTTTGGTGTATTAGTTACAATTAATGAATCATTATTTATATATATATAAGATAAGATAAATATACAGATAAAAGGGCCTTGAACAATAAGCTGGAAAATTTCACCAGGAGACTAGGATGCTGCATTGATATAAAAATATATTCCATGTAAGTAAATAAATAGGATAGAAGAATTCTTCCAAGTATGACGCAGGTGCTTGTATCAAATCAACCTTCACATGGATAACCAATCATAACTTTAGAGGAAATATAAAATACAACTATTTGGAGCTAATATAGAGTTGCCAAAAACAAGAAGAAATTAGAGAGGGATAGAATCATGAAAGAATGGAACAGTACTAGTAAAAGTCATGTTTTTGTGTTTTTTTGCCTGAGGCCATTCCCCTCATTATATAAAGCAGGGAATAGTAAAGCAGAAGGCTGTCATATTATGTTTCTGAAGAATCAAAGAACAGAATTCAAAACTGCCAGAGCACCTGAAAGAGGAAATGTCACAGAATGGAAGGAACCACAAAAAAACATGCTCCACTGTGTTTAACCTCTACCAAATTTTTGGCTGATATTTGAGCTATGTACGCCTGAAAGCATTCCAAACAGATGAGTTAAAAGCCAACAGGTGGAAGGATAGAAGAACTGAACAGAAATTTAATTTCCTGCTCACCTGAGAAGAAACATGTTTTATAGTTTCAGTCCAGCTAAGTTAACTGCCCACAAGGACAATAACAACAACAACAACAAAAACCTCTTCAGTGGAAAAAAAACAAAAACCAGAATCTTTACAACATAGGACCCCCAATGTCTATGCAATAAAAATTTTTTTTTTAAAGGCGTCTTTTTTTTTTTTTTAAAGATTTTATTTATTTATTTGAGAGAGAGAGAATGAGAGACAGAGAGCATGAGAGGGAGGAAGGTCAGAGGGAGAAGCAGACTCCCTGCCGAGCAGGGAGCCCGATGCGGGACTCGATCCCGGGACTCCAGGATCATGACCTGAGCCGAAGGCAGTCGCTTAACCAACTGAGCCACCCAGGCGCCCTATGCAATAAAAATTATTAAGCATGTAGAAAAACAGAGATATAGTTCAGAAAAAAGTTGTTAATAGAAACCAATCCTGGGCAGCATAGACATTTTAACAGTGTTTATTCTTCCGATCCATGAGCATAGAATGTTTTTCCATATTTTTGTGTCTTCTTCAATTTCTTTCATAAGTGTTCTGTAGTTTCTAGAGTATACATACTTTATTTCTTTGGTTAGGTTTATGCCAAGGTATCTTATGGTTTTTGGTGCTATTGTAAATGGAATTGATTCACTAATTTCTCTTTCTGCAGTTACATTTTTAGTGTATAGGAAAGCAACTGATTTCTGTGCATTGATTTTGTATCCTGCCATATTACGGAATTGCTGTATGAGTTCAACACCATCCCAATCAAAATACCAACGGCATTTTTCAAAGTGCTGAGACAAACAATCTTAAATTTGTATGGAATCAGAAAAGACCCCAAATCACCAAGGAAATGTTGAAAAGGAAAAACAAAGTTGGGGAATCACGTTGCCTGATTTCAAACTATATTACAAAGCAGTGATCACCAAGACAGCATGGTACTGGCACAAAAACGGACACATAGATCAATGGAACAGAATAGAGAGCCCAGATATGGACCCTCAACTCTATGGTCAACTAATCTTCGACAAAACAGGAGAAAATATCCAATGGAAAAAAGACAGTCTCTTCAATAAATGGTGCTGGGAAAATTAGACAGCTATATACAGAAGAATGAAACTCGACCATTCTCGTACAGCAAACCAAAGATAAACTCTAAATGGATGAAAGACCTCAATGTGAGACAGGAATCCATCAAAATCCTAGAGAAGAACATAGGCAGTAACCTCTTCGACATCGGCCACAGCAACTTCTTTCAATATACATCTCCAAAGTCTAGTGAAACAAAAGCAAAAATGAACTTTTGGGACTTCATGAAGTTTCTATCGTTTTTTAAAATATTTTTCTTTCTGTTCTTTAAGTTAGATAATTTCTATTTATCTATGCCTAAGATCATCAAACTCCTGGGTATTTACCCCAAAGACACAGATGTAGTGAAAAGAAGGGCCATATGCACCCCAATGTTCGTAGCAGCAATGTCCACAATAGCCAAACTGTGGAAAGAGCCGAGATGCCCTTCAACAGATGAATGGATAAAGAAGATGTGGTCCATATATACAATGGAATATTACTCAGCCATCAGAAAGGATGAATACCCAACTTTTACATCCACATGGATGGGACTGGAGGAGATTATGCTAAGTGAAATAAGTCAAGCAGAGAAAGTCAATTATCATATGGTTTCGCTTATTTGTGGAACATAAGGATTAGCATGGAGGACATTAGGAGAAGGAAGGGAAAAATGAAGGGGGGTAATCGGAGGGAGAGATGAACCATGAGAGACTATGGACTCTGAGAAACAAACTGAGAGTTTTAGAGAGGAGGGGGATGGGGAGATGGGTTAGCCCAGTGATGGGTATTAAGGAGGGCATGTACTGCATGGAACACTGGGTGTTATACAAAAACAATGAATCGTGCATCACTACATCAAAAACTAATGATGTATTGTATGGTGACTAACATAACATAATAAAATAAAATAAAATAAAATAAAAAACAATAGAAACTTGATGACCTATGAAAAACATCTAACGGTCTAATATCTGTATAATTATAATTCCAAAAAAAGGGAAACTAGGGAGAATGTTGAAATAAAAACATTTGAAGAAATAATGGCCAAATATATCCCAAATCGGGTGAATTAGGAAACTCAAAGTACCCCCCAAACATGATAGATACAAGCACAGCACACATGGGCACACATTATAGTCAGATTAATACTCAAAATTAAATATAAGGAAAAAATCTTAAATGCCACATTACTTAGTAAGAAACAACAAGATTAATAATGGTAACTTCTCGGGCGCCTGGGTGGCTCAGTCGGTTAAGCGTCTGCCTTCGGCTCAGGTCATGATCCCAGGGTCCTGGGATCGAGCCCCGCATCGGGCTCCCTGCTCTGCGGGGAACCTGCTTCTCCCTCTCCCACTCCCCCTGCTTGTGTTCCCTCTCTTGCTGTGTCTCTCTCTGTCAAATAAATAAATAAAATCTTTATAAAAAAAAAAAATGGTAACTTCTCATCAGAAACTGTGGAGTTAAGAAGGCAATGGAATAATATCTTTAAGGTTCTAAAATAAAGCTGACAATTTATAATTCTGCATTCAGGAAGTTAAATTTTAGAAATTAAGGCAAAATAAATACACTCACAGATAAGCAAAAATAAAAAATGTGTTGCTAGTGGACCTGCACTATAAGAAATAACAGTTCAAGCTGAAGGATAATAAAATCAGAGGAAATCAAATGAAATAAAACCGGATATAACTATAAGAACAAATGAAGATTACTGGAAACAGTAACTAAGTGTTAAGTTTTTTAAATTATCTTTTTTGTCTTATGTCCTTTATAAGATACATCTGTTTAAAAGAGAAAATATATTATTGTTCTGTGTTCATAATATATGATGATGTAATGTATATGACAACTACAGTATAAAAGATGGGGTAAATTAATTAGAATACTCATATATTTTATGTAAAATAGTACATAATATTAACTCTTAGTAGACTGTAATAACTTAAGGGCACATATTTTAATTCCTAAAGTGACCAAAAAAATAATGAGAAAATTATATAGTCTGTCGGGACACAGTCAGAATCTGAATGTAGTTTGGTAGAAAAATCAGGTATTTTAGGGATCAAATAAAGCTGATTTTAAAATTCCCTACTCTTGAATTTTTGGGACTTCATCAGGATAAAAAGCTTTTACACAGCAAAAGAAACAATCAACAAAACTAAAAGGCAACCTACAGAATGGAAGAAGATATTTGCAAATGACTTATCAGATAAAGGGCTAGTATCCAAAATCTATAAAGAACTTAACAAACTCAACACCCCAAAAACAGAAAAATCTAGTCAAGACATGGGTAGAAGACATGAACAGACATTTCTTCAAAAAGACATACAAATGACTAACAGACAATGAAAAAATGTTCAACATTACTCATCATCAGGGAAATACAAATCAAAACCACAATGAGTTGAGTTGCCATCTCACACTTGTCAGAATGGCTAAACTTAACAACTCAGGAAATGACAGATGTTGGCAAGGATGCAGATTAAGGGGAACCCTCCTACGCTGTTGGGGGGGAATGCAAACTGGTACAGCCACTCTGGGAAACAGTATGGAGATTCCTCAAAAAGTTAAAACTAGAACTACCCTATGACCCAGCAATTGCACTACTAGGTATTTATCCAAAGAATACAAAAAGAGTGATTCAAAGGGGCAAATGCATCCCAATGTTTATGGCAGCAATGTCCACAATAGTCAAAATATGGAAAGAGCCCAGATGTCCATCAATGGATAAATGGATAAGGAAGATGTGGTATTTATATATATATATATATAATATATATATATATATATTATATATATATATATATAATAGAGAGAGAGAGGAATATTAGCCATCAAAATGAATGAAATCTTGCCATTTGCAATGACGTCAATGGAACTAGAATGTATTATGCTAAGCAAAATAAGTCAGTCAGAGAAAGACAAATACCATATGATTTCACTCATAAGTAGAATTTAAGAAATAAAACAGATGAACATAGAGGAAGGGAAGGAAAATAAGATAAAAAGAGAGGGAGGCAAACCATAAGAGATTCTTTACTATAGGGAACAAACTAAAGGTTGCTAGAGGGGAGGTATATAGGGGATGGGGTAATTGGGTGAAGGGCATTAAGGAGGACACTTGATGTAATGAACGCTGGGTGTTATATGCAATGATGAATCACTAAACTCTATACACAAACTCTAACATATGATATACTATATGTTACCTGACTTGAATTTAAATAAAAATAAAATAAAATTCCCTACTCTTTCACTCATTGGTTATGTGATTTTTTTAAAAGTAACTTATCCTCATTGAGGAACAGTTTTAGCAGGTATAAAAATAATCTCATCATTGTTATTTAAGGAGCAATAAGATAACATTTAAAAGTACCAAATGTAGTCCCTGTGGTTCAATAAATAGACTTTAGTCATCTCTGACTTCCCTCTCTACTCCACAAGTAACTAAGATTCACTTCAATACAAATAGTAGCAGTCCCTGAAGCATCTAAATATACTGAAAAAATAACAGCAATACTAGGAGAAATATATGGAATTATGCATAGGTTAGTGATTGATACAGCAAAAAAAAGCACGTGTAAAATTGTAAAAACACTTCATTTAAATATGCTGGAAAAATATAAAGCTCATCCAAAGGAGTGAGAAGAGTTCAGAGATTTATCTGAAAATAAACACCATTTAGAGAGGAATCTATGAAAGAGAAAAATCAGAAGCAGCACGGAGATGCAAAAGCTGTTAATAGCCTGGAAGACAGAGAATCACATTAAGTCATCTCCACTTAGAAACAGGTGCAAATAGGAACACGGCAATGTTTTTTCATTTTTCAGTCTTTAGAACTAAATGACTGACTTTGTGAAGAATCAGTCATAAACTTGAGATTGTGGCCTCATTACCCAGTTATTGGCTTTATTAAATATTAAATTCTACCTTATGGTGACAAAACTGAATTGCATGAATATGTAAAATAAAGCTAGCTATTTTTAAGAATGTAGCTAAATTACAATTATTTATCTACAAATTCATGATTAAAATTATGGGATAAAGAAATAGAACTCAGTTTTAAGCCCTAAGAAAAATCCTAATATTTGAAGGAGAAACTATAGTATTTTGTGAGCAGGTTATATAACCACTTGAGTTTTGATGATTAGATTATTGTACGATTTTGCTTAATACACAGTCATACATCAGCTTTAGAATATGGTGAAGCCCAAAATATTGTGAAAAAAGTTTTTGATTTTTGTTCATCATAAAATTTTCAACTTGTTACTATTTTATTCAGTGCTATTATATTTGTTGTAGGTCTCTGTAATAAGAGACAGATGACAGAGTAATACGTTCAAGTCAATGAATCAACTCTAGTTGCTTCTTTCTATATGTAGCATATCCTTTGAGCCTCTACTGAGGATGCTCAGAAGTGAAAAAAAACTACTAACTCTAGTTTCTGGGAAACATAAAGGTATAACATATAGGAGTTGCTGCCTTGGATGAATTGCTTTGCTTAAGGTATTGTCAAAAAGTCTGTACTTTCTCTACCAATTCAGTTTCTTAAGAGATAATAACAATTATAAATTGGAATGAGAACCAAAAAAAAAAAAAAAAGGATAACAGACAAAAGAAAAAGAGTACAGTGCATGCACAAGGAGAAAAGGAAAGAAGAAAGGAAGGAAGGGTGGGAGGGAGGGATGGAAGAAGGGAGGGAGGGAGGAAGGAAGGAAAGAAGGAAGGAAAGAAGGAAGGAAGGAAGGAAGGAAGGAAGGAAGGGAAGGAGGGAGGGAGGGAGAAAGGAAAAAGGGGTCTGATTCCATTTTGGGGTGTTTGACTGCTCTGGATACTTCCTCCTCAGTGCCATCAGGAGGTTCAAACTGTGCAAGCTCTTGTCCCGAGAACCTTCATCCCTGTTCCCACTACCACTGTAAAAATCCAGTCAGTCTTCTTTTTCTGCTCTCTCAAGCTTTTTAAATTTTTATTTATTTTTTTTTATTTATTTTTTGGACCAGCTTGGGAAGCCCCTCTGCTCGCCAACATAAAGCTTCATTATGACATATAAAAAATCATTTTTACCACTCTTGGTGTGTGTGTCATCAGTCTAGACATTGGAATCAAATTTTAGGTGAAAGGTCCATCTTGGATCTGTGAGGTAACTACAACAGAAAAGAAGGAAAGAAGATGAAAGAAATGAAGGAAGAAAGAAATCTTGAGACATATAGAGAAGGAAGTCAAAAGCCAATGTTTTTTAAATGAGCTTTTCCTCCCAAGCGACAGAAGAATAGCCCCAACCATCTTTCTTCCTCAAATTCGAGGAATGGTCTCAGCCCTATCCATAAGAACTGTGAACATTAATAACAATATGGAAAGAGAATTTAAGTCATAACATTATGGGATGCTTTTGAGTTAGAGAAATTAGGCCAAAGTCAAAAGGTAGAAAAGTCTTTTTTTATAATTTGTTGCCAAGTGCTTAAGTAAGGTGAGCTTGGTAGCCTAAAGGAAACTTACTTTGTGTCCTTATAAAATTATCAAAGACATTTGAATTAATTGGTTATGTTTAATATTGCTACTTGAAAAATAGTGATTGCTATCTTATCCATACTGTGGGATGGGTTATTTTCAGGTGAGCTTTTCCATAAATAATTCCCCATTCAGGAATCCCATCAATGTGCTGAATGTGTCGAACAGTATGGATATTTGGGTTACACAGAAGTGATACCTAAGTTGCAATATGCAAAGTTACTTGTAACATTACCTTAATATTTCTTTGCAAATGAACAAATAAATCTATCCTCACAGTACCTAGTATAGTGTTTTGCCTCTTTGGTATTCAGTGCATTTGTTGAAATAATCACTCGTTGCTTTCCGTAATCTAAGTTCTTTGTGTCAAGTTTGATCACCGAAAGGTCAGATACCTTGACTTCATTGTTTTTGGCAGCCATACAAGGTCATGAAACAAATCCCTGTTCATTTTTATTCTGATTTTAGTGTGCTTTTAGCTTCTATCATAGTTCATATGAGACATAGTCATAAGAAAAACTGATTCTCTTCAAATCAGCTGTTAAAAATAACTTTACTGGGCGCCTGGGTGGCTCAGTTGGTTAAGCGACTGCCTTCGGCTCAGGTCATGATCCTGGAGTCCTGGGATCGAGTCCCACATCGGGCTCCCTGCTCAGCAGGGGGTCTGCTTCTCCCTCTGACCCTCTTCCCTCTCATGCTCTCTGTCTCTCATTCTCTCTCTCTCAAATAAATAAATAAAATCTTTAAAAAAAAAAAAAAAATAACTTTACTATTTTATCCAATTTTCAATTCAGAAGGACATTTGTGATATGTTTTTTATAAGGATATATTTATATGCCCATTTATTAAATATTATATTTACTTATGTAAATATTCATATTTTTATTCACTAAATTAATATTACTTGAGCATCTATTATGTGCCTATATATCATAGTGTGATAAGCACTAGAGATAAAAAGTGAACTAAAAAAATAGAAAGTCTTTGTCTTCTTGGAGTTTACAACCAGTGGGATAACAAACTTAACAAAATAAGTGTATTTTTTACAAACTGTGAAAAATGCTGAGAAAGAAATGTGAGAAAGATATATAACAAGAAATATGACTGATAATTGAATTGAGCTCTGAAGGCTGAGTGGGTATCATAAGGTAAAGGAAGGTAGTGTACTGAGGGACAGGCAAAGACCATTCCAGGTGTGGGTGCTGGGCTTCTTGTCAAGGGAAGCATGGTTTATTGGAAGAATTGAAAGAAAACCATGAAACAGTGAGAATTCTGTTAAGTTTCTATATTTTCCTTTTGGTGTGCACGTTTATGTGTAAATGTGTATCTGCCAGGAAGATTTCAATTTAGTTAATACTAAACCATGATAATTATGTAATTCCAGGTTTTTTATATATTTGCCATTCCCTTCCTTCCTATGAAAATTTTTAGGATAAATTTCTCTATATTATCTACTGAGTTTTACAGTAAATCACCTCTATTACCATTTAGAATTGGTGGGGGAAATGAAAAGGGAAAGTGGATATGAAGGAAAGGGAAAGTAAGACATGGAAGAAAAATTGTAAACTTGACATCATTCTAGTTGGAAGGAGAAACAGAAATATTTTAATACATGATCCTAGCACATGCATAATATTGTCTTCTATCACTTATACTATAAAGCAAAATAAAACTAATTGCACTGAACCATATTTTGCAAATAAAAAGAACAAATGCAGGCTGAATGATTTAGTAAAAAAAAAAAATAGATTTTTCTGGAATGCTTTATCTACTTCTAAGATCTGGCTTAAGCTCGGGGGGAATTAATTTTAGGCTATAAATATATTGTATCATTGAGTCAAACTTCTAAAGTGTACCTCAAAGGACCAAAATTGGCTCCTTAGATTCCTTCCAAGGGAAAAGATCAAAAATACTTAGAACCTTACAATTTCTTAATATTGAGTAACTTTCAGTCTGATTGGCAATTTAACATTACAAATAAAAGGTAAGCTTTAATTTGCTGTCTCAATAGGAGTTATTGGAAAATTAAATCATTTCCAATTTGCATAACAAAATTTATTATCTGTAATTAACTAACCTTTAGAAATTTATTTTTAATTTCCTCCCGTCAACTAATCTGGAAAATACCAAGTTAAGAAGCACTAGCTTAGAAGCAATTACTACATTAGTGTGGAAGCTACAGCAAGCATTAGATGGATGGAGCGCTCAAGTCCTAAGGTAATTAAACATCTGTCCCTCATGTACAGGCATTAAACATGCCTGTCCCTCAGTACACTACCTTCCTTTACCTTATAATACCCACTCAGCCTTCAGAGCTCAATTCAATTATCAGTCATATTTCTTGTTATATATCTTTCTCACATTTCTTTCTCAGCATTTTTCACAGTTTGTAAAAAATACACTTATTTTGTTAAGTTTGTTATCCCACTGGTTGTAAACTCCAAGAAGACAAAGACTTTCTATTTTTTTAGTTCACTTTTTATCTCTAGTGCTTATCACACTATGATATATAGGCACATAATAGATGCTCAAGTAATATTAATTTAGTGAATAAAAATATGAATATTTACATAAGTAAATATAATATTTAATAAATGGGCATATAAATATATCCTTATAAAAAACATATCACAAATGTCCTTCTGAATTGAAAATTGGATAAAATAGTAAAGTTATTTTTAACAGCTGATTTGAAGAGGATCAGTTTTTCTTATGACTATGTCTCATATGAACTATGATAGAAGCTAAAAGCACACTAAAATCAGAATAAAAATGAACATCTGATCACATTGTTCATTTGAAAACATATGGGGAAATATTTGATATCATTACTAAGTGACAACAAAATAATAAGGCACCATTTTGTATACACTAATCAGCTAAAGGAATCTATTTAATCAGTACTGTTTACTTGGAATTCCTTTAGAGTTAATAACACTATGTTTCATACCAAAGCAAAACAAAAATATGAGAATCCAATTTTCCTAATTCTAATTGTTCTAATTTAATTGTAATGTGCGCATATATTGTCATTCGATTTTAGACGCAAGAGTTCTACAATAGTATCTTTTAAGTCTTCAATATTTTGAAATTAATTTCTTGTCCCTCTCCACTCTTTTTTTTTAAGGATTTTATTTATTTATCTGAGAGAGAGAGAGAGAGAGAGAGAGAGCATGAGCGGGGGGAAGGGCAGAAGGAGAAGCAGACTCCTCACTGAGCAGGGAAGCCCCATGCAGGGCTTCATCCCAGAACCCGGGATCATAACCTGAGCCAAAGGCAGCTGCTTAACCGACTAAGCCACCCAGGCACCCCTCTCCACTCTTGATATAAGGAATGGTAAGGTAGAATTAAAATGTATATTCCCTTATCATAAAATTTGGTTTAATAGATCCTCTTGTAAATATATATATGTATGGCTATAGAATTTTAGAAGATTGTTTTCTTTTCAAGAATAAAAAAAATTAAGAATAAACCTCTCTGTTTTCCCCTAGAGTTTATCAAGCTCTGCTAAAATGCTCTATCTAGCCATTACAATTCATAGAAAAAAGCAGTGGTAGCAGGTGGCATTATGAATTTAAATTAGATCCAATGTGCAGAAAGACAGCAGGGGATCTTCTGTATCAGTTTTCTAAATGCATGACTCCAACAATATTGTATGTTTTCCAAACTAGTCAAGCCATTACTGTTCTACAAACAATTTTTTTCTATTTTACTAGAGTGCTTTATTTCCCTCAAGATACTAGTTTGTAAACTCATCAGACTCTACCCTGACACAAGAAATCTAGGATACCAGTGATGAAAAACAAATTATGAAACAAAACATATGCCTTTTAGAAAGTTCTAGGAAGGTAAGTCATCTTAGGCTATCTCCTTTTTAAAATATACAGATGCACACATATACACACACAAAGCCATAATCTAAACTAAACATCTTACTGTTGTCAACAAGAATAAATTAGATACGTAATATAAAAATTACATGAGATAGTAATTTTATATTATTTTTTTAAAATTCAGACTACTGATAGATTAAAACTTAGCTTTTTTAATATATGCTTTCGAAAATTTAAAGAGACTACAGCCTCTAAAGGAATTCAGTATCTTTTCATCCCTTATTTCCAATCCCAAGAATGGACAACACCATCTATTTAGATATTAAGGCCAGAAACTTGGGATTTATCCACCAACATGCATATCCATGTCCTTCAGATTTCTCCTAAAATTCTTTCCAATCCTCTCACTTATTTCCATTTCCATAAAGTCCATCTTGGTCCAAGCTAACATCCTGTGTGGCTGATTACTAGATTATTGCAATACGAATCACAGCTATAGTCGGAAATTTAAATGGGCCAAGAGTTCAACTGTTACTCTCCTTTTTTTTTAAATGGTATTCTTGTTCAAATCTTATAGATTATAAATGAGTGAGAGAAATAATGAAACCAATGTTATTTACATCAGAAGACAATTTAACAAATATACCAAATTATTCAAATATTAGTATTGAGATATACCAAAGCACACTCCTCAAGTCAACATTATAGACTACTGTTTCATAAAATACTGACTTGTAGAAAGGAAAAAAGAAAAAAATACATTATATCTTATAATTTTTACTGTTTCATTAGCATGATTGTCACCAGGCAACTTTTATATATACAAAAACTATAAGAAAATGGCCAAAATTAATAAAGAATACTTTTTAATAGAATAAGCAGGATTTATCTCTGCTTTCCCTACTGGCTTCTTTTCCCCAATGCCTCATTCATTTGGCAAAGTAGGACTAATAGAATTAATAAAAAGACTTTGTTGTTAATGAATATTATTGAAGACCTAATAAATAATAACACAGAAAGCAAAAATCCAATCACAGCAAAAATATACCACTGAATACCCAGCCTTAGTTCTCACAGAAAGTTCTGTACTCAGCCTCTCCTCCTGCAGACACCCACTTCCCATCATGCATTACACAAATCACCATCTCTTTTCCAGTGTCTTTTTTTCTCAAGGGCCAGAGACTCCTCTAACTCCTCTCTTCTCAGTAGCAATGGGAAACTAAACATTTCTTCACATGAAGCAGTCTCCATCCAAGAATGAACCATTTAAATTTATTATGCAGAGTAATTTACCATTCCGTTGCCTTGACCATCTAATTTTCTTTGAACAAGGTCCAAATGTTTTACTACCACATAATGAAAGGGTCCATTAAAGTGCTTTCCTACATCAAATGATTGTAATCTTTTCAGCCACCTCTGAGTGCAGAAACAATGCAGTTATTTTTAAATATTTTGCTTTTTGTTTTTCCAAATTCCACCATTAAAAAATTTTTAAGGCTGTCATATTTAATTTCCTTTTTTACCCTTATTCTAGAGTTTCTGCAAAATGATATGAAAAGAAAATGACAAAGTCAGTTGGAAAAAAGACCAAAAAATAATATTATATAGTGTTTTGCTTTTGTACCTAAAAGTCAAGAAAATCATCTAAACAACATAATAAACTAGAAAGGTTTTACCCAGCAATAATCAAAGTGTTAGGTGTTTATGAAGAAAATTATAAAACTTCGTAAGTATATGTAAGGAAAAACCAAAACCAAAACAAACAAACAAAAACAGACATAACAATCATGTTCTTGGATTAAACTATGAAAAGACCAGTCCTTTCCAAATTAATGAGTAGTTCTTTCCTCCTTTATCTGTTACATAAAATAAATATTTCATGTTGGAGACTATGTCACTTACTAGAGTAGATGGTAAATATACTAGAGGCAATAATATAGACAGATATCTTACCCTAGGTAAAAGTGGCAAATACATGCAATTAAACAGTAATCAGAGTCAACTTTAATATATACCTATACACATACGGCTGTACATACATGTATACACATACATATATGCATATGTGTATAGTTAGGTATATATTTCTTCTCTTTCTTTGAAATAGTTAGAAAATGAACAAAATAATGCAAACAAAAATTGAAAAGGCCAAATTTTTATTTTGAAAAGATGTGAAAGAAGAAAGCTATAAAACCTTAGAGACTTCTGAAAGAAGACTTTTATTAAATGGTTATTTTACTGAATAAGTACATGGAATATTTCTCACATGCTAATTCTACCCAAGTTTATGTATAATTTTAGCACCATTATAGTCAAATTTCACCAGGAATCTTCTTTGAATTTGAAAAAGTGATTCCAAAAATCCCTCTAGGAATTTTTCACAGAAATGAAAAAAAAAAAAGAAAAACAATCCTAAAATTCATGTGGAACCATAAAAGACCTTGCATCACTAAAGCAATCAGGAGAAAAAAAGAGCAAAGCTGGAGGCATCATGCTCCCTGATTTCAAACTGTAGTACAAAGCTATAATAATTAAAACAAGATGGTATTGGCATAAAAACAGACACATAGACCAATAGAACAGAACAGAGAGCCCAGAAATAAACCCATGCATACAGTCAACTAATGTTTGAGAAGGGAGCCAAGAACACATAATAGCAAAAAGATAGTCTCTTGGGTAAATGGTGTTGGGGAAACTGGACATTCACAAGTAAAAGGATGAAAAGATTTACATCTTCAAGGGACAGAATACAAGATTTCTCCTAGGAGTTTTGGAGCATATTTCCCTATTGTCAGTAGTCTAGGGTAATTGATATTTAAATCTTCCTTTATATTTGAGGTCCGATGGCATACGGTCCTTAATCCATTTCCTGGTCAATCACCACAGCATCCTCCTCTCCCTTTCTTCACTTTTTCAGGGATTCCAACCTTAGCAACTCAATCAGGCTTTGTCATAAGCACCCAGATCTTAAGCCATGGCAGCTTGTTTCCTCTAGCTTTGTCAAATTGCATGTTCAGGTCTCGATCTTATTATCCTACTGTCACCCCTTGTCTGGAAGTCCCAATGCTGGCAGAGTAGAGGACAACCACATGGCCTTCTCTAATCTCAGCTCTTCCAATTTTCTAACCCCATCTTTGGCCTCTAGTTGGGCATCAGTGGCCAACCAAATGCCCACAGTAGAGGCCAGGCCATGGCAGCAGCCATTCATATCCCTTTTTTGCCACAGTGTGCTGTGTGTAGCTCCTCAAACACGTGCATCAGGCCGGTCTGCATCTTGAAGGCATCCTTAATACTCACAGTGGTCCTCGAGCCAGCCCTTCCCACACAGAGGCTGATAGTCAACTCAGGATTTCCCCCACAGATGTCTCATTTCCCAAGACTCATTTCTTTAGTCTCCTGGCTGACTTGCCAATTGTTGGTTCACAAACTTTGGAATTTTCTGGATGAAATCTGAAATTGATCACCATACACAGAGAGCAAAGAGAGAGGGAAGAAAGAGGCAGATCATTTCACATTGGTAGGCAGCAGGTTTAATAAACAAGGGAACCTACATATGAGGCTTGTCATGAGTGGCTGCAAGATGAGTAAATCCTCACACCTGCCTGCCAGAATTCTAAAAGTTATATTGAGGTTAGTCATATATTCAGAATAGATGGTCTCAACACCTTACTCTCAAGGCTGTGTCCATAAAACGGCTGCTAGTATGGGAAAGTAGGTAGGACAAATATTCCAAGGGCAGAGGAGGGGTTGAGGAGCCTCTGTTTGCACAGGTGCAGCTCATAGGTCAACCAGTGGTCAGGTCCTCTCAGTGCTCCCCTCCAACAGCTCCCTGTCTCACTTACCAGCCCACTCCACCCTCTCATAACTTTCCTCTGCCCCTAGGACTCCAGTGTTTTCCCCAGGCTCAAGAAAATCAATAGAGTTATCAAGCATACTTTATAATCTTTTATTTCTTATGGATAGGAGAGGTTTTTTCCCATACCAACCAAATACCAAATTAGTGTCCTACACCAGTTCTCCAGTTCTCCAACACTAACTGGGTACCCAACAATTCAATTCAATTCTGACATCTAAAACCAAAATGTCTTTACTTTGGTCAGCTGGTCTCCTGAACCTCTGCTCCCTCCTGTCTCACCTAGAAAAACCTCATTTTTGCCTGGCCAACTACAAATTCAAGAATTCCCAGGTTTAATAATTCACTGGAATGACTCCCAGAATTCAGGAAAACACTTTCCTTACTATTGTTGGTTCATTATAAAGGACACAACTCAGAGACAGCCAAATGGAAAAAAATTCATAGGACAAAGTATGGGGAGACAGCACAGACCTTTCATGCTGTTTCTGGGTGTACCACATTCCCAACTCTCTAATGTTTCACCAACCCATAAACTCTTCCAATCCCACTTAGGGGTTTTTATAAAAGTTTCATTACATAAGCATGATTGATTAAATTATCAGCCATTGGGGATTGAATTCAATCTACAGCTCCTTAACCCTCTGTGGAGGCCAGGGAGTGGGAATGAAAGTTCCAGCTAATCACATGGTTGGTCTTTCTGGTGATCAGCCCCCATCCTAAAGCTTACTAGGGCTCTCACCTTTATCCTTCCCCCACCCACCAAGTCCCTTATTAGCATAAATTCAGGCATGGTTGAAAGGGCTCATTTCAAATAACAAAAGACTATTTTACCACTTTAGGAAATTCTGAGGACTTTAGGAGCCCAGTGACAGTAACTGGAGACAAAGACCAGTGTGTGTGTGTGTGTGTGTGTGTGTGTGTGTGTGTGTGTGTGTTATTTTATGATATTATAGATATAAAACATCTTTCATGCAAATAACTCACTTCATCTAAGTTCTTTTATTATAAGTTTCTCTACTTTTATTTTCTGTTTCCTCTTCCTTTTTCTATATTTATTTTGTTGTTATAAGTATAAACAATTATGTCCAAATTAAAATTACTAAAGTTAAAAAACAGTTACACAGAAGAAGTAGGCAAAACCTTTAAAGGAAAAATGAATCTACAAGATAATTATATTAATAGAGTTCATTCAAATTAATGTTTATTTATTGGCTACCTTGAATGATCTTAGCTCTATAAGCAAAGGAATGAAATAACATTCAAAAAAGCAGTTGAGCATATAGCAAAATTAATTTATGTGGATATTATTTAAGTGTAAAAACTGAGTTCTATCAATATTTTATATACAGCACATACTACAAGGTTTGGCATAAAATATACTTAATAAATATTGACTAAATAAATCAATGTATTTAAACCTTTAAGCATAATTTTGAATACATATATAATTTAGATATAAATTCTCTCCATTTCCATTTTCTGGGCTTATAAGAAAGTTCCATTTCTCTGCTTTCCTTGGTTTTATCTTAGGACCATGTGATGAAATAGGTTATCCATAGAATGTGGGCAAAAATTATGAACATCATTTCCAGGCCTGGCCTTGAAAAGGTCTATGATCTTTCACGGTCTCATATTCCTCAATCTCTGTAGCAGGAAGTGAAGGACTCAAAGAAAGGAGAGCCACCTGATAGAAAGACACTGGATCTTTGAATAATTTCTTGGAAGAAAGAAATGTAAGCAAGTTGCTTGACTTTCAGCTGATTGTGGTAAGAGTAAGAAATGCTTTTTTTGCATTAATCATGGTGGTATATCCTGTGTTTATGATATTGGGGTGGGAGGATGGGAGATAACTTCTTTGACTTTCAAGCTGAGAACCTGATCAAAGGGGCAATAAACAAAGCATAGTCAATACTATCCAGGATACGTTTAACTCAAAATTTATTTATGTATTTAGTTTTCTTCATCCTAGGAAGGTTTTATTATAGTTCCATTCCAATTGTTAATACATAGAATCTTAACATTTGAAAAGGTCTTAGAGGTTATTTTGTTCAACTATTATCTATGCAAGAACCATGTCTGTATCATGCTAATATGTGGTCTTATGTAGCCTAAAATTCACTGTGAAGGTCAATTTTATAACTCTAGTTGTTACTTGTTCAATTGATAGAGGATAGACATAGATGATGTAGATAGATGATAGATAGATAGATGATAGATACAGATTAGATAGATAGATGATATGATAGATGGATATCTATCTTAGGAAAAGGCTGATTAAAAAATGGAAAACTCACAAACTAACTATTTTTTAATATCTGGGTGTTAAGATTATACAAGAAATGAATCAAAACTTTTTTTTCTTTTAAATTACGTCCACACTTCCTTTGGAAGAAAACAGAATTTAAGCCGATTTTCTATGTAGGGATATTACAAATACTGAACTATAACAATCACTGCATATCTCAAGTTAATCTTCTCCAAGTTAATCATAACTTTTTTCTTTTCCATCTACCCATGGATTTACTTAAGGTAATGTTGAAATGGCCAGGATTATCTAATGGGCTGTCCATGTTTAGTAATATGTTTTTAGAAAACATTTCAGCAATATATGCTCTGAAAAGATACAAGGATTAAAGTGCAAAAGCTTAGATAAATTGTCCATCCATTAGGATTTTTACCAGTATAAATGACCTATTATTTCCTGCAGTATTTAATACTGTCCATAATTATCAGTGGTAAAATATTTAATTTGAAAGGACAGTTTATAGAAATAACTGCCTGCATAAAATGTATTCTAAAAGCAAGGTTTCAAAGACTAAAATAAAGACAAATAATTAACCAGGTTACTGAAAGTGCCTTGACTTGAGAATCTGGGGGAAGAAAAATATTTATTATTTCTAATAAGAATTTATGTTTGGGCTCAAAAATGTTTTGTGAAAATACCAAGTAAATCTACGTCCCTATTAAGAGAGTAAATGATAAAGATTACATGTCCATGTTAAACTTAATCACATTTTTTTTCCCTGTAAACAACATCCCTAAGGCAGGAATGATCAAGAAAGCTTGGTTTCAATCAGACAGAAAAATTACGTTGCCTATGATGAACAAATACGACACTACAAAATTAATTTGCTAGCTATTCTTTATAACATCTAACATATTCTATACACTGATAACACTTGTCAAAACATTATATTGGTTGTTAATGTTATTACTTATACATATTTACAACTATCGAGTGTCATACATGAAAACCAGGTGTGAGAAATTTTATTCTTTAAACCTAGTCTTCATGTGTATATAAATTGTTTCCTACTTATTCTTGTATTTATTTAGTTCATATGACAGTTGATTTGCAGTATTTTTCTTGTCACTAAATTAAATCTGCCCAGCTAAGGAAGAATCAGCTGGAACAACTACAGCTAATGAATAGCTAATGCTGTTTACCAGGCAATTATCTTGCCCAAAATAACAGGATTATGTACAGCAGTTGATAGGATAATTTATCAGATATTATCCCTCTTTTTAAAGGTTTCATCTTAAATCATGCAAAAAACATTTGACAGCATCTTTAAGTTTCTAATTAACTCACAAAGAACTTTTGAAATATCTTTTCTCACAGGTCCCATTTTCCCACATTTTCTACCAGTTGCTATTAGGCTTTTTTCCAGTAAGAGCACAGGGGTACCACATTTTAATTTTTGTGGAAATTACTCATGCAAGGAGACTTTGGTTACATCTGTGAATGAGGCCTGGTGAAACAGACTTCCCATGGTTTATTCAGTCCTTGGATGCTCAGACTTTATATGCAGAAACTCAGCTGAGAGGTCATCCATTGATAATAGTAATGGATTTCCTGTGGCCCTGTGAAAGCCAGCAGGAGCGTGTGGTCCACACAGGGGTGTTTCCTAATCACGGGGCTTTGGTGCCCAGGGTAACTTATCTTCCTATGTCCCATAACACTGTAACAGTTAAAGAGACAGTTCTTGGAGCTATTACCCCCGAAGCATTGCATAAGCAGACTAAAACACATCTGCTGTCTTGGTGAAAAAGGCCTATTTACTTGTCCTGGAGCTTTAGTCTAATGGGCAGACTTTGCCACACATCTAGAAGCTGCAGAGGTGCTCTCACAGAATTTAGGCTGGGGGAGGCCAGCTTTGCGCTCTCCCTTGGCCTCACTATAGTTCACACGGGTACCTCTCAGAAAGGATACACTGGTCTGACAAAATAGGAATAGAAATTTTCAAATAATTCTGACTAGACTGATTATAAGCAATGAGATTGAATCAGTAATCAAAAACCTCCTAACAAACAAAAGTCAGGATAAGACAGCTTCACTGGTACAGGGACACACACACACACACACACACACACACCACACACACACCACACACACACCACACACACACATACACACACACACCACACACACACATACACACACACACACCACACACACACACACACACACACAAAGAAAAGAAAAGTAAGATACAGGCCAATGTTTCCTGATGAACAAAGGTGTACAAGCCCTCAACAAAATATTAGCAAATCAAATTCAACAATACAATAAAAGGATTTTACGCCATGATCAAGTGGGATTAATTTCAGGGATTCAAGGATGATTCAAATTTTGCAAATCAATCAACATGATATACCACATTAACAAAGTGAAAGATAAAATCTTATGATCATCTCAATAGATACAGAAAAAGCCATATGACAACATTCAACATCAATTTATGATTTTAAAAAAGCAGGTATGGGGCAGTAACTCAAAATAATAAGGGATATATATGACAAGCCCACAGCTAATATAATATTCAGCAGTGAAAACCTGAAAGATTTTCCTCCAAGATCAGGAACTAGACAAGAATGTCCACTGTAGCCATTTTTATTCAACATAATATTGGAAGTCTAGCCAAAGTAATTAGGTAAGAAAAAGATATAAAATGTATCCAAATTGGAAAGGAAGAAGTAAAACTGTCACTATTTGTGGATGACATGATATTATATATATAGAAAACTCTAAAGACTCCACCAAACAACTGTTAGAACTAATAAATGAATTCATTAAAGTTTCAGGGTACAAAATCAACATAAAAATCTGTTGCATTTCTATACACTAACAACAAACTATCAGAAAGAGAAATGAAGAAAACAATCCTATTTACAGTTGCATTAAAAAAAAAAACCTCCAAAACCTAGAAATAAATTTAACCAAGAAGATGAAAGACCTATACACTGAAAACTATAAGGCAGTGATGAAAGAAATTAAAGAAGATACAAGTAAATGAAAAGATATTCCAGGCTCCTAGACTGGAAGAATATTGCTAAAATATTCATACTACCCAAAGCAATCCACACATTCACTGCAATCCCTATCAAAATCTCAATGTCATTTTTCATAGAAATAGAACAACTAATCCTAAATTTGTATGGTACCACAAAATACTCCAAATAGCCAAAGCAATTATGAGAAAGAACAACAAAGTTGGAGGCATCATGCTCCCTGATTTCAAACTCTATTACAAGTTTATATTCATCAAAATAGTATGGTATTGGCATAAAAATGAATATGTAGACCAGTAGAACAGAATTCAGAGTCCAGAAATAAGCTTACATATATATGGTCAAGTGATATATGACATAAGAGGCAAGAATGCACAAAGAGAAAGGACACCTCATTTAATAAATGGTGTTGGGAAAACTAGACACCACATGCAAAGAAATGAAACTAGACTACTATCTTATAACATACACAAAAATTAAGTCAAAATGGATTAGAGACTTAAATATAGGACCTGAAACCATAAAACTCTTAGAAGAAAACATAGATGGTAAACTCCTTGACCTTGGTCTTGGCAATGATTTTTTGATGACCCCAAAAGCAAAGGAAACAAAAGCAAAATAAACAAGTGGGACTACATCAAATAAAAAAGCTTCTCCACAGTAAAAGAAACCATCAACAAAATGAAAAGACAACCTACTGAATGTGAGAAAAAAATTGTAAATCATATATCTCATAAGGAGTTAAAATCCAAAATATATGAAGAACTCATACAACTCAATAGGAAAGAAAAAGAACTCATACAACTCAATAGGAAAGAAACTCAAACAATACAATTTAAAAATGGGCACAAGATCTGAACATTTTTCCCATAAAGACATACAATGGCCAACAGGCACATGAAAATTTGCTCAACATCACTAACCATCAGGGAAATGCAAATAAAACCACAAGACATCACCTCACACCTGTTAAAATGTCTATTATCAAATAGACAAGAAGTAACAAGTGTTGGCAAGTCTCTCAAGAAACGGGAACCATCTGTTGGGGGGGGCATGTAAACTTGTGCAGCCACTATGGAAAACAATATGGAGGTTACTCAAAGAATTAAAAATAGACTACCATATGATCTAGCAACTCTACTTCTCAGTATTTATCTGAGGAAAACGAAAATAGTAATTCAAAAAGATATATACACCTTTATGTTCATTGCAGCATTATTTACAATACCGAAGATGTGGAAACAACCCAAGTGTTTATCAATGGATGAATGGAAAAAAGAAGAGGTGTATACACACACACATACACACACACACACACACACAGACACTAGAATAGTATTCAGCCATTAAAAAGAATGAAATACTGCCATTTGCAACAAAATGGTTGGACCATTAGGGTGTTATGCTAAATAAAATAAGTCAGACAGAGAAAGACAAATACCATATGTCACTTATTTGTGGAATCCAAAAAGCAAATGAACAAAACAAAACTGATAGATACAGAGAACAGAATGGTAATTGCCAGAATGCAGGGGGTAGCAGAAATGGGTGAAAAGATTAAGAGGTACAAACTTTCCAGTATAAAATAAACTTATCATGGTGATGTAATGTATAGCATGGTGACCATAGTCAATATCATAGTTCATATTTGAAAGTTACCGAGAGGGTAAATCTGAAAAGTTCTCATCACAAGAAAAAAAATTAGCTTTCTATGATGATAGATGCTAACTAGACTTACTGTGATGATCATTTTGCAGTATATATAAATATCAAACCATTATTTCATGCTCTTGAAACTAATATAATGCTGTCAATTATAACTTGATTCAAAAATAATAATGAGAATATATTGATTGCTTACATTTATTGAATACTTACTATACATTCAATGCTTACTATGTCAGGCTCTGTTCTAAGCACTTTTCATTTATTAATTACTTACCAATCAATTTGGGAAGGATTGATCTAACCTGGTTAAACACCTGCATTAAGAGAACCAGACAAGATTGATAATCTGTAACTTTTGATACTTGAAAAAAAATTACCAGTTTAAAGAAAGATTGAGCTACTTATGTAACCAATCCTGATATTCACTGAAGGTAAAGGGCACCATATTGTTTCTTCCACTTCCAATAATTTGTTTTCTATATTGATGTATTATTTTAGATCAGACCATTGAAATAACATTGTAGGATCATCAATGATTTTAATTAAATAGTGCAAAATGTGATTTCTCCATTTTCTGTGGATTTTATTCATTTTCTATATGTACAAAATAATGTACATTCAAAACAGGCTTAGGGAGCAGGGGTTTGTCCTGAACAATATGATGCAGGTTTGCTTACCCAGCAAACTCTTTCTCATCTAATTTGTTTCCAGCAGTTGAGATTTTGTTAATGCCTTAAGCCAATTCAATTTTTCATCCCTGTTCTTATGAAAGCAAAGGACAATAGAAGGAGAAGAGGGAGCACATCAGCAAATCATGTACATTCAAAGGAACTATTTGTCTGTGTATCATACAAATAATAGCTCCTAGCTTCGATGAGAACTACTCAGAGGCAAGCTGAACTCTCAGATTTGTTTGAACCTCCAAGAGATCAGAATATTTTCTTTAATACTTAACATAAGTGATGAGTCACCAAACATAGTTTTTAAAATCCAGCAAGAGGTTTTCTTTATTTTTTTCTTCAACTATGACAATGCTTTTTTACTAGAAAAGACATAAAAATGCATCATTCTTAAAGCCTCAAATATTGATCCCAAAATATTGAGCCTAAAATTCTAATTAAAAAGACCCACTCTAAATGGCACATAGGTGTTTAATAAACTTTACAAGATACTTTCATTGTTTTAAAATTACTTCGATCCATTTATTTCCACAAGCTTTCATGTCATAATCTCTTCTTCCTTTCAAAAGTCTACTATGACTTCAATTTTCCTTCACAGTTGTTAGTCATTCTTCTCAAGAAGAGATATGATTTGGGAAATGATGTGGAATAGGATTCCCCTGCTGCTTTCAATCCAGAAGATGCTATGGGGTGGAACCCGCCTGGAGGTCCCCACTGATCCTTAATGTTCCATCAGCATTACCAAAGAGTCACCCTAACCAGCAGTTTTATCCATTACTTTCCCCACGTAGGAAATACAATTATTATCTCTGGGTGAGATTTTCATAGAATATTAAGACTGTACCCTAAGACCTTCTGAAGATTATGATTAAAAAAGTCATTCACTTATTCATTAATTCTATTTGCCCATATGTACAAGTATAAATACATTTATCATACACTCTCTCTACTTATGTGAAAATAGTGACACATTTTTTTTATGAGACTGGCCATTTTTATTACACACTGAAAATGTGATTTTAACTATTATGATTGAAATAGATCATGTTAACATTGAAATGGAGATGGATGTAACACTTATATGAAAGACCCATATGAAACTCATCATTCAACTTACATTTCATAAATTGTGTTTTCAATATTTTTTATATCTGAGAATAAGGCAACTTTCAGAACACCCCTGGCTATTTAATTGGTAGCACATATTAACATCATTTAAAAGACTATAGGATGAGAAGTGCACATTAGCACATATATTGAATGGTGCTGAGATATTTACTTTTAAGTTTTTAATGATTTCAGCAAGTTTATAATAAAGTGAAGATAATTTTCTCCATTCCCTGTTCCGTTGATTTCTATTTCTTTCAGACTACTTATCCCCAATGTGCCCAGTAGTGTTTGAAAAATATGTGATCAGAAATACTAAGAAATAAATACTAAATACTAAGAAATACTTCCTTGCAGAACTTGCCCTCCCTCCAGCAGGTTGTGTTATTGATCATTACCTTCTTCTATAACTTTCTTTGCCTTTGGTTCTTGAATTCCACTTTCCCCTGTATACCTCCTATCTCTCTTAATAGTTTTCATTCTCTTTCTCTCTTCTTTCAATTTTGGTAATCCCAAATTTTCATCCCTATGTCTTCTAATTTTCAATCTCACCCTTTCTTACGTAGTCTCCTTCACCCCTCTAGACTAGAATAGTCCCTCATAGGTCTACACGTCCCATTCTTCTCTCAGCATACTTAATACTTAATAAACTGGAAAAAAAAAAATGATTGAGAGGGTTTGGTGGTTTTTTTTTTTTCTTTTTTAGCTTTTCCCATTTAACCATGTACCTAGTACCTGATCAGCAACCAAAACACATGCAATGCTCAGTAAATATTTGTGGAACAAGCAGACTAGATCTCTACTTTCCCTTTCATTCTCTCTCCTGAAACGGACCTGTAGATTAGACTCTCCGCTTGCATTGTGAGGTCCCGTCAGTGACATGTACCATCAGTCAAATAAAAATGTCCAAATAGGCCTGATCCTCCAACACGCTGAAACTAAGAGTATCGTTAAGTTTCTCTCTCAAGAATTGATCAGATAAATACAGCAATTACACAAATACACCATACCAAAGTGAATTTAAAATGTTCTAAGAACAAAAGAGAGAAAACGGGAGAGATCACCACGGGGTAGCATAAAAGAACTAAATACTATGCATACTGGATAATAAAGAGGAAACAATACTAACCGAAACAACTTAGATCTCAGCGTCTCTACTTAATCAAGGAAAATAACACAGCTGCATAATGTTGTCACCCCCTTGGATAGAAATGTGTAGGAATGAAATACCTCAATTTTCACCTTCTCTATGCCATTGTATACATGATCACAAGTCTCTTACCGCCTTTCTAGAGACTATCCTACTGCCTTAAAGCATAACTAAAAACAAACAAACAAAAATATATGCTTCTTGTGATACACAAAACAATTTCCAGCCGAAGAACTTTCACGAATGATCGCCGAATCTATAAAAGCTCTTCCAGCAACTGTGAAGGGACTCAATCTTAAAACCAGACTGCGATGCAGTTCAACATTGCAGTTGGCATTTGCAATAAAGTTGCCTTTCTTTCCCCCCCTTTTTCTGAACAAATTCACAGAGCCCAGATTATGAGTGGTAGGGCTGACTCAGAAGCACCAGCCAGGTCAGAATTATAGTTTGCACCACTGAGTTTGTTTGCAAATAAAATAAAAGCAAGGAGAAAAAGAGATATATAATTATGAAAGACACTAAAATATGAAAAAGAGATTAAACCTTATTAAAATATCATCCCTAGGCATTAGCAGCAGTTCTATAATTAATAATAGAACAGTTGACTGCACTAAGCACTGTAACAGAAATTAAATTTTCATTTATGAACAGGAATAATGAGGTAACATAAAAAGATTGGGCTTAGGTTTTTCTGCCACTGAAGATTAGTAATTGCCTAAGGTCTATATTCAGAATTAAGACACACATTTGGTCGTAGAGAAAAATAATTCATAGGGTGTGCAAACACTGTCACCCTGGACTGCAGTCATGCCATGAGTCAGATGCAATATGCATTTCCCACCAACACTGGTGTCAGATTATATCCACGATTGCTTATTTCATTATATGTACTAGAGAAAAGTAAATGTATCCTTTCTGGTGGAAAAAGAATCAATATAAATGGACAAAAAATTTACAGTTTTCTTTGTATTTATTTTTAAGATTTTATGTATTTATTTGAGAAAGAGCACAAGCAGCGGGGAGGGGAAGAGGGAGAAGCAGCCTCCCCAGCTGAGCAGGGAGCCCCAAGTGGGACTTGATCCCAGGAACCTGGGATCACGCATGACCTGAGCTGAAGGCAGATGTTTAACCGACTGAGCCCCCCAGGTGCCCTTACAGTTTTCTTTTTAAAAAAGTATTCCTTGGCGGGCGCCTGGGTGGCTCAGTTGGTTAAGCAACTGCCTTCAGCTCAGGTCATGATCCTGGAGTCCCTGGATCGAGTCCCACATCGGGCTCCCTGCTCGGCAGGGAGTCTGCTTCTCCCTCTGACCCTCCCCCCTCTCATGTGCTCTCTCTCATTCTCTCTCTCTCAAATAAATAAATAAAATCTTAAAAAAAAAAAAAAAAAGTATTCCTTGGCAATATAAATATTCAGTACAGTGTTCTTATAGCTGTTGATGACAGACCTTAACATCTCTAAAGAGATTTTGTTTTCTTGAAAAAAAAAAATGACAGCAGAAAATAAACAAAATGTGTGGAATTTCTTTTAGAAACTATTTAAAGATTGCTGTAATGTTTTACCCTGGCTTTACTTTCCAAGGGTTTTAAAATTTGTTTTACAGCGTTTAAATTCTGTATATGTAAACTAGATATACTTATCCTACTATTTGCACAGCTTAGCACATTCATGAATAAAAGGTTAAGAAATCATCATAAAAACATTGTTTTTATTTATAATTACAGTGTTTATTTTATAAAAAGGGAAATCAATTGGTTACTTATATCAAAATTTGAAAATAGAAATTATAATTGTCCCAAATTGTCATTTTATTTTTAATTGACATAACATTGTATTAGTTTTAGGTATATAGTATAATGGTTTGATATATGCCTATATTGTGAAATCACTACAGTAAGTTTAGTTAACATCCATCAACACACAGTTACAAGTGTTTTTCTTGTGATGAAAACTTTTTAAATGTACTCTCTCTCAAAAAAAAAAAGATGTACTCTCTTAGCAACTTTCAAATATGCAATACAGTGTTGTTAACTATAGTCACCATACTGCACATTACATCCCCAAGACTTATTTATACCTAGAAGTTTGTACCATTTAACCACTTTTGACCACATTTTCATTTTTAGCCCTTAATGTTCCTAAACTAAAATATGAATAATCATAAGATAATTTCAAAAACATGGTTTTGTTATTTTTACCTAGAAAGATACATACATACACACACACACACACACACACACTCCCCAGACCCTAGGTTGCTGGAACATATATGGAAAAAGGTTTTGTTATGGTTGCTGTGACTTAGCATTTTGGGACCTTGACTGGAGCAAAGTAATGATATTGGACCAGCCAGCACTTCTCACTCCTAGACTCTGACCTAACGAAGCTTTGTCCAGGTGTTTGAAATCATTCAGAACTAAATTTAAAGACTCTTAGGAATGGGTCGTGTTTTGGAGAAGGGGGTAGTGGAACCTAGCTGCCTTGTCTTCTGATTTTTAACTTATTCACGTGTTTCTGTCCTCCCTTCCATCTTGTCTTTTTGAGGTCCATTATGGACCCAGTTTCTGGGCTTTGCCAGTTCTTTCTGGTGAATTCTCATGGTTCTCACCCTCTCTAGAGAAACTGAGGTTTTCATTTCTTCCTTTCCGCCAAGTGCAGGCTCACCATTCATTCAGCCAACATCTATCTTCAAAAATCTGTTGACTGCTGTTTCATCCTCTTTGTTCTTGTAGGCTTGTGGTTTTTAAAAATTTCCTCTACTCTGGTTTTAATAAGGTCTGCAAAGGAAACAGCAAAATGCACATATTTAAGCTATTATGTTTGACTCACCCCACCCACTCCCCCGCCTATTCTACTCTACCTTTTGTTCCACTGAATCTTTTCCTCTCAAGGTCACCAACAAAGGTCATGCTGTTAAATCTATTACATATACTTCTATCCTCTTCTTGCTTGTCTTCTCTTTATACAGCTGGTAACTGTCTTTTTCTTGAAACTTGCTTCTTTTTGATCTTTAGTAGCGCTATTCAATCCAAGTTTTTCTTTTACATCTCTAGCCATGCTCCTCACTCTCCCTGTTGGCTCTACAATGGAGAAAAGTCAATGGCTACAATGATCAGAAAGTTCTTCAGACAACTGGACAATTCAAGAGAGATTCGTCACACTCCAAATATGGCAGATATAGGAGAAGTAAATAATAATAAAAGAAGAGATAAAGATAATATGTAAACTAAATTGACATATTTATAAATAAAAAGCAGGGCACAATTGCTTAGAACTATGCAATTGTTAACTGATTTTTTTGTTTCATGTATTTTACTCCCTCATTCTGAAGCCCATTCCTTATTAGTTCTTTCACTAAGTCTCTTAGTCAAATTTTTTATTCTTTGTTTATCTGAAAATGTCTTTCTTCCACACTTACTCAAAAATGATAGTTTAGCTAGAAATGGGATCTTTTCTTCTTAGCATTATGAATATTTAGTCCAGGGCTCCTGTTGTTACTTCTAAGAAACCTGATGTCGGTTTTAATTTTCTTTTCTTTTCTTTTTTTTTTAAGATTTTTGTTTTATTTATTCATTTGACAGAGATACAGAGAGAGAGAGAGCATGAGCGGGGAAGAGGCAGAGGGAGAGGGAGAAGAAGGCTCCCCACTGAGTCAGGACCCCGATGTGGGGTTCGATCCCAGGACCCCAGGATCATGACCTGAGCCAAAGGCAGATGCTTAACCATCTGAGACACCCAGGTGCCCCTCTTTTCTTTTCTAAGTAATACTCCTTTATTTTCTAATGGCTTTAAGATATTCCCTTTGTCTTTGATTACCAAAAAAAAAAAAAAGGTGAGAAAATATTAAAACCTATAAAAAGTTTTAAGACATAGAAAACCATGCTTTATATTGTTTGTGGATGATGCTTCACTAGATTCCTTCCATTCATTCATCAAGTGGTGATGCACCAGCTTCTAATCAGCAGATGACAAAGTCAAGTCAGAAGAAGCTTTGTGGTTCTAGCTTGTCAGTCTGTTCAGATCATGACTTCAGCATGGTTTAAAGTTTAACACGGCCTTCCCTCCTAAGAAAAAACTTAAGAGTTGGAAATGATGACAGAATCCCAGTCAAGGAAACTGTATTTAAAGCAAAGACATACCACTGAGATATTGGCAAGGAAAGTATTGCAGGTATATATTTAATAACAGGTCAACAAAAGAGCCATCTCATTCCAAAATACTTGTTGAGTATCTACTATTTGCCAGGCATTATATCAGGACTGGGAGTACATAAGTGAAAACAATAATGCTCATTCTTCCATGAACCGTCTATTCCCTAATGTGGGCAGAAGTGGGCAATGATAACCAAAGCATATAAATATGTAATGAGGGGCGCCTGGGTGGCTCAGTCGTTAAGCGTCTGCCTTTGGCTCAGGTCATGATCCCAGGGTCCTGGGATCGAGCCCCACATCGGGCTCCCTGCTCCGCGGGAAGCCTGCTTCTCCGTCTCTCACTCCCCCGCTTGTGTTCCCTCTCTCGCTGTGTCTCTCTCTCTGTCAAATAAATAAATAAAATCTTAAAAAAAAAAAATATGTAATGAGTCTCATGGTCATTTGTGCTCTGGAGGAAAATAAAACAGGGTAAGAAAGATGGGGTTGGAAGGTGTGGTGATGGTGGTACAAGGAGGCTTTTTTCCATGGAGCACTCAGGGAAGACCCCATAAACCTGGACCTGAAAGAAACAAGGGAGAAAGCAATGTGGATAACTGAGGAAAAATATTCCTCACAGAGGGACTGCCAAATTCAAAGTCAAGAGGAGCTGTGTAGGTGGCATGTTTGAGGAATGACCTGGAGGCCAATGGGGTTGGAACAGAAAAGAGAAGGAGAGAGTGGCAGGAGAGGAGATGAAATCGGAAATTTTGTGAGGTGATAGGGTTTGTGAAATGGAAGAGGTAGGAGTGGTATAGGTCATGTAGGGCTTATAAGCTGTAGTAGAACTTTAGCTTCTATTTAGAAGGAAATCATGAGTAAGTTCTAAACAGAGAGAAGTGACATGAGCAGATAGTGCTTAAAGGAGAACTCCGGCTGCTGTGTGTAAAGTGATAAAAAGTAAACAATATAGTCAGGGGAATTAGAGAAATGCCATGAGATAATGAGTCAATGGTGACCCAGAATGACTTGCCCTAGAAACCAGTTCCATATATCCCTACCGCTGCAGGTGAGCTTCCTTAACCTTCACTGCCAATGTCGGAATTTACACAATAGCTGAGTAAAGCGGACTGCCAGCTACATCTGATTAGAACTGGGAAGATGTCGGGTAGAAGGTGCTGGAAACAACCATACAATGTATGGCAAGCAGAGTTAGCCTTGTACGAGTGAGAATAGGTTTTTACCCACCATGATTTCAGAAGTCCATCAACGAGTATCTTCTCTAAATGTTTTGCTCTTTGTTGCCTCAAGTTCTGAAATTAGTGGTTTATACTTACCATATTAAATTTTGACCTATCTTTGTAGTCCTCTTTTAGAAATCATATATCCATTAGAAAAGTAAGACGTTAAGCTGTCTTCATCGTGAATTCATTCTTTAAATTATGAAAAGGATATATAAGGAACTTTAAGAAACATCAATAAGATAACAAACAATCCAACTTTTAAACCTGGCAAAGTATTTGAACAAACACTTCCACCATATGGATGGAAAATAAACAATGAGAGATGGTCAGGATCATTTGTCATTAGGGAAATATAAATTAAAACCATAGTCAGATAACACTATATTAGAATGGCTAAAATTAAAAAGAATTCTATATGAAATGTTAATGAGGAGGAAAAGAAATTTTCATACACTGCTGATGGGGTGTAAAATTATGACTATGTTAGAAAACAATTTGGGATTTTCTCAAAATGTTAGACATATTCTTAACATATGCTCCAGCCATTGGACTGCAAGGTATTTGCCCAAGATAAAGGAAAACATGTATTCATAAGAACTTTATTTGCAGCAACCAAAAACTAGAACTAATCCAAATGCTCATTAATAGACAAATGGATAAACAAACTGTGGTTTACCCATACAAAAGTATACTACTCAGCAATAAAAATTAATGAGCTCACAAAAGGCCACATAATGTAAGATTCCATTTATATCAAATGTCCCATATAGGCAAATTTATAGAGATAAAAATTAGATTATTGTTTTTCAGGGTCTGGAGGGACAGGGAAATGGGAAATGCTTATTAATGGGTATAAGGTCTAATTTGGGGGTGATAAAAATGTTCTAAAAGAAAACAGGTAATGGTTTCACAATTCTTTGAATTACTATAAAACACTGAATTGTACACTTTAAAAGGGTAAGTTTCATGGTATTTGAATTATCTCAATAAAATCATTATTTAAAAATAAGAAAATAAACTATTCATATATGCTACAACACAGGTGAATCATAATATAGTTTTGTTGAAAAAAGAAACAGATTTTTAAATTAAAGTACATATTGTATGAGTTGATTTGTGTAACATAGAAAATGCAAAATAATTTACTGTGACAGAAAGCAAATCAGCCTTTTCTCCTGGAGGCAGGGAGTGGAGAGCGGCCAAGGGAAGGGATTCTCAAGGGGCACAAGGAAACTTCTGGGGATGATGGATATGTTCATTATCCTGATCGTGGTGATGGTTTCACCACTGTATACAGAAGTCAAACTGATCAAATCATATAATTTAAATATGTGTGTCATATAGTGTATCAATTATACCTCAATAATCTATTTCAAAAATTGAAGGAATAAAGAGTTACGTTCAAACTTTGCCTACTTCACAATTGCGCCAAGCACCGGTCAGAAAGGAAGTGAAAAATCTTGGCCCAGCAGCAGTCAAGTGAAAGAATTTTATCTATAAATCTGGTGTGAAGCAGTTGTCTGGGAAATCTCTATGTAAAAGTAGACACTATTTTGACAAAATTTTGCCAAAAAAAAATCAAGATTATGGATGTTTATTGAAAACTTAGAGGTACGTGTCAGACTCTATTGTAAGCACCTTTCATGTACTTGATCATTTAATTTTCACAATAATCCCATGAGGTAACAGGTGTTATCATTCTGGTTTTATATACATGGAAATTGAGTGACAGGAAGGTTAAGTACGGGTTGTGGTTACTAAGCTAGAAAGTGAGATAACCAGGAATTAGACCTACACAGTTTCATTCTAGAATCTATTGCCCAATAGGGCATCTTGTCTGCAAGTAAAGTAGCCACTAGCCACATGCAGCAACCGAGCATTTAAAAAGCGGCTAATGAAACCAAAGAATTTCTAATTTTTTATGTAATTGTACATGCATTAAATTTAAAGACCTTATACTCAAAACAAAGAAGATAAACAAATACACACACACACACAATAATGGGGGTATGTCAAAGGAACACAGCAGCCCAGTGAAAGAGCTCCCAGTGGCCAAAGTTGGAACAATTTGAGCAACAAAATAAAGAGGATTAAATTATAAACAAAGCATACACAAATACACATGGGTCCATATCAATATAAATAATTGATAAATAAATAAATAAATAAATAAATAAAACTAATTTCCCTTGTAGAAGAATTTCAAATTACTTAGGTAGATTAGATATTCCATCCTAAAAGAGGGGCAGCATACTGCCCCACATCTTAAGTGTGGGCTGTGCATAGTGATTTCCTTCCAGAGAACACAGTATGGAAAAGGTGGGGGGAGAATATTTGTACAGTGGAGAACCTGACAAACACTACCTGAGCTATGTCATCAAGGTTAACATCAATAGAGATAATTTATGTTGATAGTATATCAACTATGATAGTGTCTCATAAGTCACATTGACGTGTCATGTTGGTAGCATACAGTTGATATCTGCGTACAATATGATGAGAATGACATTTTACCTTTGTGGCCTTCCTCCCAGAAAAAGCCCATAATCACAGTCTAATCATGAGAAAAACATCACACAAATACCAATTGAAGTACATTATACAAAATACTAATCAATACTACTCATAAGTATGAAGATCATGAAAAACAAAGAAAGTCTGAAAAATGTCATAGCCAAGATGAGCCTAAGGAGACCTGATGACTAAATGTAAGTGATACCCTGGATGGGATTCTGGAACAGTAAAAGAACATTAGATAAAAATTAAGAGAATCTGAATAAAGTATGCTTGCTTTAGTTAATGATAATGTGCCAATATTTGTTCATTAATTATGACTAATGTAGCATATTAATGTAAGATGTTAATAATGGAGGAAACTGGATTTGGGGCATATGGGAAATCCTTGTGCAACTTTTCTGTTAATCTAAATCTATCCATAATGAAAGACTTATTTTAAAAGTTTTTGTTTGTTTGTTTTGTTTGTTTTGTTTTGTTTTTAATTCCAAGACCCGGACCTCAAAACCCAGAGGAATCTGGCTGTTTGAATGGAGTCTGGGATGTTGTGCTCTTCATAAGCTCTTCACTGGGTCTGATAATCAGCCAGGTTTGAGAGTGACTGAAAAAAGGGATTCCTTTGTCATTTAGTGATGTGAACTTTATTTATATTGAAATCAATGTTATTAATATTGCATATTAGTATAAAATTTTTAAGATGTGATACTCAAACATTTTAGTATTCTTGGAACAACTTGGATAAGTGAATCTTTTTTCAATTATAAAGTTTATGAAATCTAAACACAGATCTATTTTATTTCTGATGAAAATTTAGATCATTGAGATGTATGGTAAGTGTAATTAACACATCAGATTTTGAAGATTTTATATGAAAAAAGTAAAATACCTCACTAAGAATGCTTTTCATGTTGAAACATATTTTGGAGATTTGGGGTTAAATAAAATTTATTATTAAAATTAATTTCACCTGTTTTTTTAAATTTCTTAATATGACTATTAGGAAATGTTAAATTACATAGGTGGCTTACTTTATATTTCTAGTGCCCAGTGTTGGTCTAAACCATTATGCTATATGACCTGAAGCGAAAACCATAGGTAGCTATTGCCTGCAACTATTGGAACTTTCCATTTCCTGCTGACCTACTGTGTGACAATAAAAAATGTCAATAATTGCTATAAAATCACAAATATAAAACCCCCTAGTTCCTTTCCCCTCCCAGGCATTAGTAGAAGGGGAGCAGATCTAATATATCTTTTAGAACTGGATCTGTAATTTTAAACTCCATCAGCATTGAGAATTGTTGAGTACAAAATGAAGAGCTTGGGTTTTGTAAAAAGTTAAGCAAAGGTTTGACTATTTGTCTGGCTACCTCAGCTGTGGATCTTATGCAGGCTTATTCAATTTCTCTTATCCTTGTTTTCTTCAACAGTTGGGTAAAAATAATACTATTTGCCTACCTTGCATTATTTTATAAAACATAAAGAGCACATGTAAAATAACTGGCACTCTGTAGACAGTGTTAATTATTTTTTCCAAGGTTAGTAATTATTCACTCTTTATGTACTACTTTTAAAGTAAAACTGAGGGGCACCTGGGTGGCTCAGTCGTTAAGCGTCTGCCTTCGGCTCAAGTCATGGTCCCAGGGTCCTGGAATCGAACCCTGCATCGGGCTCCCTGCTCAACAGGAAGCCTGCTTCTTCCTCTCCCTCTCCCACTGCTTGTGTTCCCTCCCTCGCTGTCTCTCTGTGTCAAATAAATAAGCAAAAAGTCTTTAAAGTAAAACTGAGGGGAGGCTGAGTGGCTCAGTCGTCAGGTAAGCAGCTGCCTTCACTTCAGGTCATGATCCCAGGGTCCTGGGATTGAGCCCCACATAGGGTTCCTTGCTTAGCGGGGAGCCTGCTTCTCCCTTTTCCTCTGCCTGCCATTCCCCCTGCTTGTGGTCTCTATCTCTCTCTCTCTGTCAAATAAATAAATAAAATCTTAAAAATAAAAAATAAAATAAAACTGATGCCATTTGAGAACCATTTATTTTAATTTCTAATTTTATTCCTTGATGATAGCGAGGATATTTTCAAGTGGACTCTCCCCCGGGAGAACCTACATACAGTTGGAAAGGTATCAGCTCCCTTATATAATGGAGACACAGGGCAACCAACCTGACTTTATAGCTCACTCAGTTCCATTCATTTATAATAGATCACATGAAAACAACCGAGAACCACTGAAATCCCTACACGATGACTACACAGATAACTCTCAGTATCTTTCTTTGTGCTATAAATACAGAGTAAAAGCAATCACACCATTGCTTCAATATATTTGTTGTTGAATAAAGGCAGGATCGAGTTCTAAGAGAAATGGGTTTCTTGGCAATTAGGGTCTATATTATCAAACTCAAAATTAAATCGCAATTTCCCCACAAACCAATCACACATTAGGGACATAATCACTGTTATAAATTATATAACAGAGATAGAAAAGCACTTCCAAGGAGCTCTCAAATGCTTCACTCAAAATGAAAGTTTAAAATTATTAGAATTTTAAATAGAGTATTGTAGACTTGGGGGATAAAATATTTCCAAAGTTCTGATCACACACAACTGTGGATACCCAAATATTTGACATGGAAAATAGAAGAGCAAAATGAAGGTCGCTGGTGGCTTTTATTTAAATCCACCATATTCACCCCACAATACTTTACTTGACAGCTATCATTTACTTTTATTTCTACTTTAAAATCTAAAAGGAGCAGCATTGGTCCCTTTTTATGATAGCATTAACACTGCGTGAGTTACAAAGAAAGTGCATTCTTTTTGTTAAACAAGAATGTATTACACATTGCTAGTTTAGTACTTTACCATGAAAAAACGTAGGGCAAGGAACAATGCATGAAGTTCTAAATGTATGACCTTAAGACACAATGTTCATCTGTGGAATGGCGATAAGAAGCAAATAATCTTTGGTAAAATTGAGCCCCTTGGCATGTTTTAAACTTTATGTTTTATAATTCACTATTTTTCTATAAGCTTTTAAGAAGCTTTAAATAGTTTGGCCATGGTTCCCTTATAATGCCAAGGATGGAGATTCATAAAGCTTTTACATAATTTTTTGCACTATAAGAAATTAAACTTTATGAACTTGTGAGGTTTAGTTTGACCTTTCCCTCAAACATATATGATTTGCTTCCGGATGGAATCAAATCTAATCTTCAATGTTTAAATTACAAGATTTACTTTGGTTTTATTATCAGCTTTTGCTTTCACTAATAGTCACTTTGAGTGACTGCTAGGTCTTTTCTCCATGTGATAAATTTCTCATTTTTTAAAGGAAGACCATACACATTTACAAATTTCATGATCCAAGCAGTCTTTCATAATACCTCAGTTATAACTATAAAGCAGATTACAGTTAACCATCTCCCTGTTTGCTCAACCATGTAAATGCTTGTTATTCTTGCTGATTACATAAAGTGGGTTTTTTATTGTTTTGGCAAACAAGATACGGAGGCTATAAACCAAACACCAGAATGAGCTATAAAATTTTTCTGTTACATCAACTTCTATTGCTGGCCTGAGAATACATGTATAATGTAGATTAGATGTATTTTTGAAAATATTGTACCAATTTCAATACATTTGCTTTCCTTTAATAAAAACTATGTGACAGATGTACTGAGTTCAACCTGCAGGTGACAGATTACAGATCAGGTTTCAATCAACGTGCCCATTGTGTCAATTTGCTTCACGGGGCAGATAAACCCAGCAGTGTGGCAAGCCTTAATGAATGAAACTTTTTAATCTTTGATCAAGAAGTCTTCCCTATCTCCTCCAGGCAGTTGCCATGTAAGGAGAACAATACTAAGAAGAATAGCAATGATCATGGAAATTTGTGAATAGCAAAATTAGGTGACTCAGGAGGAAAAAAAAACCCTCTAATTTGGGCCTTAAATATTTGGTTTAGTTTAAGGAATTGATTAACTTGACCAAAGTAGCTGAAGAGTCTGCCACTTGTTTCTTAATCACTGGCAAATTCAATCATTACTGTTGAATCATCAAATTCATTGTTCCTGCAGACAAAACAATGGAGAGCTCTGTAGAGGTTAAATTTTCTAGTTTAGCAAATTAATTCATATAATTTGGATAATTTCCAGTCTTCCCACTCTCTTTAATTTGTGTTGACCAAGTTTAAATTACTCTCGGTTGCTTTACGTTGTTTTTGGGCAGGAAAATTAATTAAAAAGCCATGGTCACAGCCATGCCAGTGCCCCCCAAATGCCATTCAGCATGTTTCATACCACTTTTCTGTAAAAAAATAAAATAAAATAAAAATCTATTGAGTACAGCCTTATGTGAATAAACTATGTCAACATTTAACTCATCTTTTGATGACTGACATAATTTGATTAGCAGAGCCACTGGGAAAGGATATGAATTTAGAGAGTATGAGCTATATTTTCTTTATAATTGGGCATTAGTTATCCACAACTTTTAGGAAGTGTGGTTTTTGTACCCAAGCAGATGCACTTTACCTACCTCAACCATTGAACATTTATCTCAATTTACTTTTGCTATAGGAACAACAGATTTGTATCAATTCCGAACCAATACCCCTGGGAATAAGCAAGGTATGGAAATGCAATTACTTTCTGGGCAGTATGAAACCCAAGGTCTTACAACAAACACGTTCTGTTCTAACCACCCAAGTTACCTTGGTGAAACTGTGAAGGGATAAGAACCACAATTCCTGAACACAACACTGCTTCCTGACCCACCCCACTAACTCAACAGATATTTTCATCGGAAATGATTACTTCTAATGGTTCCAATCCCACAAGATTATATCTTCTTTAAAGTATTCTCTGTAATTCTCATCTAATTTGAATCACAATTTCCCCATCCTGAGGATTTGTTAGGAAAAATAAAGAGGTTAAAAAGTCTGTATTATGTCTCTGAGTGCTGTGAATTGTTTAAGACTGATGAATCACAGTCCTGTACCTCTGAAACAAATAATACATTATATGTTAAAAAAAAAAAAGAAGAAGAAAAAGAAGAAGATAGTAGGAAGGGAAAAATGAAAGGGGGGAATCGGAGGGGGGGATGAACCATGAGTGACTATGGACTCTGAGAAACAAAGTGAGGGTTCTAGAGAGGAGGGGGGTAGGGGATGGGTTAGCCCGGTGATGGGTATTAAAGAGGGCACGTATTGAATGGAGCACTGGGTGTTATACACAAGCAATGAATCATGGAACACTACATCAAAAATAAATAAATTTTTTTAAAAGTCTATATTGTGTCTCTTTGATACTTCTAGAGATTGGTGAGGGAAGTGAAGAAACTCATGCCAAGTCTTGTATAACTAAAGATAACAATGAATAAAAGACCCTTTTTTGGTTTGGTGAAACACTGTAACTAGTCATCAATTTTTAAGAATGGACTGCCTTTAGAGTTTCTCTGAAAAAAAAATGGGGGAAAGGAGAGGAGAAAATGCTATTACTTTCAGACTAGAAATATCTTGGAATTTAGAAGTTATAGTTAACAAAAAAACTATCTCCTTTAGTCTGCAATTAAATCATAGTGACTCATATTAATGCTACTGTTCCTTAAAATGTGTGTGTGTGTGTGTGTCTTTTCTAAGATTTACTTCCTAGAAAATTTCCAGCAGAAATATAAGGCATATCTTCCCTGGCAATGTAACCCAAATCTGATCAAACTTCAGTTTACATGGGCTGAATGTAGAGCACCCCATGGTTTTATCAACTGAGTAGTTTTCTTCCCTAAAATGTCAATTTTGTGAACTATTTTGTTTTTGGATTGCCATGATGTCTAGAAGCAATCGATCAAAAGTTGAAATCACTTCCTTTCGGATTTGTCTTGGAAGGATGGGAGAATGAGCCTCTCAGAGAGGAAAGATTGATGCTGAAGCAAGAAAACGAGATTTGGTTTAGGACGTGTGTATATGTGTGTGTGTGTGCACATATGGGCTGTCACATGGCCCTTCTCCCTTGGACTATCAAAACAGTTATGTTTTGGGGTTGCCTGGGAGGCTCAGTCAGTTAAGTGTCTGCCTTCAGCTCAGGTCATGATCTCAGGATCCTGGGATTGAGCCCCATGTGGGGGTCCCTGATCAGCAGAGAATCTGCTTCTCCTTCTGCCCTTTACTCCCTCACTCATGCACATGCTCTCACTCTCTTTCTCTCTTTCTCTCAAATTAAAAAAAAATCTTTAAAAAAAATCTTTAAGAAAGAAGTTATGTTTTCATCCAGTTTCAAGTTCTATCTTCCCATATTGAAATTCCCCCTGTTACCCTAAGTCTTCCATCAATACCACACAGTCATCATCCTATGTTAATGTAATTCTGGACAATTAAGTGATAGGGATGTGAAAGGGAGTTTTGAAGCAAGTGTCCTGGTCGTAGCATCTTATCAAGTGAATGTAGTCTCAGAGCTATGGGCAGCTATCAGCTAGCAGATAGAGAGCTGCAGTCAGGGCTGACAAAATAAAAAGGCAATGTAGGGCTGTGCTTGAGACAGACAGCTTCCTGGGATGAGGCCTTCGAGGCTTGTACAGGGAGGGACAGCTACCTGTCAGGAAGGTAGAGCGATCCAGATGGGGTATCTTCATACCCATGGCACCTAGAGGAGAAAGCAGATGTTTGCTTTGGCTGCTCTCTGATCCTATTTTTGCTCATTGATTACATCTTTGGTGCTGATACTACTGTGTTTTATTATGTCTTTATATCTAATCTGGTTCCTGGATCTATCCACTTTGAAAGCTTTCAGGTAGAAAGGAATGAGACAATAGGACTGCAGAAATCTCTACTGCCTCACCGCTTGCCCGCTCCACTTTCTTGACAATTCTCACCCTGAAGTACCGCCCAAAGATAAGCTGCTTCAGAGAGCACCCAGACTGCAAGATTTTCTTTATGAAATTAAATTGCCCTCTCTGTTTATGCTCTTTTGCTTTTTTTTTCTTTTGAGTTTATCGGGTAATGTGTTAGCAAAAGGCAGCAATAATGAAATATCAATATTAATTTATGAATATCACTGAGATGCTTTAAATGAACCCAAGCAGCACAAAATGATTTGTGTATGGAATGTTCGTTGCCTAATCAGACTCATAAATATGAGTGAATATGTAATCAATTAGGTTTATTTGATTCATGAGCCATTTAAAAGTTTGTCTGGTGATATAAAATGTGGAATAAATAATAGTTCATAGATTAAGAATTTTTTCAAATAAAAGTCACAGGGCGAGTTTGTTGCACAAAAATGAACATGAAATTACTAAAAGCAATAGAGTAGTGAGTCCTATTCTATTTCTAAAAGTAAGTTGTTTTCTATAGGAGTTATAATATAGAAAAGTAATTAACTGTGCCACCTATAGTAAAGATATTTGCATTTTTGTCATTTTTGTCCCGTGGGAAGGTGGCAATTGCCATTGCATTTTCTTGCCATGCACTGAGCATACATTATAAAATGTAACAAATGTTAAGTGTTCTTTGAAACATTCACATGATTGATCTAATTTGTCATTTGGTACCAATTAAATGCAGCTTGATACTCCTGGAATAATTATAGCAAACAGAACTTTCAACACATTTCTAGCCTTAATGAAAATAACAGAACACCTCAAAGGGATACAGCAACCAACCACTTAGCTGAAAGCACAACAGGAAACTTGAATAGGAAGGAAAAGAACAAGAGTAGGGACCAGAGGAGGTGAGCAGGTAAATCTGAGGGACTAACCATAGACCCAATAAATGTTTGGAGACTGAACCTGAGATATTTGCATTAAACCCAAACTACTAAGAGTTGTTAAACAGATCACAGGAGAGTAATGGGACTCCAGCTCTGGAGGACACAAAACTCCAATGGCCTTTGGAAGAAAAAACTGCAATTTCTGCCCTCAAAATTGTCCAAGATTAAGTTAAATTTAAAAATACACATTTTACATATATGTTATATGATGTTTTTATATATATATGATGTGTTATTTATATATTGTGATATACATTATATACATAATATGATATATTATATATTGTGATATATATATGGTTCCCCCTTTCATGGCGGATGTTTTAAGAATCTCAGTAGATGCTTGAAATCACAGATCATACTGAACCCTATATATACTGTTTTTTCCTACACATACATATTTATGAGAAAGTTTAATTTATAAATTAGACACAGCAAAAGATTAACAACAATGACTAATAATAAAGCAGAATAATTATGACAATGGACTATAATAAAACATGTGATTGTGGTCTCTCCCTCAAAATATTTTACTACACTGTGCTCCCCCTTCTTCTTGTGATGATGTGAGATCATGAAATGCCTTCGTGATGAGATGAAGTGAGGACAGGGACACAGGCATTGTGACGTAGCGTTGGCCTACTGTTGACCTTCTGACAATACATCAGAAGGAGAATCATCTGATACTGGACTGTGGCTGACCACTGGTAACTGAAACTGCAGAAAGTGAAACCACACATAAGGGAAGATTATGTATATATACAAAACACACAAGGAAATAAAACACAGTAAGTGAGAATCAGAAGAAAGAAACAAAAACTTTACGCTCCCAAGCATTAGCTTTTGGACATACCAGCAACAGGATATAAACGGTAACAGACTATAAAATAACTATGTATAAAATATTCAATGGGATAAAAGATGGAATTCAAAAAATAACCAAGTAAGAAGGGATTACCATTATTGACCAGGAAGGTTAAAACAAACAAAATTACAAATATAAGCAGAAGTCTTAGAATTGGAAAAAGTAGTTAATGAAATGTAAAACACAGTGAATGGACTAAACAGCAGACACGCCTGAAGACAAAAACAGTGAGCTGGATGGGGCGCCTGGGTGGCTCAGTCAGTTGAGCAACTGACTCTTGATTTCAACTCAGGTCATGATCTCAGGGTCCTGAGATCAAACCCCAGGTCAGGCTCTGGCTCAGTGGGGAATCTGCTTAAGATTTTCTCTCTCTCCCTCTTCCTATGCTCTTTCCCCTGCTGTCGTTCTCTCTCTCTCTCAAACAAATAAATAAATCTTTTTTTAAAATGGTGAGCTGGAAATGGATTTGAAAAAGTCAGACAAAATTCACAAAGAGAATAGTAAAGAGACCCTTAACTTAATATAAATAATCTACCAAAATTCTGCATAAATCTTCATGATGAACAGTGAAAAGTTACAAGCATTCCTTCTATGATTGGGAGCATGATAAGGATACTACCAATTATCACTACTTCCATTCAACATTGAATAGGAGATTCTCCACTATGGTGTGAAAAATGAAATAAAAAGTGTGTGAAATTGAAAAGAAATCATTGCATATGATGACTGACTACAAGAAATTCCAAAACAAAAACTCTGCAGATCCAAAGACAAATTATTAAAATTTATATAAGATTTAGCAAGACAACTCAATAAAAGAGCAGTTTATACAAATCAACTTCATTGTGATATATCAGAAATGAATATTTATAAATTAGCATTCAAAATGATATCATTTACAACAGTATGAAAATAATACATTTTTTAATTAAAGATCATTGATAGTTGTTGTAGAAGGAGATACATAGAGAAATGCATTAATCATTGAGATAAAAACTCATTTTAGAAAAATGTGAATAATTGTGATATTGTGATTCATAAGAAATACATATTTGATCCTCCCTGCTTGTGGCATTGAGCTCCTAAAAATCAATGGAATTTCCTAAGTGATGAGAGCTATGAAGGTGTATTTCATTAGAGGTGAGGTTTTTTTTCAAGTTTTTCTTTTAATTCCCGTTAGTTAACATATGTGTGATACTAGTTTTGGGAGTAGGATTTAGTGATTCATCACTTACATATAACACCCAGTGCTCATCACAACAAATGCCCTCCTTAATGTCCATCATCCATGTAACCCATCCCCCTGCCCACCTCCCCTCCAGCAACCCTCAGTTTCTTCTCTGTAGTTAAGAGTATGTTTTATGGTTTGCCTCTCTCTCTCTTTTTTCCCTCTATGTTCATCTTTTTCATTTCTTAAATTCCACATATGAGTGAAGTCATATGGTATTTGTCTTTCTTTGACTTATTTTGCTTAGCCTACTACTCTCTAGCTCCATCCACGTCCTTGCAAATGGCAAGATTTAATCCTTTTTGAAGGCTGAATAATATTCCATTATATAGATAGATAGATAGAATATATAGATATAGATATAATAGATATATCTATTATATAGATAGAAAGATATATCACCTCTTCTTTATCCATTCATCAGTATTTTTGTATTTTTTGGCTAAATACCTAGTAGTGCAATTTCTGGGTAGTTCTATTTTTATTTTTGAGGAACCTCCATACTGTTTTCCAGAGTGGCTGCACCAGTTTGCATTCCCCCCAACAGAGTAGGAGGGTTCCCCTTTTTCCCCATCCTTGCCAACACCTGTTGTTTCCTGTGTTGTTAGTTTTAGCCGTTCTGACTGGTGTGAGGTGATACTTCATTATAGTTTTTATTTGTATTTCCCCGATGACTAATGATGTTGAGCATCTTTTCATGTATCTGTTAGCCATCTGTATGTCTTCTTTGAAAAAAATGTCTATTCATGTCTTCTGCCTATTTCTTAACTGGATTATTTGTTTTTCAGGTGTTGAGTCTGGTAAGTTCTTTACAGACTTTGGATAGTAACCCTTTATCAGATATATCATTTGCAAATATTTTCTCCTATTATGAAGGTTGCCTTTTAGTTTTGTTGATTGTTTCTTTTGCTGTGCAGAAGCTTTTTATCTTGATGAAGTCCCAATGTTCATTTTTGCTTTTCTTTCTCTTACCTCCAGAGACATGTCTAGGAAGAAGTTGCTATGGCTGATGTCAAAGTGGTTGCTACCAGTGTTTTCCTCTAAGATTTTGATGATTTCCTGTCTCATATTTAGGTCTTTTATCCATTTTGAATTTTTTTGTATGTATGGTATAAGAAAGTGGTCCAATGTCATTCTTCTGCATGTTGCTGCCCAGTTTTCCCAACACCATTTGTTGAAGAGGCTGTCTTTTTTTCCATTGAATATTCTGTCTTGCTTTGTTGAAGACCGCAGCAAAAACCATAAGATACTTAGGAATAAACCTAAACAAAGAGGTAAAAGATCTGTACTCTGAAAACTATTCAGCACTTATGAAAGAAATTGAAGATGACACAAAGAAATGGAAAAACATTCCATGCTCATGGGTTGAAAGAACAAATATTGTTAAAATATCTATACTACCCAAAGCAATCTACACATTTAATGCAATTCCCATCAAAATACCACCAGTGTTTTCCATAGAGCTAGAACAAACAATGCTAAAATGTGTATGGAAGCACAAAAGACCCCAAATAGCCAAAGCAACCTTGAAAAAGAAAAGCAAAGCTAGAAGCATCACAATTCTAGACTTAAAGCTTTCCTGCAAAGCTGTAGTCATCAACACAGTATGGTACTGGCACCAAAAAAATAACAATAACACTAATAAGACACTTAGATAAATGGAACAGAATATAAAACCCAGAGACGGACCCACAATTATATGGTGACTGAGGTGACTTTGGGAAAGCCCTTAGGTCACCTAAGGATGGTGACTGGTTGCTAGGGGAACCAACCAACTTTCAGTTCCACCACAGCTCCCCGCCCCCCACCTCCAGGAATGGGAGAGGGGCTGGAAATTGAATTGATCATCAATGCCAATGATTTAATCAGTTATGCTTCTGTGATGAAGCCTCAGTAAAAACCCAAAGGGAAGTGTTTGGAGAGCTTCTGGGTTGGGGAACATGTGCAGATTTGGAGAGAGTGGCATGCTCAGAAATAGCGTGGAAGCTCCAAGCTCCTTCTCACATACCTTGCCCTATGCATCTCTTCCATGAGACTGTTCCTGAGTTATATCCTTTTATAACAAACCCATGATTCAGTAGGTAAAATGTTTCTCAGTTCTGTGAGCAATTCTAGCAAATTAATCAAACTCAAGGAGAAGATTGTTAGAATCTCTGATTGATAGCCAGCAGGTCAGGAGCACAGGTAATAACATGGGCTTGTAAGTAGCATCTGAAGTTGGGGGTGGGGGAGGGACAGTCTTGTAGGACTAAACCCTTAACCTGTGAGATCTGACACTATGTCCAGGTAGATTGTGTCAGAATTGGGTTGAATTGTAGGGCACCAGCTGGTATGGCAGAGAATTCCTTAGATGTTCAGGGAGCCCCCCCCTACATTCCAACTGGGTACAGACTTTTATGTTTATATTGATTTAATGAAATTTCAATACAATTTCAAAGAGGGTTCTTTTTTTTTTTCAAGAAAATCAGCATGCTGAATATCAAAACTGATATGGCAGAGAAAATTTCAAGAATAACCAAGATATTTCTGTGCAGAAACTATATTAGGCATTCACGCTAATTGGACTATTTCTATTATAAATCTATAATATTTAGGGCAGGATCATTTTGATACAGGTATTTTTTTTTACACTGGAACAATGGAACAAATCTGGAGCCAGAAACAAACACAGGAATAACTAGGAGATTTAACATTTACACTTGTTCTTCCTAGTGTTTGACAAATTCCTCTCACTTTCTTCAGGTCTTTACTTAAATGTCACTTCTCAGTAGGGACTCTTCTCTGGCTACCTTATCAAAATTTCAATCCCCAAATACCTATCTGTATTGCTTGTAGGAAACAGAATATTAAAGTTTCTTTCAAGTATAGGTTGCAATAACCATCAAGAACTTAACTAAGCAATGTATTGGAAGCATAATGCAGTATTTACATAATGCAAGCCAAGTTGAACAACCAGGACCAGAAGCAATCATTTGTAAATCTTTCCTTTGGAATAGTGATTAATAAAGTCAGTCATTAATCACCTTCTCTTTCAAATGCTCCATTTTTTTTTCTGTTTTTTTAGCTGTTCCTCTCCGCTTCACCTGCAATTCTCACTCCAACTTCCAAAGCTGTGCATAAATTGTAATCCTACCTCACTGGCAGAACTGCTTCCCCTTGCCCCTTGGTGTATCCAAATCTGACCCCTCCACCCAAACACTAGCTTCAGAGGTCCCTTCTTTCTCATCAACCCTTGATTATACCCCATTGTCTCCACCAAGCCGGGGACTGAGATGGCTCTTTCCATTTGAAATGCATTTGAAATGGTTGGTTGCTTTGTTCTGCTTGGTTTTTGCCTTTCCGGGATGCACCTGGATTCTACCTTCTGCAATTGTGTAGTGCTTTTGAATCCTAATCTCCCTACCTGGTTCACTTAGCTTTCCCCTAGTCACCAATTCTCCAGTTCCCTGACGTCAGCCCTTCATATGCTAGCATTTCACTTATTCATTATTTAATTAACACACGCATGCATAAATGGCACAAAATAAGCACCCAAAGGACGCCTGGGTGGCTCAGTCAGTTAAGCGTCTGCCTTCAGCTCAGGTCATGATCACGGAGTCCTAGGATCAAGTCCCACATCAGGCTCTCTGCTCAGTGGAGAGTCCGCTTCTCCTTCTCCCTCTGCTGCTCTCTGTCTCTGTCTCTCTCCCTCTCTCTCTGTCTGTCAGATAAATAAATCTTAGAAAAGTAAAAAATATATATATATATATATATATACACCTGATAATCATCCACTGAATAAGTGAATAAGAGCAAATGTCCCATTTTCCACATGTACAGGCTGGAGGTCGGGAACCAATTTACTCTGTATTTTTCTCTGCACCTAATGCAGTGCTAAGTATATAACAAATACCCCTAAAGATTATTGGATTAAATAAATATTATGATTCTGTTTGTGTGGGAGTGAATGAATCTGTTTGCATAAGACAGTATGTGGGAGAGAGAGAAACAAAGGCCCATAAAGACAGGAAGAGTTACTTGTTCACCCTTGGAGAAGCCAATACAACATTCAAAGAGAAGCTTCTCCTAGATGAAGATTAAATGTTAGCGTACTAGGGATTGAATTTACGTTTTCTTTTCTAAGCCATTTAGATGAAAAAGCTAATATTTCACTTACCAAAATTAAGATTTATATTTACCTTTTGAATATCGGTAGCTTTTAGATCTAATTTATTTCCTATTTCTTTGTCTCTTTTCAATTTGTCTATTTCAGAATAACATCTCCCATAAAGTTAGAGTTTTGATCTTGCTTTTATCATCTGAAAATTAAACTTTAATATAACTGAGCATCACGTGCAAATATTTGTGTTATTTTCTATGTGAATAACAGACATTTCTGTAGGAGAAAGCTATCCTCCGACAAATCAGTGAAAGGCACAAAGGAGGATAAAGAGACAGGACATGTCACAAATGATCCTTCAGGGCTACGTCATGTCTGTAGGTTTGAAGCGGTGAGTCGAGGGGCCTCAGCACTGTCCACCAAAGCAGTGAGGCCCCCTCCTCGCCAGGACAGACACACCAGCCCCTCTGCAAGGATCCCTCTGCACAAGCTGTCAAAGGCACCTCACCTCCCTGGACAGCCGCTTTCTTTGTCAGCATTAGGCAGCCTCTGGGAGGAAAGCTGGACCTTTCCTTCTTCACTTCCCTTTTCTCAGTCAGTACCAAACACGAGAATGGCAAAGCCCAGACTATTCCTTGCAGATCTGACCCCGACCTACAGAACTCCCAGAACCACTTGTGTTGCCCAGGTAATAACAGCGTCCTGTGTTACAGCTGAGAGGGGAACGCTGACGGCCTCTGACAACGTGGCAAGCGGCAAGACTTTTCCTTGTTGAGTTCTTCTCCAGCTTTGGCACATCTATAAACCTTATACCTTCACGCTGCCCGTGCAGAACAGACACTCAAGTGCTTTTGTTGAACGAATGAAAACATTCACACGGTGGAATTTTGAGTAAGAAGAGATGTGTATACAAATAGTCTACGTCCGGGATTTGGTAGGAAAAGGAGATAATTAATCAGTTAGTGCTCACTGCTCAGCCCGCACGGGAGGGGGTGCGGGGGGGAGTGTGTGGTCACTCTGCTAAAGCAGCAACAGGAAAAGACAAGTCGTTTCTATTTTGGCATAAATGGCATATTACTTTCTGGTTGGTTAGTCAAACGCCCTACATTTCTTTTCTTAACATTTTCTTGAACACATTGTATTTTTCACATTTAATAGTGTCAAGACTTTTCACAGTAGGGTTTACATTTGATTTTGCCACACTCTTAGACAATTCCTAAGGCAGCCTATAATTCCAATCCATTAGGCTAATGGATAGCAGCTGCTGTGAGCAGTGGGCATGTCATCTTTTGATAATGAAGTCTAGTAAGACACAAAATATAAAAATAAATAAACTGAAGGAAAGACTACATCTGGCTAACATGGTTATTTTCTTTTTTGCCTTATTAAAGGCTAGTAAGTAGGCAGAGTTAATAGAACTTGTACGAATACATATACCTATGACCAAGTGCATGATAAAATGTTGGAAAAATTATGTTAGATTTTTGTTTGGGAAGTCTTGGTTAATTGATATATTTTATTCCTTTTCTTTTAATTTCTATTTAAAAAAACATTATTATTACATGCCTTTGCTCATTTATTACACCATTTATCAGTATAGATTTTTTTTCAAGTGGGTATTAATTGACCATGTTCTTGAGGCTTTCTGGGTGTAAGAAACTGCTCATGGGGGAAGCTGACCTGCCACGAAAGTAAAACATCACCGAAGGGAGTTGGTATTTTTAATTTCTCTGAATTGCGGGAAAGCAAATATGTTCTCTTAAATCAATTTCATGGAGTTAAAAAAAAGGGAATTTTATGTTCTCATAACATACCTGGCTTCTCTGCTCAGAACACTGAAATTCTACCCCTTGGGAAAAGACTGGAGAGGAAATGTGGAACACAAAATCCACCTGATCTAGTCTAATAATGAACTATTTTACTAGTAATTAATGACTTTTGTTTTGTTCATGTCACCTGTATTAGAATCTGAATTCCTTCAAAGAAATACTCCCTTCTCCTGTTTCCATAAAAATGGTGCTGCCAAAATATATTGCTTATCCCTCATATCTGGAAGTGTCTTCATAGTTAATAAATAGGGAACATCCTTTTTGATGTTTATTCTGAACAGTGTCCCTCTAAAAGTGCTTTTCCTCATGTCCAATCACTGTCAGTACATACTTGGTTGATGAAAAAGTAGTTTGTAAAAGAAAGGTGAGGAAGGAAGGAAAGGGAAGGAAAGAAAAAAAGGATGGGGAAAAGAGGGAAGGAGAGAAGAGCGGAAGAGAGGATGGGGCAGGGAGGGGAAGAGAGGAGGAATTGCTCTCCAAAGGAAAGAGCATGTGAACACGGTGATTTTGACCCAAGACTTGTTTGCATCTACAGGATACCCCAGTCTGGAGCAGTGAGGGAAAATGCGAGAAATTTTGGTAAATAAAGCCTTAGAAACAGAGCCTTAGTGGCATTTGTCCTCATTTAAAGGAAGAAGGGGATGCCTTTGTTACAAGGTGTCTGTGGAGTGAGTCTGTCTCTACAGTGAAGTGTTTAGGTGTTGAGACACTGTGAGTCTATCCTCTCTGCCCACCAGCTTAGGAATGCACATTGATGAGAAGTTTATTCCATACCAGGTTCATGAAGGAAAAGCTTTGGGTGTGTGCTAAGAAGGATGTCAGAAATGCCTCCATCATGACCACCACAGATGGGCAATGCTGAGGGAGGTGTGTGAACACCGGAAAAGGGCTTCTATGACATACACATGCTGCTCAACACCACTGGACCGTCTTCCCTCCTAGGGCAGTGACACATTTGTGAAGGTTCTCGCTAGTTCCAGGACAGGGAACAGAAAGAGCTTTGGGGTACAGCAGAACTAGGAGGCTACCAGCAGAAGGGGTAGCCAGTAACACTGGTGGTGGGAGCTCAGGTGAGCCAGCTTGGCCAGCTTGGCCAGTCATCTGGCTGGACAACGCAGGTGACCCACATAGATGCCTTTCCCACAGCAGCTCTAGGTTGCCATCCCTCTCCTATCTCTTACACAGAGGTCAAATATGAGCTCGCCCTTGCTGTGCAGTTTCGAGGGAGGGGAGACAGGGATGAGAACCCTTATCCACAACAATATTATGCAGTAGGTGAACTACTATACATTTTTATAGGTGGGAAACTCTTAACATGTTTTCTGTAAGGTCGGGGATCTATCCTGGATCTGCCCCTAGTGTTACATACCAGAGAAAAAAGACCCCCATGGGGCTGAGCAGAAAAGACCCATAGAGCACTTTCAACTTCTTCTGAGGGCAAATGACCAGAAGGCACTGGTGAAAATGAGGGACACAGCAGAGGAGAAGATTTAAGGTGGGAGTTTGGCTTAATGTCTGCCTGGTCCTTCTCATTCCAAATGGCATGTGCAGTCACCCCAAGCAGGAGACAGTAAGTCTGGGGGGGAGCTGGGGTGCACCTTTTCACCCGACTGCATTGTGTGACCACCCTGCAACTTCTGACCAGGCCTCTTTTAGAATCACAGCACAGTTCTTGGAGTTTTTTAGGGAATTTAAAATAATGTACATCAGAAACAGGGTGCTTTCTCCCAAGGAGCCAGTCTAGAGGCATGAGGGCTGTCACAACAGATAAAATTGATAAAAGATGGACTAGGATTTTCATGCTTTTACCTAAATGTTTTGACAGTGTAGGGGCATTTATTGTCAATCAGTCACCCTTCTTTCAAATTCTTCTCAATATTGCAAATAAAGGATAATTCTCATTCAGTGGGCTTCTAGGAGAAGCTAATTCCCATATTAAAATTAAAAAATTGGTGACTGTGTCTGTAGGAAGCAGGCAGCTTTTTCTAAAAAATCTTTTGATTTTAATATAGCTAATATTCAGAACTTTCTACATAATCACTAAAAATAGCTTAAGCATTTCAATGAAAGTTGGACTTTTTAATACCAAACTTGATCCAATTATCTTTTGCTATGAATCTAAGTAGCACAAATATAAAACTGTAATACTAGTTAGCACTGACACTGAAAAAATTATAAATCTTTGATAAATTGACTTTTAGTTTTCAGCAAAGAATCTTCAAGGATATGTTTAATAAAATTATAACAGAACTCTTTGAATAGCATGTCTAATTATGAGGAATCATTTAGTTGACTTAATTTGAAGTGAATTTATTAAAAATATTGATTTCCTTTTATTATATTTAAAATTAAAATGATCAAATAATAAAGTCACTTTTATATACACAGTAACAATTTCTAATCTTTTAATTATGTTGTCATAAATCCCTTTTAATGAAAACAGGGTCCAATAGAGCAAGATTTCATCTATATTTCAAGTATGCTCTACAGATGACATAGAGAACTCTGAATCTCTTAAATATGCTCTTCTTTAGATAACAATCAAATTATTAAGAGGCTAATGATTTTTCAGAAACAATGAAACTAAATTTAAAAAATATTTTTCTAACCAACATGAATTTATTTATTTATTTTTAAAGATTTTATTTATTTATTTGTCAGAGAGAAAGAGAGAGAGCACAAGCAGGGGGAGCGGCAGGCAGAGGGAGAAGCAGGCTCTCCGCTGAGTAGGGAGACCTATGCAGGACTGGATCCCAGGACCCTGACATCATGACCTGAGCCGAAAGCAGACACTTAACCAACTGAGTCACCCAGGTGTCCCTAACCAACGTGAATTTATACTATGAACTGAAGCATCCATGAAATTACACAGTTTAAAAACCATGTTAAAATATTACAGAGTTGACTGACATCAGAGTCATTTAACAATTTAAAATACTCTCTTGAAAAAGGATTCTAAAATCATCTCTACTGAGAGATACTGGTCAGAAAAAGAAGATAGCCGCCCATGAATAAAACTTGTTCGGAAATTACAAACACTTGCATTCTCTTAAATCCCCTAATCTTTAAAATGGAAAATGTGGACTCCATTTTGTGTTATGTCACAAGAGACATGAGCTATAAAAATGGATAAACGTATAGTAGATTGAATTGATCTTCTCAAATAAGCTTAGAACAAGACCTTTGTGTGAACACAAATTATATAAATCTAAATTTAAATGTACATCATTGTAGGGACCCCTGGGTGGTGCAGTCAATTAAGCGTCCAACTCTTGGTTTTGGCTCAGGTCATGATCACAGTGTCGTGAGATCGAGCCCTGCGTCAAGCGAGAGGAGTCTGGTAAAGTTTCTCTCTCCTTCTCCCTCTGGCCCTCCCTGTGCTCTCTCTCTCTCAAATATATAAATCTTTAAAATGAAATTTATTTCTATATTATCTTAGGCTCATCAAAATCTACCCAAGTTACAATAGACTACCTTTAAAGAATGCCTGTAAGTTGCAGCCTACAACATTCAACAGGGGCATGATCCACCCCTTCTAATATCTTGGATGAAAGATCACAGGTCTATATGATGTATATCCACATGAGTTCCCACTTATTTGAAAAACATGTTTTAGGAAAGAGCTAGAAGTTTAAAGTGGGTATACATTTCTAAGAAACTGCAATTCCATTTATTGACAGTCCAAACATTTATTGTGCTATGTTAATTGGGAGACAAAGGTAAGATTTCCAATGTAAAATATTTTAGTGTGTACACAAAATTTTCATTTAAGCATTGTACCCTGAGAGAAATTATGTATAGTCAAAGACAACATCTGATTTGCAAATAAAAACTTTTAAAATTAAAAGGTACTTTTTTACTTCTCAGCCTGTGTCCATAACAATTTATGTGAGGCTCTTAAGACAATCCAGTCTTCTCCAAACACACTTATCCATTATGGTGAGGGAGGACAGCACCTTCTAGTGGAATCTATAAATAAATGTATGTCTCAGGCTTGTTACTGAGATAATGTAACATTTCAAAAATGTCTTTGTCCCCAAAATGCCCTGCCAATAGGATACACCCTGCTGTTAAAAGTTATCATGCTTCCCCACATCCTTTCATAACTTACTGGGTAGGCTTGGCACAAAGGTGACAACTTAAGCTAAAAATCTGTCAAAACAAAGAATAGCTAACGGGCATCTCTAAGGCTGATGTAAAAAAATGGAACATGTGCCAGCAAGAATGAAATGTATGCTATATAGATGCTTGTTCAGAAAATAGGTACATCTGGGTTTACTGAACTGAACACATCTTTCTGTGCAACCATTTATTTGCCAGATTCTAGTGCAAGGTGCTTTGGATCCATAGGGGGAGACATTGTCCCTGCCTCAAGGACAAAAATAGCAATAGTTAATGTTGCTATGCTCTCCGTGACCAGGCACTCTTCCAGATGTTTTCATATATGAACTAATGTTAATTAATCCTCACAACAATATTATGCAGTAGGTGAACTACTATACATTTTTATAGGTGGGAAAACTGAGGTACAGAAAGCTTATTTTTATTTTATTTGGCCACACAATGTTACATTAGTTTCGGTTACAACATAGTGATTCAACTTCTCTATACATTATGCTAAGCTTTCCACAGGTGTAGCTCCCATCTGTCACCATGCAACTCTCTTACAGTATCATTGGCTGTATTCCCTATGCTGTGCCTTTTATTCTGGTGACTTATTCATTCCATAACTGGAGGCCTGCATCTTCCACTACCCTTCACTCATTTTGCCCATCCCCCACTCAGTTTCAACCCAAGACAGTCCAATCTGGAGTCTCCACTTTAACCTACTCCCCCATCCTGCTTCTTTTGAAACACACATGTAAATGTACAGTCCCAATATGGTGACACAAGTATTCCCAATACAGATTAGAAGACTCCTGGCTGGGGCGCCTGGGTGGCTCAGTCGGTTAAGCGACTGCCTTCGGCTCAGGTCATGATCCTGGAGTCCCGGGATCGAGTCCCGCATCGGGCTCCCTGCTCAGCAGGGAGTCTGCTTCTCCCTCTGACCTTCCTCCCTCTCATGCTCTCTGTCTCTCATTCTCTCTCTCGCAAATAAATAAATAAAATCTTTAAAAAAAAAAAAAAAAAAGAAGACTCCTGGCTGTGCTGCAGACAAGATGACCAGGAAGGGGAGTGCCCCAAGGAAGGATTCCCTTAGACGGTAATGCTTGAGCTCAGCCTTGAAGGAGCTGGAAGAGGTCATTCACTGGGTGGGCCACGAAAGCACAGTCCTTCCAGGCAAACAGAAGAATATCTGCAGTGGTGTTGAACATTTTGCCAAATCACAGCACTCCCCACAGTAACTGAACTTGAGATTTCATCCATTTTAGAAAAAGTAATAAGTAGGATGTTTTTATTCATATTGTTGCTGTTTATTCTGCATTGAGCTGAATGACGAGGTATTCCAAAAGTATAGGAGCGACAAGTGAATTGTCTCTCATCACCTTTTACAACGAGGAATCCCCCAAAATCAAAGAAGTATAACTAAGAAAAAAAAAATCTCCCATTTGTCTATATATGCTTCTCGGTGTGTTATTTCTGGGCAACATTCTTTAATAAACATTGACTCACCTCAGGCACAAACTACCTCAGCTTGAGCCAAAAGGAGCGAGGTTGGCAAAGCAGAGGGTGCTTCTCTCTCTTAATGAGCAGGAAGTAAAATTATTTGGCTACTCCTGTGACTCTTGTCCTGTCTCCTGAGTAACCACCTAGGAACAGAAATGCAGCTCAATACTATCACTTCTCTTTGGGAGCCCAACTCCACAGCAAACTCTTGCCTAAAGTGAATCTCATATTAGTTCTCCACCAGGAACAGAATCTGATCAAGCAAAATGCTGGATGCCTTACCTAGTTCTTTCTAGCATATTCCTCTGAAGCTTTATTCTTTAAAGATCCACTGAAAGAAAACTCATGTAGGAATATCATCAGGCAATGTGGACCTTAAGAGAGGATGCACATGCTGCAGATAGAACTGATATAATCCATTTCTAGACTAATTTGACATCTACTGAACTTGAAAATGTATATAGGTTATCCAGCTATTTCACTCTAGGTATAAACCCTAAAGCAGCTTCCAGGAGCTTGTGCATAAGGACAATTTCACAAAGCATTTTATCACAACTTGATGATAATGTAATAAAAACATCCATCAATATAAGAATGGATGAATAAAATGTACTATGTTTACATAATAATATACAGTTCAAATGGATAAAACAAATCTATATGTATAGACATACATAGGTATCCTAGTTATGATATTGGGCAAGAAGTCTATTTTCGGTCTGAAGGCATTTATGAGAATTAAAAAGCAGTGTTTTTATTATTTATGAATACATATACACCATATATATACACATGTACCTTAAAATTTCTTGAAATATGAGAAGATGGAATATGATGATGGACACCAAATCCAAAGTAGTGTTTGCTTTTGGGGAAGGAGGTGAGAAGTCTGACTGAGAGGAGAACAAAGAGGATTTCAAATGTTATCTGTAATGTTTTGTTTCTTATAAAATTATTCTAAACTAAATATGATCAAATGTTGGCATTGATCACGTTGAGTTGGTGGGTGCCTGTACGTTATCTTATATAGCTGTCTTTCATTTCAGAATTGAAAAAAAAGGGAAACAGCCCAGTTTGAGGATGATGTTGGAGGTCTGGAATGGAGGGCTTGTGTTGCTAACGTCAACAGTCATCTTGTCAATTTTCTTCTTTGAACTTAAATTCCATTGTCCTCTATTTGTCTTTAATTCTGCATTGACTGACCCAGTGTTCTTTTTTCTTTAGGGTACTTGTAAGCATTATGAGTATAAAGAATTAGCAAAGAAAGAATGTGCTTGTTTTTGTTTGTTTTGTTTGCTCTTTTATTCCCCTAGATCTTGCCCTTCGCCATAACCTGACGATTGATTTTTGTAAATCAACTCTTTTATGAATCTTTTAGGATGGATGCTCCATGTTCTTCCTATCCAATTGATCTCCCTCACTCTAGAACGTTGAACCTTGTTTGTTTTATTTAGAATAACTCAGCTAACACAATATGGCTAAAAAGCTCTGATTGAGGGGCACCTGTGTTGCTCAGTCAGTTAAGCATCTGCCTTCAGCTCAGGTCATGATCCCAGGGTCCTGGGATCGAGTCCCGTATCAGGCTCCTTGCTCAGCAGGGAGTCTGCTTCTCCCTCTGCCTGCCACTCCCCCCTGCCTGTGCTCTCTCTCTCTCTCTCTCTCTGACAAATAAATAAATAAAATCTTTTTTAAAAAGACAGAAAAAAAAGCTCTGATTGAGCAGTCATGGTTTAATTCTTGGTGATTAGTTCTATGGAATAAAAAACTAGTGGAGTTGAATTATTTGTGGCTAAGAGTAAAGTGCAGAAAATAAACGAAGGAAAAAAGAGGACAAAAGGAAAGAAACGCTATCATTTAATTATAAATAATTTTTTAAATATCCTATTTGGCGGTCTACTATAGGTTTTGAATAGGTCAGGTGTCATTGGTGCTGAAGCTCACAGTCCATTTTACAGAATGAATGGGTATTAATATGACAACTGGAGGACCAAACACATTTAAGCTTGAGCAGAGCTGCTTTTGGACATTTCAAAGTACTTGCATAGTTTTGATTTGTACTTCCCTGATGATGAAAGACAAATACCATATAATTTCACTCATACATGGAATTTAAGAAACAAAACAGATGAACATAGGGAGAAAAAAGAGAAAGAGAGGCAAACCGTAAAACAGACTCTTAACTATGGAGAACAAACTGAGGGTTTGCTGGAGGGGAAGTGGGCGGGGGGTGGTTTAAATGGGTGATGGGCATTAAGGAGGGCACTTGTTGTGATGAGCACTGCTTGTTGTATGTAAGTGATGAATCACTAAATTCTACTCCTGAAGCAAATATTACACCATATGTTAACTAACTGGAATTTAAATAAAAATTTGAAACATTAAAAAGAAGTATTTGCATAGATCTACTCACCCATATACATACCAATGTTGTTTCATGAGATAATATCATTAACTCAATCTGAGTTCTAGAAAATAAATTCCACCAATTTCAATATTTAGTAGATTTCTCTAACCCAGGGTTAGAACTTCTATAATTTCATTTAATTTCCAAAACAATTTCATAGAGTGAGAAAGGCAGAGAGTACAATGACTGTACCCACCTTAAATGTGAGAAAACCAATGCTAAAAAAAATTAGGTGACTTGGTAACGTACACATATCTGATAGACAAACCTATGGATTAAGTTTAGGGCCGATCATTTCTCCATTTTGCCATGATGAACTTGTAGTAGAAGCAGTCGTGCAGTATTTAGAGTGGTAGCATTAACAATAGTAGCTTCTGTCGTTTCAGCAGCCTGGTTACCAATTTATCTGAAACATGACTACAAGGCAAATGTTACTAATTCTCTATTTTAGAACACCCTTCAGCTTTTTTGTATCACATAGATAACAATACAGTGGAAAGCGAGCAATCCACCATGATTGTTTCTTGGCAGCTTTACCCAGTCAGTATCACATAAATAAGGAATTTATTTTGATCATAGTATCCGGTAGTTTATTATTTTATGGCTGAAAAACAGATAGCTGAAAGGGGGTTTCAAAATGAAAATTGTGACATTTACTAAGAGAGCAATGATCTCAAAAAGATGCCAGGTGGTGGCTTTTTACCATTCAGACAGATGGAAGACCTATGGTGAAGTTATTTTCTGGCCTGTGGAAAAACAAAACAAAACAAAACAAAATCAGCTGAAGTAATTCATGCTCTTTTCTCAGCCTGCTTTGTGCACAATTAAGTATTAAAAGATTATTTTTCTATTGGGTAAAATTCAGCACCGTGTGTATTGATTTCTTTCTAAGTCACTGTAATTGTCCAAGCCATTTCAAGTTTTTATAGCACCATAATGTCCATTTAAAATGACCAAAAGATGGTAAGGATCCTAGGCAAATATAATTATAAAGGTTTATACTAATAATTTAATAAACTTGCTTTAGCAGAATTTTCTAAAATTGCCTTTTCTATATATACTACAGGCAACACAAATGCTGTAACAATGATATTAATTTCCTTAGGACATTCAACTTATTTGCCTAGGATTTTATTGTTGACCATGTAGCTAAATAGTCAGTTGTAGGAGTCTTTGCATGGTAGCCCGCAAATTTACTATTTTAAGTGGTTCATTGCAACCTATTTTGTTAGCTTTTGCCTATATACCCTGCAGTTATAGTCTGAGAAAAGATAGATAAATGAAAGCGACAGAGATTCATGGCTCACATATTTTAATTATTTGAATTGTAAGTTACAGCTGCTCATAGAAATTGATAGAAATAAGCAATCTCAGGATGCTAAGGGAACTTCAAATAAATGTCAAGAGGAATTCAAAGGTTGTGCTTTCACTCATTTCACAATGGTCAGGTCTCTTTTGATTTCTTACCTTCAAAAGTAAGTAACTACAGTATCTTCCTAAGTCTTAACAGCTTGGAGGAAGGCCATGGAAGAAAAGGTCCTGGCAGAAGGCTGGCATGTGGTCATGAACAGCCTGTGTGGGCCATATACAGTCCTGGCTCATTTGGCAGAAGGGAATGCATGCAATACTGTGGCCAAATGTTCCTTTAAAGGGCCATAATCACCTTAGCATATATTGAGCTTTTCTTGCTCATCTAAGAAGAAATAGGTTTCTAGGAGTACTCGAAGATATTTCTCCTTCTACATTTCTTAACATTGATCTCTCTTTTCCCCTCTGAGGTTCTAATGTCTAAATTTGATAATCTAAGATACCCTCTCTTGTTTCTCCTTGAGAAATGGCAAATACCTTTTCTTTTCATAAGTGATCACCATGTGGATTTGCTTCACTCAAGCACAAAAACTATAATTTAGATTGAAGCTTTTCTTCTGCATTGTGCCTCCCCCCATCTCCCCATTTCCTATGTGTTTAACATTATCCACTGGGGAAAAGATTAAGATCAGTTATAGCCTGATGGAATGACCCTTATTATCACTTTAATATCAGTTTAAATTTAATTTTAAATATAGATATCAAATTTAAATTATTGAATCTTCAATTTAGGATTCCTTATTCTATGCTCAGCTACATTTTAAATATTCAAAAAATCTTATATAAATTTTTAAATTATTTTCTAAAATGAACATAGAACTTTGCCTCATCTATACTTTATTCTTAATTAAACTCATATTTGGGTGAAAAAGAAAGCAAAGTGTATCTTACTCTGTGTTTAATTTTCCTGTTTTATCCTAACACTAAACTTACCTTGCTTTACCCAATCAGAGGCTAACGTATTTCTTATTTAAGAAGAGTCACAATATTCTAGAACAAAATCCGGATTACTAGTGAGGTTGTGGTTAAGATTCAAAAACAATATTGCCCTGGGGGAAATTTCTGTCTTCTTTTTTAAAACGGAGAATTATCAGACAAGATAGATGTGCTTCTTTGAAAAAATACCCATCAAAGGTTTTCCACCAGAACTGTTTCCCTGCTGCGTCTTTATTGATCCTTTCAAGCTTCACATCCATGTTGAATGTATTAGAAGGTATTAATGAGAGAAAACATGCAGTCTAAAAGAGTTACAGATTTTTAAGAAGCCTTGAGCTAATCAATTCACCAAATAGAGAAGTGTTACATTTCCAAAACGGTTCTATACGAAATGAGATATTTTAGAAGCAGGATTAAGATATGCACACACAAAAAAGTCTAATATATATTTTTAAACTATGCTTAATGTATGAAATAAGGTTTTATTAATTCAAAATGGAAATAAATATTTCTACAAGAAAATATATGACATGAAATCTAAGGCTTAATAGAATATGTACAGAATTATTAGTAAAGAGAATATAATTTAAATAGATTATAATGATCACTACCATGAAAAATAATAACATTTGACAATCAATACAAAATTTCAAGCTAGAAAATAAAATAAGATGAAGGCATGTGTTTCTCCTTTCTGGACTTTTGCATTAAGAATATCATTGAACACTGTGTTCTCGACACCTAAGACTATGATGTGGAAAAAATAAAAATTTAATATGTGGAATACCCATAAAGAACATTTTAGAAAGAAGTTAGGTAATATTAGCAGAAATTATCAATAAAAATTTTCAAACTCAAAAAACAGCTATAGCAACTACAGGTTGTGAACAGGAGGTTGAAAATCCAGGTTTTGCCTAATGGAGGGCTGCTGCAAGGAAACTAAGATGTCAGCAGAGGGCTTGGAAGAAGCACTGTGGGCTTCAAAGCATTCACTGAACTATAAAAATGTGCAGAGACTACAAAGCCAAAAACCTAAGTACTTTCAACAAATCAGGTATAGCTGAAATATACTTCAACATAATATAGGCCATATATGACAGGCCTACAACTAAGATCAGACTCAATGGTGAAAAGCTGAGTGCTTTTCCCCTAAGATCAGGAACAAGACAAGGATGCCTACTTTTATCACTTTTATTCAACAGAGTCCTGGAAGTCCTAGGCCAGAGCAATTAGGCAAGAAAAAAAATAAATAAAAGGCATCCAAATCAGAAAGATAGAAGTAAAGTCTATAGAAAACATGATATAACATCTGGAAAATGCTAAAGACTCCACCAAAAATCTGTTAAAACTACTAAATGAATTCAGTAAAGTTGCAGGATACAAAATCAATATGTAAAATCAGCTGTGTTTCCATCTACTAACAATAAACTATTGGAAAGAGAAATTAAGAAAACAATCCCTTTATAGTTGCACCAAAAAGAATAAAATACTTAGGAATAAATTTAAGCAAGAACAAGAAAGATCTGTAGAGTGAAAACGATAAGACATTGATGAAAGAAATTGAAGACATAAGTAAATGGAAAGGTATTCCATGTTCATGAACTGGAAGAATTAATATTGTTAAAATGTCCATATTACCCAAAGTAATCTGCAGGTTCAATGCAATCCTTATCAAAAATTCCAATGGCATTTTTCACAGAAATAGAAAAAACAATCTTAAAATTCATATGAAACCACAAAAGACCCCAAATAGCAAAAGTAATCTTAAGAAAGAAGAACAAAGCTGGAGTTACCACACTTCTGATTTTAACTATATTACGAAGATACAGCAATCAAAATATATATATATATAGCAATCAAAACAGTATAGTATTGGAATACAAAGACAAACAGATCAATGGAGCAGAATAGGGAGCCCAGAAATAAACCCATTTATTTATGGTTGATTACTTTTTGACAAAGGAGCCAAGAATATACAATAGGGAAATGATAGTGTCTCAAATAAATGGTGTTGGAAACTGGATACCCACATGTAAAAGAATGAAAACTTGATCCCTATCTTATACCACATACAAAAATCACCTCAAAACAGATTAAAAACTTGAACATAGACCTGAAACCATAAAACTCCTAAGGAAAGATAGAGTATAAGTTCCTTGACTTTAGTTTGGCAGTGAATTTTTAAATTTGACACCATGTAAATTGCAGCATTATTCATAATAGCCAGGATGTGGAAACAACTAAGTGTCTATTAACAGATGAATGGATAAAGATGAGATACACACACACACACACACACACACACACACACACACTGGAACATTATTCCACCATGAGAAAGAAGTAAATTCTGCCATTTGTGATAACATGGATGGAGCTTCAGGGCATCATGCCAAAGTGAGAAAAGCCAGACAGAGAAAGACAAATACTGTATCATATCTATATGTGAAAAGTAATTTATCACTTTTTTAAAAAGCTGAACTAATGAAAACAGAAAGTAGAATGGTGGTTACCAGAAGCTGGAGGGTGGAGGAATTGGGGAGATGTTGTTTAAGGGTAAAGACTTGCAATTAGTAGATAAATAAGTTCTGGAGCTCTAATTCACAGCATAATGATTATAGTCAACAATATTGTATTATAAACTTTAAAGTTGGTAAAAGTCTAGATCTTAATGGTTTTCATCACACACACCAAAAAAGATAATTATGTGACACAATAGAGTTGTTACCTAATACTATGGTGGTAATCATGTTGCAATATATAAATATATCAAACAACATACCTGAAACTTACATAATATTATATGTCAATTATATCTCCATTTTTAAAATGATAAATAAGGCTTGAGAATCTAATGTATAACATGGTGACTATATTTGATAACACTGTATTATAAAATTGAAATTGAGAGTAGAATTTAAGCGTTCTCACAAAAAACAAACCACAGTAAATATGTCAGGTAATGGATGTGCTAATTAACTCAATGGAAGAAATCCTTTCACAATTAAACATATACCAAATCATCACTTTGTACACTCTAAGTGTATCACAATTTTATTTGTCAGTAATACCTCAATAACACTGAAAAATTAACCTATGTAGATTCATATTGTGATTTTGGCATAACAAATAAAGAATAGTAGTAGAATGCATAACTAACATGTTAATAAGGAGAAAATATGGGATAATAAAAAATTGAGGAACATTTTATATGAACATTACATTGCTACAAAGAATTAACCATTCAAAAAATAAATGTAAACTCACTTCCTTCCTTCACTCATTAGTACAATAGATATCCTATATAAATTATATATTTGTACAGCAAAATAAAATAATAAATATAAATGAATAAAATATTGAATATTGAATATGGAGCAAGTTCTGAGTAAGATGAAATTAATAGATTTTTAATTAAATACAATCTTTAAACTTTGTACAAATTAATTTTTAAATGTTTACAAAACAAATGAAGTTTAAAAGTTATGATTTATTCTTACCTTTAGTGACAAAAAACCTAAATGGATTATGCAAAAATCAATTGAGAACATTTTGAGACAGTTTTACTAGAGCATAGATATACATGGTTAATAAGATTTTCTTTATTATTCTAAAAATAAAAATTAAATCAATGAGTATATTATATAGCCAATTAGAAAATATTAAGAATGGATAATATATAATAACACATATACATGTTTTATAAAGGGGTATGAGGAGAAAGACATTCATATAATTACTAGGACTATACAATAGGATGATTTCTCTGGAAACCAATTTGATATAATATATTTGAAACTAGCAATTCCACTTCTGAGATTCATCTTAAGGAAATAACCAGACATGTACCCCAAAACGATGCTGATATCAATGAGAAATTACTTAAAATAATGAAAAAATTTGAGAAGTTAAATGCTTAGTATCAAGGTATTAGACACATTAACTCTTGCATATTCGTGTAATGCCGTATTATGTAGCAGTGTGGGTGTAATTATATCAACCTAGAAAGATAGTATATTGTTTGATGGAAAGCCTCAGTTATTAACTATTTTTTTTTTTTAAAGATTTTATTTATTTATTTGACAGAGAGAGACACAGCGAGAGAGGGAACACAAGCAGGGGGGGTGGGAGAGGGAGAAGCAGGCTTCCCATCGAGCAGGGAGCCCGATGCGGGGCTCGATCCCAGGACCTGGAATCATGACCTGAGCCGAAGGCAGACGCTTAACGACTGAGCCACCCAGGCGCCCCTCAGTTATTAACTATTTTTAGAGCATATGTCCAGTTTTCAACAAGAATATTTACTTATTTAATTGCATATAACTACACACATTTACATATAAAAATGTATGGGAAGTTATATAGTACATAATAACAATGGAAATTTGCTTAAATATATTGTTTTCTCAATAAAAGTGTATTACTTGCATAAGAAATAATGAAAATGATACCCGCTATCCAGGGTGGAAGCAGCTGCAGATTTCAATCTACCTCTCCAAATGTCTTCTTTCTCTGGGGTCCAGCTCCTCACTGTAGGAGGGAAACCCCTCTCCAATAACACCTTCTCCTGTGTCCCTCTAAGCAGCAATCTCTCTCCATGATCCTCTCAATGGACATGTTTTTATAGTCATTAGCTATTGTTCAGAGTAAACAGTTTACAATTTAAAAATTACATCTTGGTGTGCCTGGGTGGGTCAGTTGGTTATGCCTCCAACTCTTCACTTCAGCTCAGGTCCCGATCTCAGGGTCCTAGGATCAAGCCCCAGATCCAGCCTGGACTGAGCCCAAATTGGGCTCCACGCTCAGCATGGAGTCTGCTTGTCTCCCTCTGCTTCCCCCTCCCCAGCCCCCCACTCACCCCCCACCCACCCCCTGTCTCAGGTAAACAAATAAATAAAATCTTTTTTTTTTAAGAATTACCTCTTTGTTACTCTCACATTACAATAAAACCCTCACCTGTACACGCCGTTTCCTCCAGCATCCATGCACACTATGCTCAGACTACAAGTACAAGAAAATTTTACAAGACAACTTCACTGTAAGTCTACAGTGAGGTACAGAGATTCCATGATTTTAGGGTTTATGAATCTTTTTTTTTAATGAACTTGTTTCAAAGAATTATTTGAATCATTTTAACAAATGGAGGGAAATTAAGTTTTGTACAAAAAGTTATGAAATCTTCATATTATTTTATCTGGCTTGCATTCCATAAAGTTTTGTTACTTCTTCACAGAAGTTATAACTTCCCCAACATGTTTAGCTGATCCTAACATCAAAACTGTTATCATGATTACCTAAAGCAGGGGACTCAGAAACTTATGAAATAATGAATGATAAAAAGAGCACCAGAAGCTAAAGTTGCTAAGAATAACCCATCAATAACTAGTAATCTTGTAAACATGTATCACTTCTGGGGTGCCTGGGTGGCTTAGTCAGTTAAGAGTCTGTCTTCGGATCAGGTCATGATCCCAGAGTCCTGGGATCAAGCCCTGTATGGGACTTCCTGCTCGGTGGGGAGTCTGCTTCTCCCTCTCCCTTTGCCCCTCCCTCCACTCATGCTCTCTCTCTCTCTCTCAAATAAATAAATGAAACATCTTTAAATATCTATCATTTCCATCCCCTGACTCAAAATTTACTTCTGAACAAAAGTTGATTAAATTTTTATTGAAAAAAATTGGTTAATACCTTGTTTGCAATGACAGACTAAAGCATGAATCATACGTAAGTGATAATTTTTACACCACATATATCTCATAAATAGGGTTTCTATGTAACCCTACAGATAAATAAGGTTTCTATTTTACATCACATATATCTCATAAAAAGTCATTTTATTCCTTCTACTTTAGCATGGAAAAGAGACAAGGAGTAAAATTGCCAGTCAATAAATTCAGACAAAGCTCTTGCCTCCTTTGACCACTTAAAAATCTGCATTAGAGAGAACAAAATTACATGTATAATTGACTGTGCAATTTTGTTGGTCTTATCAAATGTTGACATTTAGTCATTATACATTATTAAACAGCCATATAAAAAACCAATTCAAGAGAAGTTGAGAAAAATTATCCCGAGAAGAAAAACATTCTGAAGGGGAAACAGATAACCCCTCCCAACAGACCACAGACAAGAATGAGAATGGGTCAAGAGCAGGGAGCCTGTGTTTTAGGAAGGTGGTGCTATGCACAGTATGAACCGAGGACCAATAAACAAGATTTCTAATAACAGTGGGTGTTACTTACAATTTGGGGAGAAGCCAGAGAAGACAGATTCTGAAAAAACAACTTTTCAGACGATTAAGACTATAGAGAGCTTAATTTAAAAGTTTCTGTGCTTTGCAGTATAAACCATTTCATAATCCCCACCTGGCTAGAACTGTCTATGCTTTCCAAGGGTGTTTGCATGCATTTCTTTTTATAGTGACCCTGTGCAGAGATGTGCCACTGAGATCTCAGCTTTACCACAGCTATAATTAATATTTATAGTTCATATCTCAAAATAAATGCTGTAATCATTTCGTATTAATATATTCACATATGGACATTAATCCTAGTCAATGAAAATATATAAGATGAAACTTGTTGAAGTAATACAGTAAAGCTTGCTTAATAATGCTAAATGACCAGAGAATTATTGGTTTAATGACAATCACGTTATCAAGGCACACATTTTTTTATTTTGATACAATAAATAGTTTCAAATTTACAGATAATCACTTTTATTTCTACATTAAAAATGAAGAGACCGCAAAAAAATATAGTGGTAATTGTAATACAGAAACTAGAAAAAAGATGACTGGAAACATGAATTTACACATAATACATATTTCAATTTTCTGGTTTATGTATTTTAAGAAATTAAACCTATTACTTCAAGAGAAGATTTATTCATGAATGTGTAGGGAAAGATAACAAAAAATATAAAATAAAATACTAACACTGTGCAAAAATTCACTTAAATGTTATGGTATTAATAATACAGCTGAAATTGAATACTAGGAAATGAGACATTCATTCCATAATCTATAAACTTCATATTTTAAAGTAACCAGAACAATCAATAAATTAAAACAGAGTATTTTTAAGTAGATAATATTTTTCCAATCAACATAATTACTATTTCTTTTATTCATTTACATATATTATCTACATATGATTTATGCATATTTTATGTACATATATTAGATACAGTTTCTATATAAGTGTGTGATGCTGTGTTAATTGTGTGTGTGTATATGTGTATGTGTGTGTGTGTCTGTATGTGGAGAGAGAGAATGGAGAGATTTCTTACTACTAGGTGCTGGACACTGGGTTAATGGCTATAAGCAGCATCCGAATTGGTAAATTCAGGTTCAGACACCAGACGAATGCAAGATTTTCCAAGGTTATTAGAAAGATGAAGGACCAGAGTATTGTATATAAACTGATACAATATGAACTTATTTGAAAACACAATTATAGTATGGATTTTTAGTTATCCTTCACAGCATCGAAAAAGAATAAGATTTGTTGGACACGATGATGTGTTCCCACACACACTGAGGAGTTGAAGTGAAAAATGTCACATGTAATCACAGAATATGGGACATAATAATTCACCTATGACAAAAATGTACAAGAGAGTAAGTTGAAAGAAAGGGAAGGAAGGAAGGAAGGAAGGAAGGAAGGAAGGAAGGAAGGAAGGAAGGAAGGAAGGAAGGAAGGAAAGGGAAGGGAAGGAAGGAAAGGGAAGGGAAGGAAGGAAAGGGAAGGGAAGGAAAGGAAGGAGGGAAGGAAGGAAGGGAAGAAGGGAGGGAAGGAGGGAGGAAGAAGGGGAGGGAAGGAGGGAGGGATGTTAGCACCACACCAGCAAATAGAGGACAGCATTGTGTTTCCAAAGGCAGGAGAAAGTCTTTACTTCCTGACCAACAGCCCAACCACCACCTCCTACACATAAGCAGTTAGGTTTCAGGCCATCGGAGGATGGTGAGTAGGTGAACCCAAGGCAGAAGTGACTGAGATTAATTGAGGAGTCAGAAGGGGCATGACTGGGGACACTGAAGGTGGGTCAGGAACGGTGGAGCCCCGGGCTCTGCTCCTGCGCCATGCCCCAGTGGGGAACTCCGGGAGAAGAAGGTGGACACTCTACCACAGTCTGGAGGACAGTAGTCTCTGTAGGAATATCTGGGCTCATTAGACAGGAGTGCAAGTTGGTATGATTGTCAGAAAAGATACCCATTTCTGAGTGGCCTGGGGCATGCTGCCTGGCGATCAGAAGATGCCACCCCGCAGCAGCGTCAGGTGGCAAAAGGAGTGACAACAAAGGTGACCATTACTGTGTCTGGGCTCACATAGGCTTTCCTATCAGCATGAGTTCTTGCGTTCTGAGGTTTAAAATTCAAGTGGATTAGATTTCTAAAATCACCACCAGTCTGTGATTGGGCTAATATATTGTCACCGACATCATTTTTCCTGGAATGACCACTGGAATTACTGCAGTATATTCTTGCTAAAAAATAAAATGTTTGGCCTTGTATCTAGCTAGCCACATTTAAAATAAACTAATTTACCTCAGAATAGACTAGAGCCAAGCAATATTTTAGGGTGTTTATATATGAAAGGGTTGTAGAGATAAGCATGTTGACTACTCAAGTTATTTGTGTATAACTTGGCTAGGAAAAAGTTTAATTTTTATTAAAGATCTGAGGAAAAACACTGTTTCAGGGACTTGGAACATTAGAGAAATATGATTAAGGATGAATGTCACAGTGATGCTCTGTGGCCAGACAACCAGATTTTGACTTTATAGACACATTTGGAGTGGAAAGGGGACTCTAAGGGCTGCTGATATTGTCATTTTCTGATGTTAAATCCCGACATCTTTAGCATCCCGACACTCCTACAGATATAACAATTATTACATCCCAAGGTCCTTCTCTCCAGAGTTAGTCCAAAGCATCTTTAGGCAACTTGGCTAGTATAAAAATCTTCTCGACATTAATCTCAAATAATTCTCCTGGAAATTTCCTCTCTTTTCCATTCCAGTCTGAAACTGTAAGTCTACAAGGAACAAATCCAATGCCTCCTGCATGTGAAAGCTCTTGGTTTACTGAAGAGGAGCCCTCAAATTCCTCTGTAGTCTTCTCTTCTATGGATTCTGTCTCAATTCCTTTGAGGAGGCTTCTTCTGTCGTGGTTTTAATTCCCTTTACGATTCTGTTCCTCTCTGCTCTGAGTATCTTCCGGTTTGTCAATATTTCTCTCAAAGTCTGGTGCTTCAGGCTGAACAAAATGTCCCAGCTGAGTTGCAGCCAAATGAGAGGAAAACAGAGCCATCACTTCCCTCATTCTATACATTGATCAAGAACACCAAGATCAAATTAACTTTTCGTGGAGGTGTGGATTACTGTGACTCACATCAATGATAGGATTCTCCAGGTACATGTCAATTATTCTTCAGTGTAGCTTTTAAAAAGAAAAAAGAGAATACAAGATAATCTCCCTTAATCTTGTGCTTTGATTAAAAAACAAATGGTTGTCATGCTATCTGGATAGAACTGAATTTTCCAGAAGAAATCTGCACATCTCTAAAATATTCCTTCGTCTATTCCCACTCATAAGGTCACCTTCTCTGAATGCAAAAAGGAAAAAAGCAACTCTAAGACCTACCAAATGTGCAATCCGAGTACCTGTCCTGGAGAAGGGAACTGGCACTAAAATTGGCCACTGAGGGACACAGAATCTCCCCTTCCTTTGCTGTCTCTTTATGACGTCCAGCACATCAGGATTAGCATCTTCAAAGGTGACAAATCCCAGACATAAAAGGTTTTTTCTATAAGCTGTCCAAAACTCAATTTTACGAGCCAGATATTCATGGAAAATGATGTTTGTTTTGCTTTTCTGGAACCGTTCCCCTAACTCATTTGAAACCCAGAAAAAATAAAAAAGATAAAAAGATTTTTTCATCAACAGGAGTAAAAAAAGAGTGGCACTAAAAAGAACTTTAAAAACTATGATTTTACTGAAGCATTAACCTCTGTTTCAATTAAATTCTTTATCACCATCAGTAAGTGCATGAGGAGCAATGTCAGAAATAAATAAAACTGGTAATATTTACTATCATCTTGCTAATTATTTATGTACATAAAATAAAAAGTATCATTAAGAATAAGCTTGTCATTTGATGATTTTTTTATTCAAATCAAAGTCCCCACAGTAATAGTACCTGGGAGGTATCTGATCTTTTGTCTTTCATGTTAAGATCAGGATCCCCAAATCGTGAAATCAGGCTAGTATTCAAGCAAACAATCATTTTCCTCTAAATGCTACCTAATGAATGTATCCAGTGCTTGACTGAAGCCACTCTGAGCAAATAGTTTAGGATAAAAATTCCTTTTTGTGTGCAGGAGAATTTTCTCAATATGCATTCAACAGTCCAAAGCAGAAATCCTTTCTGATTCAATTCTATTGCTTTGCAAATGTGGTCACTTAATATTTATTAAGTGAATAAGTGTATCGACCAGTGTTTTTCTGCAATGACACTCTTGGTTATGTGACATTTAAAGTACTGTCTCCCATGGACATGCTGGGGGAGCTACAGAGACCTGGAGTAGCAGCTTCATCAAGACCAGATTCTTTATTATGGGCTAATAATGTAATACTTGCGACAAACTTTAGATTTTTCTTAATACACAAACCCACGCCAGTTACTGTTAATCCAGAATTCCTTTGCATGAACCAAATATTATAACTGGAAATGTACTTCAAAGGTCATTTAATCTAATTCCCTCTCTATCTAGGTAGGAAACCCAGAGGTTGATGGGGAAGCCATAGATCCCAAAATTATTCACCCAGGCCTCCTGAGGTCTGCTCATTTTCACTACATCACTCTACCACACTCTATAAGGTATAAAAGGTTGAATTAATATAGCATTTTTAATAATAATTACAGAGCCTAAAGCATTAAGATTCTCTAGTGCATTGAGATTTTTTTTTCCATCGCGTCTTGTTTCTACCCTTGCCTATCCATCATAGAACGTTCCCTGATATCCTCCTTTACCTAAATGGCTCCTACTTGTCTTTCAGAACTCAGCTCAAAGGTCATTTCCTCAAGAAAGCCTCCTGTCACCCCCATATTCAATTGGACTTCCTTGTTACAGAGTTTCCTTGTCCCCAATCCTTTATATTCATAGCACTTACATCACTTATAACTGCATGTTCTGTGTTCTGTGACTAGCACCTGCCACTCCTATTGGACTCAAAATCCCATTAAATCAGGGATGGAATCTCTGATTTGGCCAGCCATGTACTCCAGCTCATAGACCAGCATTCCAGCGCCCATTGGATACCGAACACATATTGTTCATAGTATCTACTGCTGGCTGTATGAATCGACCCTCTCGATCCAACTTATGTAGCAGACCGCTGGAGACGTAGGTTATCTCTAATCCAGATTTAGAAAATGTTTGAAGGTTTTCATATGGACCTCAAGAAAAACCAAAGCTGAAAAATGTCCCTAGTAATTAAAAATCAAAGTTGTTTCCACAGCGTGACCCCCGGGTTGGCTTCCTGCCTCTTTGACCTGTTACACTTTTGCCACAGCGGTCTTGTCACCTCTGGTGTTCAAACGGCCGAGAGATCATGCGGAGAACTCAGAGAAACTCAAAATGCATCTAAAAAAAGAAAAAAGGAAAACCTAAAGTTGTAAGAATTCATTGCTTCCTCATTCACACTTCACGCTTTTCCCTTCATCCTGCTGCCAACTACTAAAAAGAAGTGCGAGCTCATGGGTTTCTCAAAACACCCTTCTGACGGTAAGCACGTTCCATGATTGTTATTTTCTTTAACGGATTAGTTAGAAAATAATGAAACAATGTCTGAGCTTTTTCTGATTTGTCTGAACTCAGCAATGACTTTGTCTCCTTTTCCTCATTTCATTTCACTCCTTTGAGTCCCACTTCTGTTTTGCTCCACATCTTCACAAGTCTCACGTTCTCCTTCCCAACCTCTCTCCTTGCCTCCCCCGGGGTTTCTTTATGACTTTCTTAAGGCCTTTCTTTTCTCATATCTTCTACAGGCATTCAGAAATATTTATTGACGACCTACAACTTCATGTGCAATATTTTCTATATGGATAACATTCCAAAGCTTATTTGCTTTTCTTCCACAATTTACACATTTTCTTATTTCCTTTGTATTTCCAAGTGCTATTTAAACATTTTTCTAAATCGATAAAGTCATTTTTTTTATAATTTACACAACAAAACTCCAGTATTTTAGTTGAATTCATAAAAAGTGCCAGACAACTGGTAATATTATAGATACTTCAAGCTTGCTTAAAATGATTTTTCACACTACTTTGTAAAACTTTCTTACTGTACACAAATGTCCAAATAGTAGTGTTTAGGTCTCTTTCCACCTGTCCTTCTATTGCACATTCACTCTCAAAGTAATATCCTTTTCCTTCCCTTATCCCTATTTCTTGGTACCTTACTCTGCTCGGGCTGCTATAACAAAATACCACAAACTGGGCGGCACATAAACAAATTTATTTCTCATAGTTCTGGAAGCTAGAACATCCCAAATCAAGATGCTGGCACATTCTAGTTCCGGTGAGAGCCAGCTTCTTGGTTCATACACAGACAACTTCTTGTTGTGTCCTCTTACAGCAAAAAGGGCAAGGGATCTCTCTGTGGTCTCTTTCTCAAAAGCATCAATCCCATTCATGAAGACTCCACCCTCATGACCTAATTGTGCCCCAAAGATCCCACCTCCTAAAATCACCTCAAGGGGTAGGATTTCAACACATGCATTTTGGAGAGACACGAACATTCAGCCCATAGCACTTGGTCAAAGTCACCTGTCAAAGGAAATGCTGACCTTGCTATGTTACCAAGCAAAACTCTAGAAGTCAGGCATCTGGATATGGAATTTATTAAAATAGTTTTCATAATTCACCACTTCACTTTTTTGCTTCATAATTTATGTTTTCTTCCTCTAATTCGACAGAAATTTTTCAGACCCTTAAACACCTTTCTAGTTTCCATAGTAGTCTGGGCACTGAAATTTTCCCTTTACCCAACTCTATTTTTCATTCCATTTTCTTTTCCTTTTTAGCCTTTGAACCTGTGATTCTCTCTTTTTTTGAATTTAAATAAAAAGTTAAAAAAATAAAAAATAAAATCATTAAATATTATACTCTGTTCATCTCATTTTTGCACTAATCCCAAATGTGTCATTTCTCTTTTACAAAATCCAAATAATTACTGTATTTTCCTTTTCAATTTTTTGAAAATATTTTTTACTCTTCCTTCTTTTAGTGCTTCTCTCTTGTTAGTACTTTATAATATGAAGTAAAAAGTATATTATTAACACTTTCCACATGCTAAGACACATGCTTATCCCGAACTAGTCCCAGACTTTCAAATATGTATTTCCTGTGTGTCCCAAGTTGTTATCAGGTCCCCTGTGGTTGACAGGCAAAATGAATAAGAAGGTAAGTCTATGAAACTCTTCTTAAACTTATACAATTAGAATTCATGAGTCATGTCTACAACTTTCACATAAACTACAGCCAACTCAAAGGTGCCCACCAAAATATTATAGGCTAAGAACAAAGGCTTGTAGGATCAGAGATATGGATTTGACTGTTGAGTTACATAATTCTTAATTACATAAAAGCCTAAAATTTATGATAACAATGAAAACTCTCCCATGATATCTTTCATACAGACTTTTCCTACTTCTTTTTTAAAAGCCTTATGGTTGGACTCCTGGGTGGCTCAGTCGTTAAGCGTCTGCCTTTGGCTCAGGTCATGATCCCGGGGTCCTGGGATCGAGCCACACATCGGGGTCCCTGCTCAGCAGGAAGCCTGCTTCTCCCTCTCCCACTCCCCCTGCTTGTATTCCCTCTTTCACTGTGTTTCTCTCTGTCAAATAAATAAATAAAATCTTTAAATAAATAAATAAAAATAAATAAAAATAAAAGCCATATGGTTTAAAATTACCATTTACACAGTGTCTTTCCTTTATCACATTTATTTCCACCAGATTGAGTTGAAATACCTACTTTAAGGACAGGATACTTGGTTTCTTAAGAGAGTTATAGTCTCTAAGAAATGAGCATACAGATGAAAGAGTTTATTTAAAAATCATTTCATCAAATGTTTTGTAGAAATCTAGGAAATCAAGGCTTTTTACAAAATACATGCCCTGAGGCTGTTTAAGTGTCAGGATAAGGCCATGCGGCATGACATTTCCAGAGTTGTCCCAGACAGAGAGCAAAGGTTATGAACTGATGTGTACCTTCTATGTTGATGAAGTCTGTCTACCCTTACTACATCTCCTGTTAAGTGGTGAGCCAGGGTATTACTGTATTAAGAAGAGACATTACTGTAAATTGGATGTTTAGACATTTTTATGAAAGCCTCATTTACTGAGTGAAACTTGGACTAGCACTTTGCTTGACCCCCATAAGATGGGGCAATACCTTGTGGCCAACATTTAAATCCAGAGTCAGATAGCTTTTGTTGTCTCCAGTTTTTGTTTATATCAGGATTCCAAAAAGGTCACACATTCCAAGCAGAAGAATTTTAATAATCTTAATAGTGATAATGTCTCACTAAGTTATTCTGACTTAAATGTGAAGATTTTAAAACAGTGGTTGCTCTTGTTACCGCTTTCTTTTCCTTTCTTTTAACTGTGTAAGGGATCACTTTTTTGTTGTATAGATATATCAGTCAGGGTTCCATCAGAGAAACAGAAGTGGTAGGAGACATATAGTAAGGGATTTATTGCTGAGAATTAGCTCACTTGATTTTGGTGATGGCTAAGCAAGTACAAACCCATAGGTCAGGCCATCAGGAAGAGCAGGCTAGGACTTCTGGACATAAGCTGAAGCTGCTGTCACAAGTAGAATTTCTTCTGCTACTGGAAAATCTCAGTTCTATTCTTAAGAACTTTCAATTGATTGAATCCGGACCACCCAGATTATCTATGATATTCTCCTTTACTTAATGCTAATTGATTATAAATGCTAAATGTATCTACAAAATACCTTCACAGTCACACCTAGATTAGTATTTGAATGATTAACTGGGCATATAATCTTCCCAAGATGACCCAAAAGTGATCATCATAATAGGTTATCCATTACCAATTGTCGTAATCATAAAGCATAAAAAAGCAAACACAAAATAACAAGTGGCAAAAAAATAAGTAAATAAACATTTATTGTTGCTAACAAGTCTACAAGTAGTCTGGGTGATTCTCCTGACCTTAGCTAGGCTCATTTGATATTGGTTGGCCTTGTCTGGGCATCAGCAGGCAGTAGACAAGTTGGCTACAGGGTTAGAGCATGACAACCTAGGCTAACCTTGGCTGGAATGACTCAGTTCTTCTCCAGATAGTTTCTCATCCTTTAGTAGGCTAGCTAAGGGCTTATTTTCATGGTGGTGGCAAGATCCAAAGAGACGGAAAGAAGGTACACAGCCTCTTGAGTCCTAGATTCAGAACAGACATGTGTCACTTCTGCCACGTTCCATTGGCCAAAGTAAATCACAAGGACCACCAAAATTCAAGAGATGAGGAAATAGATGGTACTTCCCAATGGGAGGAACTATAAGATTATGTTTTAGAGGGCATGCATTATAAAGAGAGTTTAAAAAATGGATGATTTTTCAATAAATCTACCACATCTAGCCAATAAAAATAAATACGCTAAAAACATGTAAAGATTTCTGAACCATTTGATATGCTGTTTTTATAAAAATTAATATCTTTTTTATATAGATGACAAGAACTTCTAAATTTAAGCTAGTACAAAAATGGACCTAGACCATCATCTATGTTCATATTAATTTGAAGTACAGTAATGTATCAGGTCAATTATTTTATCCCGCATATATCAGAAGGCAGGATACAAAAGCCAAGAAAGCAGATGATAAAAGTAATCTGTAGTTCAAGTTTTGTATAATGAGGAGTTCAAATAGAAAAAGGAAGAATTGAATGCATACAAAAAGTGATGGGAATTCTTATATATAAAACAAAACAAACAAACAAATAAACAAAAAAAAACCCTGACAGATGTTACGGAAAAAGAACTAGAGGTAGAAGTAGAGTTGAAATGTGTGCATGGAGGCAGGCCCCATCTTAACATTTGTGAGGTATAGGGGTGAAAGTACAAGTGAAGTCCTACATACCATATACCTAAATATATAAAATTATAAATAGAGCTAGAAAATTGTTAAGTAAAATACATCCACTCATCTTGTGACTAACCTACATTCATCACAACCTGGAAGGATCAGAGCACCACACCAAAAGAGGCAGCACAAGAAAGACCAGATCACAGTCCCTAGTCTGCCATCTTCTCTCCTTGCCCAGCTTTATCTCGTACCAAGATGGTATGGCCTACATGCATATGACTATGAAATCTCACATGTCCAAGCTCCATTCATTTCTCTACAAACTGCTGCCTTTTGGTCAGACCTTGGGCCTATAAAGAGCAGTATCTTGATGTGAGCCACAATCAAGAGGAATGGCCTAGAGAAGGGACCTGTTTAGATGCTCAAAGCAGAATCAAGGACACCTGAGCAGCATCTTCTGACTCAGCACACAGTCTGGGAAGAAGTAGAGGGGCTCCAAGTGGGCACTGACATTTAGCTGCCCTGAACTCCTAACCCTATCAGGAAGGTGTACACAGAGGAGAAGTAAAACAGGGTCCGATAATGAGGACCCTCTTGCCTGAGACTTAAGGATAATGGTATAGTAATAAGGACTTGAAGAATAGAAGTCTGTGGGGTTTAAAATGTGATCTCTGGGTAGTTAAAGGGGCTTAAGAAATATATGTTTAAAGCACCGGGTTGCTGAAATGAAAAGAAGATAAAATTAAGATGAGGCAGGTCAAGACATTGTATGAAACGAGTCTCCAGACGAATCAGTTTTTGGATACTGAAGTGCCCAGGATGAGAGCCAGAGATAGTATGGAGAGAGCTTGACAAGTCAGGTGCCAAAAACTTTGATGAATAAAAAAAATAATAATAAAGTTCAATAAAGGAGGGAACGAGCAGGGAGGAGGGGCATAAAAACATAACCAAATGGCAGACTTCAGTGAAGGAGCGATTGAGATAAATATGGATGTGAAATTGCTTGGAAGACACTGTGAAAAGCCAAAAAAAGAACATTGAAACCACCTCCTGGTCCTCTAAAGAGCACATGTGAACACAAACGTCCACGATTTAAAGGCTGGAGGAAGAACAAACTTTCAGTTAGGGAAGAAGGTAGAGAAAGCAGAGGATGAGGCAATAGGAGGGAGTAACTTCCTAATGCTCTAAGGTAGTGAAGCCATGACCATTACTCACTATTGCATCCCCAGGGTCAGGTACAGTGACCACAAGCACACTGTGCGTGCCCAATAAATAATGGCTGAATTTATGGATTACACTTGACAGAAGGAAAAGCTTTCTAGCAGAGCTTCTTTCCAGTGATTGCCTTAAATATGGAGACCTGTGTAGACCATTGGAAAAGGAACAACATAAAACATAAGATGACCTTTCAGTTCTGTTCCAAAATTGTGACTCTACCAAGCTGATTAGATGAACTGAATTTCAATGCTCCAATATTTATGACACAAGGGTGCATGATGCATGAAATACAAACCCATATACACATTGCACAAGTATTTTTTTAAATTATTCCTGTTGTAATATAAAGTTGAAAAATCCAACTGTTTTTAAGTTATAAAATATCACAGAGCTCCACTAGGATTTTAACATTTGGGGGGAAAATCAAATAAATGTGACCACCTCCTAATTAATGCAGTTACTAAAAATATCATTCATTAGGAACAATTTTCACATCAACAGAGCAGTCATAACAGTGCTTTTGGAACTACAGTTGCAACCCATTAGTTAGGCATGACTAGGATGTTTTTGACGAAATAAAAGTGAAGCTTCTCATGTTGTACATACCTATCATCTGATTAAAATCTTACGTTGGTTGCATATGACATATGTATCATAGAGATAATTTTTTAAAGTATTTTATCATTTGCTATGTATTTATTTATTGCCCAAACATGTATTGAGTGCTTACTGTGCTAACATTTGAAGGAAGAACAATCTTAAAAGAGATAGAAAGTTTCCTTACAAAGTTCATAGTTCAGGGGCGCCTGGGTGGCTCAGTTGGTTAAGTGCCTGACTCTTGATTTCAGCTCAGGTCATGATCGCAGGGTTGTGAGATCGAACCACACATCGGGCTCTGCACTAGGTGTGGAGTCTGCTCCATTTTCTCTCTCTCTCCTTCTCCCTCTGCCCCTCCCCCCTCTCTAAAAAATAATAATAATAACAAAGTTCATAGTCTAAAGGCAAAGGCAAATAATTATGGAAACAATGAAACAGTAAAATAGAAAAATATAAGTTGTCAAGGGAGTTCATAAGTAATTAAAAGGGTAAGGAAAAACACTTTAGAGGAGGTATTGATTAAGCTGATACCTAGAGAATGAGTAATAATGAGCTCAGAAAAGAGCTGGGCTAGTAAATTCTATGTAGGAATCTACTACATAGAAAAGGCAAGAAAGATAACATCATGTTAAGAAACTGAAAAAATTCAGGGGCACCTGAGTAGCTCAGCGGTTTAAGCGGCTGCCTTCGGCTCAGGTCAAGATCCCAGGGTCTGAGGATCGAGCCCCGCATTGGGCTCCCTGTTCAGTGGGGAGCCTGCTTCTCCCTCTCCCTCTGCCTGCTGCTCTGCCTACTTGTGCTCTCTCTCTATCTCTCTGTCAAATAGATAAATAAAAATCTTTAAAAAAAAAGAAAGAAAGAAAGAAACTGAAAGAATTCAACCTAATTAGAGCATAAAGTATAATGATTGGAGATGAGACAGGGAGGCTAGGCAGGGGCCAGGTTTGCCTGGCTTTATGAACCATACACAGCCATTTGAACCTTCAATGAGGACACTTGGTAGCTGTGAAGGATTATAAGTAGGTTGAGCATGATCATATTTTTATCCTAGCAGGGTGAGGAATGGAAAATAAGAGGAGTAAGATGGGAGGGTAGTTGAAAATTCAGGTGGCAGCCATCCAAGTGAGAAGTGCGGATGGTCTAGTCCCAGTTGGTGAGAGTGAGGGTGAGAAAAGCATCACTTAATTGGATAGTGTCACCAGCGCACATGATCCTTGCTGACTGGAGTTAGAAATAGGGGACTATTTTGTGGCAAATGGATCTGTTCAACACAATTATAAGTTGACTTGAAAGGCTTGAAAGACATGTGAGTATTTATGGTCACTAGGCAGCTTGAATAAAAGGTCAAGACCCCAGCAGAGGAATCTGCCCTGAAGATGTGAGTATGTCCACACCTTCAATGAATAAATGGTAACTGGACATTTTCAGGACTTGAATAACCACGAGAAAAGAGAACTAACCAGTGGTCTTTGACTCTACCAGATCCCATGCCAACATTTTAAACTAATATTTTGTTGTTCCCACTTCCCATCCACAAATAAAACACATGGTTGATAAAACCTACCCATTCACAAAATTTGAAAAAATATAATACCATAGTATATTCTAAAGGAGAAATAAAAGAAAAGCACTTTATAATGTAAGGAAAGAATAATGAAGTCTTGATAAGTCTACCCTCTACGTAGGATAGTGTGAACACATCAACTACAAACGCAGTCTTTTTTTTTTTTATGTTATGTTAATCACCATACATTACATCATTAGTTTTTGATGTAGTGTTCCATGATTCATTGTTTGTGCATAACACCCAGTGCTCCATTCAGTACATGCCCTCTTTAATACCCATCACCAGGCTAACCCATCCCCCCACCGCCCTCCCCTCTAGAATCCTCAGTTTGTTTCTCAGAGTCCATAGTCTCTCATGGTTCGTCTTCCCCTCCAATTTCCCCCCCTCATTTTTCCCTTCCTGCTATCTTCTTTTTTTTTTTTTTTTTTAACATATAATGTATTATTTGTTTCAGAGGTACAGGTCTGTGATTCAACAGTCTTACACAATTCACAGAGCTCACCATAACACATACCCTCCCCAGTATCTATCACCCAGCCACCCCATCCCTCCCACCCCCCACCACTCCAGCAACCCTCAGTTTGTTTCCTGAGATTGAGAATTCTTCATATCAGTGAGATCATATGATACATGTCTTTTTCTGATTGACTTACTTCACTCAGCGTAATACCCTCCAGTTCTATCCACGTCATTGCAAATGGCAAGATTTCATTCCTTTTGATGGCTGCATAATATTCCATTGTATATATATACCACATCTTCTTTATCCATTCATCTGTTGATGGACATCTTGGCTCTTTCCATAGTTTCGCTATTGTGGACATTGCTGCTATAAACATTGGGGTGCACGTACCCTTTCAGATCCTTACATTTGTATCTTTGGGGTAAATACCCAGCGCTCGGCATCAGGGAAATCCAAATCAAAACCTCAATGAGATACCACCTCACACCAGTCAGAATGGCTAAAATTAACAAGTCAGAAAATGACAGATGTTGGCGAGGATGCAGAGAAAGGGGAACCCTCCTACACTGTTGGTGGGAATGCAAGCTGGTTCAGCCACTCTGGAAAACAGTATGGAGGTTCCTCAAAAAGTTGAAAATTGAGCTACCATACGACCCAGCAATTGCACTACTGGGTATTTACCCCAAACGCAGTCTTAATAAGCTTTGGTCTATAAGTGATTCAAATTCCCCAAGTGAGTTTGCCCATGGGGATGTGGTTTTCCAGAATGGTGAGGAACTCTTGGGTAAAATCCTGCATTCTACAGTATATACTCTTCCTCAGGCTCCACAGTAGTTTCAATCCTAGAAAGTTCAGGGTATATGAAAAGTGTCCAAACACAACCAACAAATACTTTGTTTAGATTTAATTTTTTTCTTTCCAAGTTTTTATTTAAATTCCAGTTAGTTAACATACAGTGTGATATTAGTCTCAGGTGTACAATTTGGTGATTCAACATTACCATACATCACCCAGTACTCATCATGAGTGCCCTCCTTATTACCCATCACCTACTTAACCCATCCTTCCACCCCCCGCCAAACTTCCCTCTGATAATCATCAGTTTGTTTTCTATGGTTAAGAGTCTGTTTCTTGTCTTGCCTCTGTTTTTCCCCCTATGTTCATTTATTTTGTTTCTTAAATTCCACATTAGTGAAATCATATGGTATTTGTCTTTCTCTGACTGACTTATTTCACTTACCATAATACTTTCTAGCTCCATCCATGTTGTTGCAAATGGCAAGATTTCATTCTTTCATTCTTTTTGATGGTTTAGTAATATTCCATGTATATGTCATATCTCCTTTACCCATTCATCAGTTAACACAGATTTAGATTCAAGGACAACATATTTGTAATTAGATCTTGGAGTTTCCTCCCCCAACACTCACTTATACGTAAATCATGCAGAACTTGGAAAATTATGTGGAACTCAGGAAAGTTCTTCACTCCTCAGGTTTTTAAAGATATCTAGTATTTCTTACCCACCCCTCTTAATTAAGCTAGTAACCCAATACCTCAAACATCTTAACAACTAAGAATGCAGAATCTCAAGAATATTCCAATGGGGAGAAACCCTATTACTGATTTAGGAATTAAAAAAAATAGAAGAATAGAGATTTCTAAAAAAATAGAAAACAAATTTTTAGAGAGATAGGAGGAAAAGAACCCTTAAATTCAGTAAAACCATCTCATTTCTAATCTTATTTGACCCTTAAGCAGCATTTGAAACTAAATTTGACAACACCTGGACTTGGAGAGCTATCAAGAACAGTATAAGGGGAGTCTCTGTGGGTGTACAGAACTGATTTCTGAGTGTTGAAAAATGAAAAATTGATGTAAACAGAAGAGATCCGCCATGTCCAGGGGTGGATTTATTAATTCAAATTTTATTTTTGTGCTGTTAGTCATTTTGTTTCATTCTTTAGATGAGAAAGTTTTCAGCACATATAAATGCTTACATAAAGGTGTCACTAAACAGAGAGAGGTTAAATATGCAGGAGAGGGTTAATTTTTTTTTACCTGAAATGTGACAAGTGATGGATGGAGGTATCCAAAACACGGGGGAAGAGATTCACCTTGTGCAGCCCAAGGGAAGAGCTGGATTACATATAAATTCAAGTAAGATCTCAAACTTGGTGCCAGGAAGCTGAGTGGTTCTCTTCCAAAGACTGGTACTTACTCAGTGAAGTCAGAGATGCTGAAATACAAGAGAATGAGACAGGAAGTGGAAGGATCTTAAATGTAAGAAGGGAGAAAGTTTGAAGTAGCTGCTGTGAGTAACAGGAAAAGATGCACAGAGAAATGGATTTTGGAAATGGTGGGAAGCTATCTAAAATGATATTTAGCATTTATTACACTATTTTTCTGCATGTTGAGAGTTGAAAAAAAGTGTTTTGAAAACATTTGGGTCCAATGAAGTAACATCAAAGGATGTTCCCTGAAAATTCTGAGGAAAAGACTACTTAGTTCCACAGGAAAGGAATGAATGATAGAGGAACGTAGGATACAATAGGGTGCCATTTCCTCTGTGTAAAACTTACATACTGACAAAATATCTCTTGCTTTCAAAGTCTGGAGTCAGAATCTGCTTTAAACCTACACACAGTATATTCATTCAGATAATAATTCACTTATAAGCTTTGGTTCTTGTATCCATTTGTGTCTATCACTGCAGGAGGTTTTTAAGATGCTCTCAAAAGGGGAAAGAAAATAAATACCCAAACCACTTTTAAGGATGTCAAATTCTGCACAAAGCTAACCAATGGACTGCACATTGTCTGTAGACTTTCCAATATGAATAAAATTTAACACCATTCACCTTCCTCCTAAGTAGACATTCCCACTGGAAAAGAATCAAGAACAAGAGAGTCTACCTCTCTGCTCTGATGCATAAATGAGGAAAGGAATCAAGATAAGGAGAGGAATCACACCCCCGTGACCCAGAAGGACTATCACCTCAAGACTTCTGAAATAATCAAAAACCTAAATTGTTGCTTCTTATTGGAAAGCTGAGTAGCCAAATTGTAAAACTTCACTCTCTCCCTCATGGAACTGAGGAAACTGTAGCTGTGGCAAATTGACTTCAACAAATATTTAGACATCTGCTTGGTGCTGGGGTACACTAAGATGACAAGCCATGAGGAAGCTCACCAGTTAGCTCTAGAGAAAGACTTGTTTGTATGGTGCTGGGACACCAAACAAGGATCATAGCCTAGTGGTAAAAAACATCAACTCTTGACTCATAGCTAAGGTTTATCTCTGTTTCTTATGACTTACTAACTGTGTAATTTTGCATATGTTACTCTCCTAGACTTCAGTCCTCTTTTCTGGACACATGGGAAACTACAAAGTGCACGTAATGTGGTGCCTGTCATGCATGACCCAAGAAACAAATAGAAGAGAGAAAAGAGAGAGCTATTGTTAAATCATGGGAAGGTGAATTCAGACTGAGTGAATTTCCCTGAGGGAAAGCCACTCATCTTCCCCAAATCTCACTCTTATTTCAAGCCACATTCAAAATCCAAAGTCCTCTTCAAACAAAACTTCCAGAAAAATACATTTACACCTCGGAATTTGTTGTCAACATTGAAAACTTTTCCTTGACAAAGGTCATCCCATAGAGAGAGGCTTTCCATTTCGGGAGCCATGTATATTAGGTTTTGCTATCAGAAATCCCCCACCTCCAAACATCTAAATTACATCAGCTGTAATCTGATTACTCTGAATTTACTTCGACAGCAACAAAACTCATGTTCCATCTTTAGGGCTTATATCACTACCATGACAAATACCATTGAAAATTATAATAAAGTTCCTCTGGACTTAGCAACTCTCTTACAACATTTTTGGAGAGTGGAGGGGTGGTGATTACTGACCCAACATGAAACTAGGTCAGTCTAAATAAACCCATAAAATACACTGACCACCTCAGCAAACTTTTTAAATCAATTGGGCCTCACTAGAAAAACCAACATAAAGAAGAAATTTCATTTAGTCTCACTGAACCTCTTACTAAACAACCCTGAGTATATCTTGAGTATATTTTATACAGCACCTAATTTTATTGAGATTTATGTAAAACCTAAGCAATTTATAATGAATTCTTCTCAAAGTCAGGAAAAATAAGGAACCACCAGTACCAATACTTCTCTGATGGAATTTAAGAAAAAAGCTTAAGACTGCCATAAAGAGCAAGAAACCTCAGAATATAAAACTCCCTTCACCTTCACCTTGCCTCCTCCCCATTCAATGCCTTCTCATCCAACATTTACATATGGCCACCAGCAGGAGAGAAAAAAGCAATGCTTTTTCAACTATTTAACACCTACCAGAGCCATCATTGCTTACATGTGTGGAAGCAAAAAAATGCATGTACAATAAATTTAGCAGATTGCAGAATAACATGTACTATAAGATCTCAATTTTGAAAAAAAAAAGTGTATGTATATTTATCCGCCCATGGGGGCCAAAATCTAAAAGAATTTTACCTGTAGTTTCCACAGAGGGATGAAATTTGGAGTTGAGGGAGATCTTAATTTTTTACTTTATACAATTGAAACGTAAGTTGTTTTACAAGGAATATACATCACTTTTGTAATAAAAGAATATTAATTGAAAGAAGTAATAGTGTGAAAGTCAGGACAGTGGCTATTTCTGGGGAGGATGGGAGACTAAAGTAATGTTTGAGAAGGGTCACAAAGAAAGCTGGTGTGGGTGATGCTAACATTTTAAGTTTTGATCTTAGTAGTGCTTATCTGGCTCTTCATTTCATAATACATTTTTGATTTTCACATTTTTCTTTTGTACCAATTATAAGGACATTTACTTTTACAATAAAATTGCTTTAAAGAGGAGTCATCTAGACCAATGACCAACATGATCATGCAAATTATAATTCCTGATCTTATCCCTGCCCCCCCTAGAGTAAGTATTAATAACTCTGACTTGTATGCTCAGAGGTATCCCACCTTGGGCAATAAATTACATAGTCTTTTACAAATAACCTACTAGTGATGTGGTATTTTTAAAATGAAAGGAAAGTTTGGAAGTAAACTAACATCCAATGGTTCTTGAAATGCCATGCAGAGAGAATTTTTAAGTGTGTGGTAAAATTTTTGGTTGCCCCAATGCCTAGGAGAACTCCTAGTATTCAGCAGACTTTAGCCAAGGGTGCTGGTCTTTTTACAATGTATGTGATAGACCTGCACCATGAATCTCACTTTTGTTTTAAAGATTAAAAAAAAAAAAAACTGAGATCCCAAATGTTAAGTGAACAGTCTAAGAGCATGTTCTTAGTAAAGAGCTGAGCCCATGACTAAACCCTAGGGCTCTTGCCTCACTTACCAGTTTTCTTATGCATCAAACAACAACAACAAAAATCTGCTCTCTCCATGTTCTTTCCAATTTTTCTTCTTTCCATCCTTCCTTTTTCTTTTTATTCTTTTCCTTCTTTCTCACCTGACTTTATTTTCTTTACCTACAAAACATTGATAATGCCATTCAACTTTTATTTTTAAATGGCAGAAAATCCAATCTGGTATCAGAAACTAGGGAATAGTTTATTAGCTGACTGCATTAAGTGATTTGGAGGATAAATCATTTTAAAATACAGATTAAAGACATAAAATCTCACCTCTTGTACCCTTACCCTTCCCCCTTCAAGTTTTCCTCCCCCACCACCCTGCCAAGTCCAACTGCTTATTGCCCAGAATGCATGATACAACATCTGTAGTGGCTCCTATGGAGATTTATTTATCCAGATTTTCATTAAAATAGCAACTGAATTGACTCAATAAAATGTTGCTTATCCTAATAAAGTTCTTTAGAGCTTTGCAAATTTGCATTTAATACTCTTTAGTGTCGTTAAAGCATTAATAATCTGTGCCTAAAGAGCAATAAAAAAGCTTTACACTTTCTATTTAATGGAGGTAGCTTCATAACCCTCTGTTTTCATGTGACTCAGCTCTTAATGTACCTTAAATGGAATCACTGACTTAGGCTGAATGAATCTGAGGCTTCTTATAATCTCTTGGCCCTCCGTGTTTCCCAGTCATGAAAAATAATGCAGGTATGCTAGTCCAGGTCTATAGCATGAGCCTTCAGCATTCCCTTAAGAATAAATGACATCTGGTTTGCTTAAAATCTTCTCATTACAGGTGGGACTGAGAAGGGAAGAGAGAAAAGAGAAGTGGAGTTAGAGAGTAAAGGAATAAGTCAGCAAAATGTTGCCAGTGCAAGCCACTTATGGATAGATCCTTCAGCTGAGACTTGGAGATCCAAGGGAAATCCAGATGCACTGATGCAGATCCATTGCCAAAAATCACACGCCTGGATGAGTTCTTGAAGGAAATAAGGATGCATCATGCAGCCTTTCTGGTCCCCTTCTTCTCTCTCCTTCTTTATTTGCTGTCTCTCTCATTCTCTCTGTCTCTCTCTGTCTTCTACTTGAATAGGAACAAGTGAAAAGGAGAGAGAAATTAGAAGCTGTTTAAAAGCAGATAATGAGTCATGGAACACTACATCAAAAACTAATGATGTAATGTATGGTGATTAACATAACATAATAAAAAAATAAATAAATAAAAACAACTGTACTGAATATCTTGTACAGCCAGCCAGAATGTTTGAGAATAAGCTGGTAAATAGGAGACCAGGAAGTAGGATCCAGGGAACTCACATGTGATGTTTTTGTTGTTGTTGCTGATGTTCTTTGCTTCTTGTTTGCTTGCCGGCTTGTTTATTTTTTTCACTTCAAGTCATAACCAAAGTCAAATCCAGAAACAACCTTTGTTTTCTGGCATCCAAAGAGAATCTGATGGAAGAATCATTTTTTTTTTCTGTCTACTTTAAGATCTATTTAGAATGAAACCAAAGGGGGGTAAGGAGGAAGAGTGTGAGGAACAGAAGGGGACCCATGTGTGAAAAGACAGAGGCTGGACACCCGCATTTTCCAAGAATGTATGTGCTGTGTTGCAGTTGTAGTTCTATTGAGCTCTGTCTGGGCTGCATTTTAATTTTCACAGTGTTAGATTTGCTCTGAGCTAAGGTCAATTACAATAACTTTTAATGCCTAGTGAAAATAGAGACAGGGCCAGAGGATACCATGCCACCACATCAGCCAAGAGTCTGTCATGACAATAGACCCAGAATGACCTACTAAAAGAAAGACAAGTTAAAGAAAACTAAAGAAGACAAATACATCAAAATTGGAGTGACAGTAAAATAATAAAATAACAAAGTTTGAAAGGCAAAAAAATTAAGAAGAAAGAAGAGAGGAGGAGATGAGTAGTGGAGTTAGACACTGAAAATATATCTCACTGATAAAAAAGAAAGAAAATGTTCGAAGTAAGTGAAAATGTAAGTGAATACTGCACTTAAGAATTGAATACAAAAGAGCTTAAAAATCTGACAGGTGTGAAGTGATATCTCACTGCAGTTTTGATTTGCATTTCCCTGATGATTAGTGATGTTGAGCATCTTTTCGTGTGTCTGTTGGCCACCTGTATGTCTTCTTTGGAGAAATGTCTAGTCAGGTCCTCTGCCCATTTTTAAATCAGATTATTTGGTCTTTTGATGTTGAGTCATATAGATTATTTATATATTTTGGATATTAAACCCTTATCAGATATATCATTTGCAAATATCTTCTCTTATTCAATAGGTTGCCTTTTTGTTTTGTTGGTGGTTTCTTTTGCTGTGCAAAAGCCTTTTATTTTTATTTTTGCTTTTGTTTCCCTAGCCTTAGGAGACATATTTAGAAAAATGTGGCAGTGGCCAATATCAAGAAATTACTGCCTTATGATCAAATAATTCCACTACTGAGTATTTACCCAAAGAAAATAAAAAAACTAATTCAAAAAGATATGTACGTCCCTATCCTATGTTTATTGCAGCAATATTTATAATAGCCAAGATATAGAAGCAAACCAAGTGTCCATCAATAGATGAATAGATAAAGAAGATATGTGTGTCTAAAATATATAAAATGGAATATTACACAGCCATGAAAAATGAGATCTTACCATTTGGGACAACATGGATGAACTTAGAAGATATTATGCTAAGTGAAATAAGTCAGACAGAGAAAGACAAATACCATATGGTTTCACTTATATGTGGAATCTAAAAAAACAAAACAAATGAATAAAGAAACAAGTAATAAGCAGAATCAGACCTATAAAAACAGAGAATAAACTGATGGTTGCCACAGGGGAGGGAAGTGGGGTGATGGGCAAAATGAGTGAAAGGGAGTGGGAGGTACAGGTCCCCAGTTATGGAATGAATAAGTCATGAGGATAAAACGTATAGCACAGAAGACATAGTCAATGGTATTGTAATAGCATTATATGGAGATGGATGATAGCTACCCTTGTGGAGAGCCCTAACAAAATGTAGAGGTGTTGAATCACTAGGTTATATACCTGAAACTAATATAACATTGTGTGTCAACTATATTACATTTTTAAAAAGAGCTTAAAATGCCATGTTCTACTTAGAAAAAAAGATCTTTGACAGAGGGAAGGTAGGGTCAGGCCCATTGACCCTACATTTATGGAATGGAGTGAAGCAGTGATTTAGACAAAAAAGAGAAGCCAGTTTGACAATGGAAGTACAAGAAATAAGGAATCTATAAAAGAAATTTGAAAATGGAAGCAATGATCTCTCTTCAAAAAAACAGGTATTAGCAAATTTACACAATGAAAGGTTAATCTTGAATTTTATGACCATTTAAAAATATGGAATCACCAAACCAATAACTTTTATGTCAAAATATACAGTCTGGAAGGCACCTGGGTGGTCCAGTCGGTTAAGTGTCCGACTCTTGATTTTGGCTCAAGTCATGATCTCAGGGTTGTGAGATCACATCAGGCTCTGTACTCAGCATGGAGTCTGCTTGAGATTATCTCTCCTTCTCCCACTGCCCCTCCCCCTGTTTGTCTAAATAAATAAATAAGTAGATAAATAAATAAAATCTTTAAAAATATATAAAAGCTGACTTACAAATAGCTTTAACCAAATCTTCTCGGAACTTCTATACATGTAGGATAAATAGAAAACCATCCAACTCATTCTGTGTAACTATTGTAAATTTGATACCAAGCCCAGACAGGTGCAGTACAAGAAAAGGAATCAGAGAGCGACCTCATGTAAATTATACAAAGGTAGAGTGGTCTTCCAAACCAGTATGAAAAGAATGAACTGTAATTCAGTAATGTTTCTGGCTCTTTATATAAACAAAGATAAAATTAAAACCCTAAATCCCACATATAGGAATAGATGCAATGAGTGACTTTTTAGAACATTTTCTTTGGAGATTTAAAATACTGGGTTTTTTTTGTTTTTGTTTTTTTTTTTGGTTTCGGTTTTGGTTTTTGTTTTTACCTAATAAAGCATATCATTTTCTTACATTTTTAAATATCAAGAAAGGACGAAGAAAATTATAACTTAGAGTAAGAAACATAAGTCTGAGGGATAATGATAGATGCAGTGATTTGTTTATTTTTTAAAGTGACTATGAGAAAGTCCATAGTATCTAATTTGCCATATACCAGTTGTTGAACATTTATTTTCTTTGCCCTATCTCTTACCATTTATTTAAAGAAGTAACCAGTTATTGAATGAATTTTTTTAAGATTGTATTTATTTATTTGAGAGAGAGAGTAAATGGGGGGGGGCGGAACACAAGCAGGGGGAGGGGCAGAGGGAGAGAGAAAAGCAGACTCCCTGCTGAGGGACCCTGGGATCATGACCTGAGCTGAAGGAAGATGCTTAACTGACTCAGATACCCAGGCGCCCCTGAATGAATTTTTTTTTAAAGAAATGCTTTCAGGTCTGGTTTATAATTACCCATTAATTAAAGAATAATCTCTTTATTTCTTGAAGACTTGAAAGCAGTAAACATTCATTGAGATGAACATCTTCATCTAGAGTTCTTAATTTATTTTCACACTGGGTACTAAGAGTATACATCAGAGCAGGGAAAACAATTATTTTCCAGCAAAGCCATCTCAATTCAAATAAATGTTTTGCTGTAGAGCAAGGCAACTGCAATTCCCTAATTAGCTACAAAATGAAGATGAAAGTAAGAAAAAAGAAGATAAAGATGCAAGAAGAAGGAGGAATAGGAGGAGGAAGGCCATGGCAGAAATTTGGTTTTTCATTTATGTTCCTTCACTAGCTTTGTTTTTTGAAAGATCAGAACTTATTTGCATACATATTTTATAAAAATGAGAATAACACCAACCTACTTTACAGAACATGGGAAGAGTATGATAACAGAGGACAAAAACTAGGCTTTCTTATCATTTTCATTTTCCACGTAATTCAACAATATTGTTAACTGCAATAAAAATGTAGTAGTAAGTATTTCTTGATTGAATAATTAAATGCAATCTGTTGACATCAAGTACATGAATGAACATGCAAGCAGGTAAGAACTGTGCAAATCAATGCAATGGTAAACTCCTCTCTAGTAGAAGGCAGCCAAGACTTCCATTCTACTCCACTTGGGTCTTCACCTCTTTCTCATTTCACTTCTGATCTTTACGATAAACACTAAGATCCTTGGGTTTCTTCCCAAGTTTTGAATCTGTTCTCTTCAACTTAATGTTTTTAGTTAATATCCCTTTCAGCTCAATCAATTCTTGACTACTTAAGTAGGACACCATGGTTATCTTACAACACACATCTCAAAAATAGGTTCTCTTAGTCAGACTATGCCAGCTCAAACAACCAAGATTGTGAGTGACTCTTAAATTAATTTTCCTGCCATAGATTTGATTATCTTTGTTTCTAAGTGCCATTGGAACTTTCAAGTTCAGTAAATTCTAATCCCCATGAATTGATCTCATCCATACATTTCAATTTCTACTTGTCTTCTGCTTAGAATTCCAGTGTATTCCTGTGTGATTCTCTGCTAAGATTAGAATTTTTCCCTGGACTGTAGACTATTTGGTTGGGTCAGGAAAGACTCTTACAGTCACTTGCAATGGGAGGTGAAATATGATCTTTCTATGTTTAACCACCAGCTCTGCTTCCACATTGAATGCACTGATCACATTGAATTAGAGCAATGAAGTCCACATCCCTTTTCTACAACTGCCCAATGTTGTGACCCACCCATGCAACTGGTTTTCTGCATGTAAAAATGTCTATAAGAATCAAGTTAAGTTCGTTATTGTCTCTTTGGTCACTAAACATTGGGCAATGGGCTACCCTGTGAAAGACTCACTCCGGAGTTAGATTTTCACAGGCCCAACAACTTCCTCCCCCAACAGCCTTGATGGTCAAGATCAGAGCCTTTATTGTTGCCAGAACCAGCTTTCCTCCAACAACCTGAAATCTGACTTTTCATATCCTTGTTATCTAAATTAAAGTTAAATAAAAAATTCTGAATGGAGGACAAATAGAATTCTGATTTGAATGAAATTAACTATCCTTGGACTCTCACTCCATCCTGATATTTTGGCCTTCAGTTTGGCTGTCCTGTTTCTCTTTGTACTTATTCCTGCAATGATGAGTTCAAAGATTCAGAAAACCAAAATAAAGGAAAAATTCTCTAGAAAATATCAAAGATTTAGTATTGGTTTCCCTCCAACTTACTTTAAAAATTTTTTCCCTAAAGTACATATAATCAGATTCTTTTGTTTCATATTTAAATAAATGAAACACTTTCACTACATAAAGACTGATCATACATTTTATTAAAACAACAGGTAAGCAAAAGACTTTGCCAGTGTTAATGAAACATTTCCTGAGGAATCCAAAAAGAGCTAAACTCTGCAGCATTATACTGAATGTGGAGATGTCTGCTCACTTAAAGTTTAGGTATTTTCAGAGTTCTCTTTTTGAGTCTGTAGATAGAAATCAGCTCTGGACCCAGTTGTATGAGTTCAACATCCTAGGGTAGTGATGCCTTTTCCAGTGGACCGTATTTCCCTGACAGAATCAGAGAAGGAAGGCAAGGATGACAGGCTACAGGTTTGGTTTTTGTTGTTTTTTTTTTTTTAAGATTTTATTTTTAAGTAATCTCTACACCCAACGTGGGGCTTGAACTGATAATCCCTAGATCAAGAGTTACATGTTCTACCAACTGAGCCAGCTGGGCACCCCAGAGAGACTACAGTTTTTACTTTAGTGGCATTAAAGCAGACTTTTATCTCAGCCTCCACTTCACCTTAAATTATGACTAAGTAAGTTGATACAAATTATTGATTAAATGAAAAATTTGGTCTCTTATCATGGCAGGTAGGAACATACCCTGTCTTTAAGGTCAATTACATGACTGTGTTATCTGAAAAAGAAACAGTCTCATAAAGAAACTTCTTTGATTTTCTAACGTGTCTATCCATATAAAATATTTGTCTAATCAAGTATGACATTATTAGTTTGGGTAAAATTCTTTTCTTGGTGGATTGTTTCCCAAATCCAAATGGTCAATACTAAATAATCCTATACCACTCGAAGATCCAATTTGTTTACAAAACTTGCAACTAACTTTGGCAGGCCCATTTCAAGACACCATTAATCATGTTCACTGTGTTAAGCAAGCCAAACATTGTGCTTACCAAAATTATAGCAGCTTGTCCTTGACTACAATTTCCAAATAAGGATTAGTCCTGGCTTCTCTTTTAGCGTCATTGGCCATGGATTGCACCTGTCCTACCCAGCCAAGGAATATACATTGAAGAACACCTGGGTCAAGGACATACAAGGTGGTAGTGGGATACAAGTCGGGCCCTCATTTGTCCTCAGTTAGATGTCCTAACTCCTGGAATCTGTGAATGTGACCTTATTTGGAATAAGGGTCTTTACAGATAAATTAAGTTAAGGATCTTGAGATGAGATCATCCTGGATTATCCAGGTGGACCCTAAATCCTATGAAAAGAGTCCTTGTAAGAGACAAAAGAGAAGGCACAGACACAGAGGAGAGGTCCATGTGAAGACAGAGGCAAAGACTGGAGTTATGTAACCACAAACCAAGGAAAGCCTGGAGCCACCAGAAGCTGGAAGAAGCAAGGAAGGATTCTCCAGTAGTCTTTGGAGAGACTATAGCCATGCCAACACCTGATTTCCAGAACTGTGAGGGAGAAAAATTGCTGTTTTAAGCCACCAATTCTGCAGTAATTTGTTACAGGAACCCTAGAAACCTAACAAATACATACAGATCTTCCTCAATTTATGATGGAATAATGACCTGATAAACCCATTATAAGTTGAAAATATCATTAAATTGAAAATGGATGTAATAAACCTAACCTGCCAAACATCAAAGCTTAGCCTAGCCCCCCTTAAATGTGCTCAGAACACTTACATGAGCCTATAGTTGGGCAAAATCATCTAACACAAGGTCTACTTTATAATAAAATGTTGAATATTTCATGTAATGTATTGAATACTGTACTGAAGTGACAAACAGAATGGTTGTCAGCATACTGGTTGTTTACTCTCGTGGTCAGGTGGCTGACTGGGAGCTGCACCCACCACCACTGCCCAGCAACACGAGAGAGGATCGTTCAGCGTATTGTTAGCCCAGGAAAAGAGTAAAGCTCAAAATTCACAGTACAGTTTCTCCTGAATGGGAACAGCTCTCCAACCACTGTAAGTCAAACCATCATAAATCAGGGACTGGGTATAATCTGGAACTAGATAAAAACGTAGCCCTAGATAAACAGCCCATTAGGGACATTAGTGATTAAATTACTCCAACGGGTATTTCTCTGAACATTTGGAAATAAAGTATAGAAAAGAATCAAAGTGTTCATAACTGAAGGAAAACAGAAGAAATACAAAGAAAAGAAAAGACAGAGAGAGAAGCTGAGTCAGATTTATGGAAAAACATAAAAGGAAGGTTGGCACGGGGTGAGGACAAATGAGCCCAGCCAGGGATCCATACTTCTCACCAGTACTGTGAGGAAAACTTTAAGTTGTTGCAATTCTCATTTCTAAACATAACCTCCCATGGCCAAAGTAACATTTGATCTTTGTGACCGAGTAATTCTTATTAACACCATCATTCTAAAAAAGCAATATGGGGTTTTGTTGTGGTCAAAGTTTATGGGTGGAGCTAACTTAACTTTAATAGATCCGGTCATAATCTGTCCTATTTTGTTCTTTAGAACAGCACTATCATGTTTCAAACTAGCATTTTCCAGGTTCAAGAGCAAATGCAAAGCTGCTATTTCGGAGAAACCCTTAGAATTTCTTATGGATACATATGTGCAAAGCTGGGGTTAGCTGTCGTCCTAGTGAGAACACAGGTGAGTTATCTCAGCTCCATGAGAGCCCATTAACAGAACCTCCTGCAGGTTAAAAGGTTCAAAGAGTATCTACTAATCAAAAGGGATCTCTCCTCAAAAAAACTCAAGCTATATTTTATCAGTTTTTTCCATGAAATTATATTTTAGAAGATAATTACTATTCATCCAATCCCTTTGGTTTTTCAAGGTCAATTTTAATTCAAATTTAATGACCAGCAGATTGTACTCATTAACTAAACATCATTTTACTAAATTACATTTTATGTTATGCTTGTTTTCGGATGGGGGGGAAGGTAAGAAAACGAAAAAGAAAAAGCCGTATGAAGAATTCTTCAAAATAAGTTAAATCTATTCAATATTATTTTCCGCATAAAGTCCTGTGTAATTAATATGTAACAAAGTTTAGAAGCAAAATAAATTGTTCCTTTCTTGAAGAAAGGTCATGTTTACTTTGAATTAACCGTGAAAATTATGTTTTTGTCCAGGTTTCTTATCTTATCCTGGTTATCAGGAAGCCTGTATTTCAATGTAATGCTTAATTATACTCACTATTTTGGTATACTTCAAGAGCATAGTACTGCAGAGGGCATAGTGATTAGAAACAGACTTTAGAATCTGCCATAGCTATTTTTAAATCCTGACTGGGCATTTGACAGCTGTATGTCCTTGAGGAGGTCACACTGAACCTCAGTTTTCCCATCTATGAAGTGGAGATAAAAACAGTACTTACTTCATAGGGTTCTTATGAAGATTTAATGAGATAATACACATAAAATACTTAGAAACAGGCCTGACACTAGTATCTCCATAGTATGTTTACATCTCTATTTTTTGCTTTTATACTTTTATTCTAGACAACTTCTTATTCCTTTCATAAACAGGTAAAATATGAATATAAATACTAAATTAAGGAAAGGAATACCTAATTTAAAAAAGAACCTGAACGGTTTAGAGAAAAAGGTTAATAAATGTAAATGTAGAGTTAAAATGTCTGTGCACTGAATATCTGAGCTTTCTTTTTATTCTCCCTTTAACATACATCTATTAGTGGTTAGGTAAGTTAGAACAAAGGCAGACAGAATGTGGCACTTGGGACACCATAAAGTGACGCCTGGTCAAAAAGGTGAGAACCTTGGCAATTTCCCCTTATTGGCAGAAATGGGAATTAATCTTGCTGGTTGGTCACAGGGGTGCTATTTTCAGTGTGCCCCGATGTACTGCTCCACTTCCCTTTGCTCCAGGGTAAATTTCATTCTTAAAGAAAATTACAGCATGGCTACTCCAAATACGAGAAGCACTGATTCAAAAGATAAAGCAAAATTAGAGTGATCTAGAGACAAATTGCTAAAGAAGATGTGGTCATGCATCAAGACTAAGTAAATCTAAATGCTGATGCATTTTGAATCAAAGATTAGCAGACTTCCAGTATGTATGAATATTTGTAAGTTCCTGAAGAAATGAAAAAAATCAAGAAGCAATCAATACAAATATTTATGTTGTGAGAATGGTCTTCTATTCAAAAATGCAAACCTACATCAAATTGTGTTGGAACTAGGAAAAGGTTTGGGACATTGTAAAGCTTTATTTTTAGCTCTGTTGTTAATTTCTCTAATTTAACATTGTGGAGAACTAAAGATCCTGGCACTGCTATATTAACACCCCTTCTAACAAGTCTTCTAGCTCAATAAAAAATAGAGTTGAAGAATTTAGAAATGCATCATGGCAGTCTTTAATCTAGAAGACATAGGCATACACAAACCTTTCCATGTCAATTAATTATTTCAGTATTAGCTCTGTTGTCAACCAACTACATATGTCAAGTATGTTGTCCTATTAAAATCTTTACCTGGGCTTACCTGCATTGATTGATACAGAGAGGTTATTAACAGTATTATAAGTTTACCAAAAAAAAAAAAAAAAAGTAATTTTTAACCCACAAAATTAAGCCTGTATCCCAAAATCTCTTAAGAAAAAGCCACAGATTTTGAGTTCTGTCTTCATTTAATTCTATCAGAAGAGGTTTTCAGCCATGTCTGGTGTCTTATAGTTTAAAATAAAATGGCATAGATTCTATTTGGTTGCATTGGTTACTGCCTTCTTCCATATGATAGTCATCATAACTGAGGTCAGAGAGAGAAAGAATCTTGCCTTGATTTTCTTAGTTTTGATTCAAAGTAAAAATCAAGAATTCCACTGAAAACATTCAATTATTCATACAATGTGTATTTATTAAATGTCTCTTATGTATTAAGTTCTTATGAATTTTATCTCTTAAACAGTGCCTCCTCCATCATCCCCCACATGGTTGGGAATTGGTGTAGTAGAACAAGAAATTGGTATGACAGGAATTTTCTGATTTTTGTAACAATTCAAAGTTTCTCTAATCATAGAAAAAAATCCTTGAGTGTAGTAGGCTGAAAAATGCACCCCCCAAAGATATCTTAATCCCCAGAGTCCATGAATCTGTTACCTTATATGGCTAAAAGGACTTTGTAGATGTGATTAAGTTAAGGATGTTGAGATGAGAGATTGTCTTGGATTACCTAGGTGAGCCAAATTTAATCATGAGACTCCATGTAATAGGAAGGAAGTAGAGTTAGATTAAAAAAACCTGGGTGCCTGGGTGGTTCAGTCTGTGGTTAAGCATCCAGCTCTTGATTTTGGCTCAGGTTGTGATCTCAGGGTCCTGGAATCAAGCCCTGCATCAGTCTCCATGCTTAGAGGGCAGTCTGCTTTAGGATTTCTCTCCCTCTCCCTCTGTCTCTACCCCCACTAGCATTCTCTCTCTCTCTCAAATAAATAAATAAATCTTAAAAAAAAAAAATCTGATGTGACGACCGAAGTAGCGAGAAATTGGAAGATGTTAAACGCCTTGCTTTGAAGATGGAGCATGGGGCCACAAGCCAAGGAACGCAAGTGGCCTTTAAGCTAGAGAAGTGAGGTAAACAAATTCTCCCCTAGAGCTTCCAGAAGGAATGCAGCTTTGACAAAAACTTGATTTTAGTCCAGTAAGATCTATTTTAAATATCTGCCTTCCAGAACTGTAAGAGAATATATTTGTGTTGTTTTATTCCACTAAGTTTATGGTAATTTGTCACAGCAGCCATAGGAATTTAATGTACTGAGTTATCTCAAGTTTACTGTATTTTTATTGGTATTTGTGTATGTGGCTGATGCAGGTGTAAACCAAGGTGGGACAAAATAGAAGCTGATCCTCACCAGCCCCCCTGGGTATGATCTGCTCTTTATCTGTTCTTCCTAACCTAAGTATCAAAATCTTGTCTAGTAATCTCTTTCTGGCCCAACTAGAGACTTCTCAATGTACCTTAAAAATTCTTTTATAAAGACTTTATGAAGCAATTAGTATTAGTTAAGAATTATTTAAACTGGAATATAGCAGTGTTTTCTAAAGAAGTGAATTATTAAAATAAAATTATGGGTAAGTTGATTATATTTTGTTATGCAATTTCTATGTCTTTTTTTGCCAGGAAATTTGTGACATCATTAGTCATATAATGTTAAGGGAAATGTGTAGGTGTTCCCTGAGTGAAGTCTGCTTGATTTTTATCACTTGGTTCAGTATTACACCCAGTCCTCTTGAAATTTGAGCTTCCATGTATTAGAATGGAATGTCAGTCCATGGATAATTGTGTCTGAATTTTGTTCAAAACTCAGAATCTTAAACCTAGGATTTCTTTAAGTAACAACTATGTTTCTTCTGAGTTTCTATCAACTACCATTTCATTCAACAAGTATTTATTGGATGACTCTGAGTGCCATCCTTTGTTCAGGGTACAAAAAATGACAAAAATTCCTGTTTTATGGAGTTTCCAACTAGTGAGTCTGGGCAAATATGTGAAGCAATAAATGTTCCTTTGATGTAAAGCTAGTAAATATATCTACTGGAACAACCTCCAAAAACCAAAGAATGGCTTCTTCTCTTTCACTGATGGAGAGGAAAGGGATGTGGGTGGTGGGAGGTGAGGGAAGTGAGATGGAAAGAGGCATTAGAAAAGTGATATTTAGGGGCACCTGGGTGGCTCAGTCGTTAAGCGTCTGCCTTCGGCTCAAGTCATGGTCCCGGGGTCCTGGGATCGAGCCCCGCATCAGGCTCCCTGCTCTGCGGGGAGCCTGCTTCTCCCTCTCCAACTCCCCCTGCTTGTGTTCCCTCTCTCGCTGTGTCTCTCTGTCAAATGGATAAAAAAAAACATTAAAAAAAAAGAAGAAAAAAAGAAAGAAAAGTGATATTTATTGGCCCTACTGACAGGGAACACACGTGCGTGCACACACACTCACATTTCCATGTGGAGTGCTTTTTCAAAAAATTCTTCACCCACTACCACAAATTTTAATGATGATTTTCTTCCAGTGCCCAAGTAAGCATTGCCCGTGGTCCAGAGTGTCTGGTTTCGCTGTTAAGAAATTCCATGCCTGTATATGCATTGTTCACAGTGTTTTCACCATGGATGAGGAAAATGAGCCAGTAAGGGCTGTCATGGCTTAGCCCTTGGGCACTGCAGCCTGCAGCTTCTTGGCTAAGAAACTAAAGAGTCATGGGGCACCTGGGTGGCTCAGTCCATTAAGTGTCCGCCTTCAGCTCAGGTCATGATCCCAGGGTCCTGGGATGGAGCCCCGCTTCTCCCTCTCCCTCAGCCTGCTGCTCCCCTTGCTTATGATCTCCCTCTCTCTCTCTGTCAAATAAATAAATAAAATCTTTTTTTTTAATTTATTTTAAAAAAAAGGGAACTTAGAGTCATGATATGGAAAGACTTAGCTCTGGATGGGAAGCAGTGAGGTGCAACTGCAAGAATTCAACCTGGGCTCCCCAAATGCCCATAGAGAAGACATTACACCTCTGGGCTTCTCTTTCAATCTATGTTGATTGAGAAATTTTAGTTAGACCATCTTTATCCTTCCTTAGCTCTAACATTCTATGATTCTATTGAAATTAGATATTAAGAATATAGAGAAAAAATTGGTGGTTACCAGAGGGGAGGTGGGTGGGGGATGGGTGAAATAGGTGATGGGGATTAAGAGTACATTTATCGTGATGAGCACTGAGTAATGCATAGAATTGTTGAATCACTATACTGTACACCTGACCCTAATATAACACTGTATGTAATTACACTGGAATTAAAGAAAAAAGAAATTAGATATTAAGATATGTAAGTCTAGAATCTTTAGCTCTATCCCTATGTGTAACATATTTAATAATGTGTGAATTGTTGTACCAATTCGAGAGCCTACTTTTTCTTACACATGTGAGGATAAAAATTTTTAAAAACTACTATTCTCAAAGCACTGTTAGCACACACAGACATAGCCAACTTATTTACATTCTGAAATCATATGCCTGTGTATGTAGACTTCATATGGCTTAACATCTTAAGAAATGTGATTTTTGTGTCACATTTGTGGAAGAGCAATATAAGGATTTCTTCATTTGATATTGTATGATATTTCCGTATTTTTGCTTTATAAATTATAAAGGATTCTTCTTTATTTTTGTAGGATAAACCCTCAAATAACTAAAAACCCTCAATGTATCATATTATTACACTCTATGAGATTTCTGTCTCACACACACATACACACACATGCATAGACACACACAAATATACATATCAAAAACTAATTAAAAACTAGGCAAAACACTTCCACAAAATTCCAGAAATCAATGCACATTTAGCTTTAACTCATTATCCCCATAAATATATCAATGCTTAAACCCATTAAGGCCATAGAAGATCCTCAACCATAAAATGAAAAATATCAAATATAGTTCATGTATTCTATCTACTAGGTCAGGAAAATGAACTGAAATTCTTTGTAGTTTTTTTTTTAAGATAAAGCCAAAACCCTCCAAAAAGTGCTTTATGACTAATATTCAGTCAGAAAACTCAAGTAACATAACACTTAAATTTCTAAACACTCCAGCATGAAACTTGAAATATACAAATTCATTTAAATTCATATATGAGTATTATAGTACATGTAATTTAAAGTATAAGTGAGGTATTTGTTCAGAATAACAAAACTTTTGGCAAACAGAGGCTATCACAATAAAAATAATTCTAGTCAAATCCCCCATTGATGTATTATTAAACCAAGAGCCCTCTTGTACATAACTGAGTGTTGTCAAGACCAAGTTATATTTTTTAAAGTTCGGCTGAGAATGATTTTGAATAACTTTTAAAGGGCCCTGGTGAAGCACCATAGAATATTCTAAGAGTTATTCAGCATTTGGACATGATCATGAATATATTTACTATTGCATTTTCATGATCTTTTAAATAGTATTTTCAAAACATCTTGAGAGATCACAAAGGAGCCATTTGAGTAAAAGACAGATTCCAAACTACAGTTCTGTGCATGTGTGTGTAGTTACTTGACCCTCAGCCATTAAAAAGAGAGATTTACCTGAGCAATGCCCCGTAGTAGGATGGCACATTATTTTCAATCAGCGATTTTTCTTGAAACACTGTCCCTGGACAAGCCATGAGTCACAGCCCCTTTGATAGATTCTGTCATGAAGATAGAGAACAATTATTCCTCCAGGCAGAACATACCAAAGGAGAATTTTGTATAATTGTAGCAAACCCAGGGTGGGAGGAAGTATTTTTGCAATGACTCAATGTTAGTGAAACAAGAAAGATATATTTGTTTCAGATGAGAAATAAATGAATATGAATTTATATTCCACTATATATAATAAAACTAAAACACATACATTTCTAGCATGAGACTATTTTAATGAAATAAATAAGATTATTTCTATGTCCAAGAAGCATTAAAACATCTTTTGTCAGACACATAATCATATTCATTTTCTCACTGGAGAAAGCAAATAAAATACTATTTGTTTACCAAAATAGTTGCTACAGGTTATCTATCCCTCAAGTGTTGCATTTTCAAAAATATGAATCAGGCTTACTTTTAAACACAATAAATTTAGGACTTTCAGAACTCGACAGTCACGCTTTTAAGGAATGGGACATCATCAGAAAGAACGACTGAAGCATTTTGATAGCAGAGGTTTCTTTTACCTTTAAATAACATCCCACCTGGACCTCCTACATCACTTCCAGGCCTAGAGGGTGAGTTCTTAGCAATACATACTGCTCATTTGGTTGATGTCTCTATGGAAATTTTTGTTTTTTTTTTTATTGTAGTTAACATACAGTGTAGTTAACATACAGTGTTATATTAGTTTCAGGTGTACAATATAGTGATTCAGCAATTCTATACATTACTCAGTGCTCATCATGATAAGTGTACTCTTTATCCCCTTCACTTACTTCACCTATCTCCCACCCTCCTCTCCTCCGATATATTTTAGTTTAAACAAGTACTCTCAGTTGAAGGGTTTTTTTTTCCCAACAAGAACATTTTTTATTTGAAGCATACTTCAAAATACATGGTTCTGAAGGATATATATAAAACATTCCATCCAAGAAAAATAGAATACACATTTTCCTCAAGTACCACAGAAGAATCCCCTGGTTAAATCACATAAAAAGAGACATAACAAATATTACAAATTTAAGAAGACTAAAATCACACCAAGTATATTTTCCAGTCACGATGGTACAAAACTAAAGATCGACAATAAAACAAAGCTAGAAAAGCCACAGTAAATATTAAATATTTAGTATATAAATATCAAACAACACAATTTTACCTAAGGAAAATTTTCAAGTAGATTTTTTTTAAAAAATCCTCACCCACTCTTACATATTTCTATCACAAAATCAGCTGCTACTTTCAATGGATATGGCTAAAATATGTTACAATAGCATAAAGCATGAAAAAGCAGATATAAGAAATCTGCTGACCTACATCAATGTAATGGTCAATATGACTCTATATGGACAGATGATGCTCAACAGACTATATCCTGAGGGGGCTGCTATCTAACAAAACACAGTTACAGTTTCCAGCAATGTATGTAGCAAAAACAACCTTATTTTAAAGTTTCTAGAAATTTCCTTTGGCTGCAAAAGGTGAATTTCCATCATTAAATTTGTAGTTGAAAAAGACAAAAGTTTCAGTCAGAAGCCACTTCTGTCTTCTTGGGTGGAAATTGGACATTGTTTTGGGGACAGCCTCCCCTTTAGTAGCAGGACGGACCACCTGGGTAAGCACAATGAGTCAGGTGGCTGTAACAGACCTAGCTATTATTCATGGAGATGTTTTGAACCCGTGCCAGGTAATACAGTCAACTCTGGAGATTGCTACTTTAGGCTCTGGAAAACAGAACACTTTCATGTGGGTAGCATGGATAGCAATTGAAAGAATGGTTGCTATGAATCAGTAATTCAAGGACAAAATGAAGGAAGTGGGATTTGTTTGGGGACAGGAAATTTTTGTTTATTTATCTGAGTCTGGGGGTTGGAGCTTGGACTCCAAGGAGTGACAAAATAGGTGGAAGTGGCTCCTGAGAAAGATAAGCATGGCAACAGCCTGGTAGGGGGTAGAGAAAAAGGAGGGGCAAGGAGAACCCAGAAGAAATAGGGAACCCCGTAAAGGAGAATGAGTGCTCTCGAAGGAGCAGTGACAACTGTGAAAAAGGTTTCTACTTTTGTTTCCATGCCTATATTTTTAATATTTTGCATTGTTATTCCATTCTACTCTTCCAGATTTTTTTTTAATGCTACATGGCAGTTTTAGCTTCCCTGCCCTTTAGTTTTGGAGAATGGTGTGTGTGTCTGAGTATGTTACCAGGCAGGGTGGAGGGTATGACCTTGCATGTACCAAACACTGTGCAGAAAATCACTGCCCAGAGAGAAGATTATAAGAGGGCAAAATCTGGTCACCAGAGTGCTCGGAACAGGAATCTCAAGCAAGAGATGACAAGCAGCCGCTGAAAATGGATCTGTTGAACATTTAAGGATCCCTAGGCTATTGAAACTGACAAAGGATCTTCCCATGAAAGGCAGAAATTTACTGCCATCAACGGGAAGAGAATCCAAGCTGTGTTATGTGTTAGCTGCATTGAAAAGGGAAAGGTGATGCCTGAGGACATGAGAATTTGGGAGCATTCAGCATAGAACAACCTTAAGATTCAACAAGAATAGTGAAACTCAGGTAGCCATCTGCCCCCAATGTCTCCCACCACTTGCTGGCATTTCCCCGGAAATAGAAGAATCGGAGTCCCCTATTCCTGCTGGGGTTGCTTTACTGAAGAGATACAGAGACCATTTACTTAAAAGATCAGTTCACTTCATTTACTGACCAACATGCTAATCTGAAATACCATTCTGCAATTGGATTAGAAAGATTATGGATGAAGAAATACTTTTAAGGCAAATCATCAATTCAAAGCTTTTGATCTGTGCTTGTTTTTGAGTTTTCATCTACCATGTTGTTCCATATTTTACTCAGTGATCCTGCCTGGCAGTTTAGCTACACATTCCAAATCCTTCTTTTCTTGACATTTTCAGTGGTTTGTGGTTCTTGTAAACAGTAAGGAAGGTGTGGGAACAATAGAAACCTGGGAATAAGCCAGTGATACCAAATCATGTTCTTAAATATCCACACAACAATAAAGAGGTATGTTTCCAGGAAAGTGGGTTGCTATTTATATTCACTCTAGTGTTAAATCACCCAAGAGAGGAACTTGTATTTCATGAATTGGAAAAAAAAAAACACAAAACACAATGCTTTTGTTTTGTGTTGCTTTAGTTTACAAAACCCCTCCTTTAGTTTGTCACTGTTTAGATGCTAATAAAATGCTTAAAATTTTCCAGTATTACTTGCTAATTAAGAGGACAGTAATCATGATATATATAATAGTGCACTTTAATCTGATTTCATTAAGTATCTTGAAATATATAATGCTTAATAGTCTAACCAAGGTAATTTGAAAATACCTTCCATATTACTGTTTAACTAACTCTTCCATCTCCATTTCTGTGGTAAGGAAATAATACCCTTTATTATGTGTTAAGAAAATACCAGAATAAATCCATTTTAAAATATCTATATTTTAAATAATTTAGAATCTGCTTTGGTTTCCTTTTGCTTCAAAATGCTTCTGTTTTAGCTATTTTATGATCAGGATAGGAAAGATGCAATTTTACATTAATAGACTCCCTACCTTACTTGCCTAATATTGATTTACAAATTCAAAGCAAATATAAAGGAACTAAAAATATTAGCACATGTGGATGACAGAAATTTGGAATTTGTACCAGATGCACTTTGCTATTTCTCTGTAAGTCTTTCCCCTCCCCTTGTCTTCCTGGCTGGCAGAGCTGCAGCATAGACCAAATGACCACTTCTACCCTCTATTTGGCCACACCCTGAAGGAGGTTACCCTATCCTCAGCCTGATCAAGTTTTAATCTTGGGACTCCATTGTCCTGGAAAATATTTAATCTAAAAATTGACATGTGATCTTTTTTTCTACAAAAAGTCATTTGGGGGAGCCCTTAATATTTTAAAATATTAAAACAAATATTTTTGACAAGAATTACCATGAGGGAATGAGTTGAGGCTAAAGCCAAAGTTCTGAGGACAGGTGAGCCTTCAGTAATACTGCTAAGCAAATGAACTAACAAGCCCTGCAACTGTTCTCTCCCAGACTTCATGTTCTATAAGTTCCAGTTAAGCTTTTTAAGACTTTTTTCTGTTATTTGAAGTGGGAGCATCTTTATGAAAACTTATATATATATATATACATGAATAGATACACATATAAATACAAATAAATGAAAAAACATGCAGTACTCATTTATATATATGTACAAAATATACATATATATTGCATTTATTTTTCATGATTTCAAGGAAATAATATCTGGTTATATATTGTATTGCTCCACTTCAAACTGTGTTTAGAACAATTTCTCAATGTTTGAAGAAAAGGTATTAAAATCAAATGAACAGATAAATTTACTTTCCAACTTAAAGTTTACTGAAAAACATGTTTGTCAGCAAAATCCTTCTTAGAGCACCTGAATATTCTGCAAACTATGTTGAACTTCAAGTAATAAAGCTCAGAATAAATGTACACTGAAGTACAGACTATCCAGCTCCTCTATAATTTGTGATGTCCTTTTGTTTCTGTTATTGTTGTAGTGTTTGAGGGGGGAGCCTTGTTTCTTTGTTTAGTATATGTTTCAAAATTGTCTTCTTTCCAAACTGTGTTCCTTGCAGTTCCATTATGTCTACTGAAAGTCCATTTCAAGTGCAGGAAAAAAAAAAGACATCTAATTCAAATGTTTCCTAAAGTTATACCTTAAATGATTAATTTAAAATCACATTTACTAGACTCAAATACATGTTTTGAACGTTTTCATAGCTTAGCATCATCTTTTTTTTTTTTTGCACCATCTTTTTAATTTTTTGTCTTGGCAAAAATTATAAGAGATAGAAAATGAGGTGATTTCAGGCTGAAATGAAAACTTCAAAGAGGTTATTGATCTCTTCACATCACATCACAATCACATGATTTGTGGACCAGAAAAACTACTGGCAATCAAGAGCAAGTTCAGGGTAATCTAAGAGAATAAAAGTTGGACTAAGTCTGCAAATGGAGAGTCAGAATTCCAAATAAGACTCAGATGTAACATCCTTGCAATGCAATTCCAGAAGCCATCATACTTGCAGATGTGGCCTGGCCCAAATGAGCACTCGTTGGATGGTCGGTTCATAGACTGTCGCCCTACCATCCTTGCTTTCAGTGGGGAGAGCTTTGCCATCCCCTCGAAGGCTAAATCTAAGTCTCCTCCAAGAACCTGAGAAAAGCAATACATATCAGGTATGCCAAACTATTTCATTTTTTGTAGATTAATAAATAAATCCTACAAGTCTCCTAATTCACCATAGTACCAAATGTTTTTGCTTCCCCAGGTGAATTTCATAAGATTGATCTCAACAGCTACCTAAGTTCCCAAATCTCAGTTTTCACATAGTGTTCATAGTTCAATAATAGTTGGCCAGCAAGAACCCAGTATTTAAAATACAGAGGTATAAAGCAATCAAATTCTTTTGACTATCTGACTAAATGTGACATACTTTGATTAATGCCACCACTGCATGGGGCCCCCAGGGGACTCAGTTGGTTAAACTTCTGACTTTTTTTTTTTTTTACCATTACACATTTATTAGAATGGGAAGACAGCCTGGCAATACCAAGGGCTGGCAAGGATGTGAAACAATGGAATCTCCCCTACAGTGCTGGTGGGAATATAAATTGACACATCCATTCTGAAAAATAGTTTAGCAGTCTTCTATAAAGTTCATAATACATTGACCAGTGACACAATAATTACACTCCTGGGTATTTATCTCAAAGACATAAAAACTTACATTCACACAAAAACCTATACACAAAAATTCATAGCAGCCCTAAACTGAAACAACACAATTTGCTTTCAGTGTGTGAATAGATAAGCAAACTGTGGTACATCATGACAACAGAATACTACTCAACAATAAAAAGGAACTACTGAAGTACACTGCGACTTGGGTATATCTCAAGGCATAAACTTCTGAATCTTGATTTCAGATCAGGTCATGATCTCAGGGTAGTGGGATCGAGCTCTACATCAGGCTGCATGCTCAACAGGGAGTCTGCTTGAGATTCTCCCTCTCCCTCTGTTCCTCCCCCTGCTGTCTCCCTCTATCTCTCTGTAACTCTAAAATAAATAAAATCTTAAAAAACATACCACCACTGCATGTCCAAAGGCCTAACACAGTGCAGTATTGACTTCCTATATCATTTATTCATTCACTGACTCATTAAATCAGCAATATTTATTGACCTTTCCATGTGCCAGAAGCCAGGAATGTATAGTAGCAGGAAAGATAGAATCTCTGTCCTCAAAGTTTAGAGTCCAGAGAAAGTGACAAGAATTCACATTCATGTAATTTATTACTGATTTATGAGATGCACTGGTCTAAGTTTTTTTACACATATCTTCTGCTTTATCTTTCAATCAACCTCTATGTTATTATTAGTATTTTTTTAAGTTTTTATTTAAATTCCAGGTAGTTAACATACAGTGCAATATTAGTTTCAGTTGTACAACTTAGTGATTCAGCACTTCCATACAACACCCGGTGCTCATCACAAGTGCCCTCCTTAAACCCCACCACCTATTTCCCCCATCCCGCATCCACCCCTCCTCTGGTAACCATCAGTTTGTTCTCTATAGTTAAGAGTCTGTTTCTAGGTTGCCTCTCTCTCTCTTTTTTTTCCCTACGATTCTTTGTTTTGTTTTTTAAATTCCAAATATGAGTGAAACCATATGGTATTTGTCTTTCTCTGACTGACTTATTTTGCTTAGCATAATGTTCTCTAGCTATATCCCCTTCATTGCAAAGGGCAAGATTTCATTCTTTTTGATGGCTGAGTGATATTCCATTGTATATATACACCACATCTTCTTTTCCATTCATCAGTCAATGGACATTTGGCTCTTTCCATAAGTTGGCTATTGTAGATAATGCTGCTGTAGACATCAGGGTGCATGTATCCCTTTGAATTAGTATTTTTGTATTTAGATAAATACCTAGGAGTGCAATTGCTGGATCAAAGGGTCATTTTATTTTTAACATTTTGAGGATTGAGGAACCTCCATACCGTTTTCCAGAGTGACTGCACCAGTTTGCATTCCCCCCAAGAGTGTAAGAGGATTCCCCTCTCTCTGCATCCTCACCAACACCTGTTGTTTCTTGTGTTGTTAATTTTAGCCACTCTGATAGGTGTGTAACCATATGTTATAAATGAAAAAACTGATGCTTACAGAGCTAAGATAACCCAGACAGATTTGCCAAGCCAACAAATCACTGAATCAAAACTTGAACCCTAGTCCATTTTACCATAAAGTCTATGCTTTTTACCATAAAGTCTATGCTTTTAAGCAAAAACAATGGCTCTGACTATATATCTGTTCAACAAATATTAACAGAGCCAACTAAGAAGCAAACATTATCATTTTCCAGAGAAAAAGAGTAGAGGAAAAGACAAGATCCCTGCCTCTAGAGAGTCATTCTTCTCATAGGAAAGACAGACCATTAAACAAGTATACCAGTAAATCATTTAAGTCAAAGTAAAGATAATTTCTATAAAATACATAAAGCAGGGCAAGTGCATAGGGAGGGAAGAGAATGATTGTCTGGAAAGTACTCTCTGAGAAAATGACATAAGATCTGAGACATGGATGATTTGAAAAAACAACCATGCAAAGATCTGGGAGAAGCATCCATAAGTCCAGAAAATCAAAGAGCAAATGCAAAGGCCCTGAGATGGGACCAAGCTTATTGTGTCTGAGGATCATCAAGAACAGGGATTGGCAAACTGTGTTTCGTGGGCCAATCTGGCCCACGGCCTGTTTTTGTACAGCTCATTCATTATAAATGGATTTTATATTTTAAGTGGTTGAAGAAAATACAAGTACAATACATATAATATTTTGTGATACATAAAAATTATAGGAGATTCCATTTCAATCCTGAAAAGCTTTTATTGGAACACAGCCACGTTCATTTGTTTACATATTGTCTATCGCTGCTTGTGGGCTGCAATGGCGGAATGGAGAAGTTGTAACAAAGACCATATGACTTAAAAAGACTAATATATTTACTATCTGTTCCTTGCAGAAAAAAAAATATGATGAAGAGGGTCAGTGTGAATGAAGGCAATTGCATAAGGAGGAAAAAAAGTCATAGGAGATGTATGAATAGGGTAGACATAAGGCAGCTCATGCAGGGCCTTGCAGGCCACAATAAAGGGCTTTAGATTTGACTGTTATTGAAAGGAGCATTTGGAAGGTATTGAGTAGGGAATTTGACTACAATTTTAAAAAGGCCCCTAGATGTTTTGTTAAGGGGTGGGGCAGCAAAAGAAGAGTAAGAATGAAAGCAGAGAACGCCGTCTGTGGTATCGTGCCATTTAAGGGAGAAGTGCTGGTGTCTTAAACTGGGGCGGTAGCAGACCAGTTGGGTGAAGCATCCATTTAGAGTAGACAGGATTTTTTTTTTTTTTGCATCTATCTTTGTTGTTTTATTTTTTTTTTTAATTTTTTTTATTGTTATGTTAATCCCCATACATTACATCATTAGTTTTAGATATAGTGTTCCATGATTCATTGTTTGTGCATAACACCCAGTGCTCCATGCAGAATGTGCCCTCCTCAATACCCATCACCAGGCTAACCCATCCTCCCACCCCCCTCCCCTCTAGAACCCTCAGTTTGTTTTTCAGAGTCCATCGTCTCTCATGGTTCTTCTCCCCCTCTGATTTCGCCCCCTTCATTCTTCCCCTCCTGCTACATTCTTCTTCTTCTTTTTTTCTTTCTTAACATATATTGCATTATTTAGAGTAGACAGGATTTTTTGATGGCCAAGAAGTCAGATGTCAGAAACAGAGAGAAAGCAGGGAGGACTCTGAAGTTTCTAGCCTTATCAATGCGACAACTTTTGGAACTTTTTACCAAGATGGGGAAAACTGCAGAGTTGCTGGTTTGAAGGGAGAATCAAAAACTCTGTTTTAGACATAATAAACCTGACATGGCTGTTAAACCTCCACAGTTAATGCCAATTAGTCTAAAGAACATAAGAGTCTGAAACTCAGCAAAGAGATTAAAACTGCATACATACAGTTTTGCATCACTCTGTTGATGGAATTAAAGCCATGGGGCTAGATGGGATCACTTGGTAATGTGCTATGTAAGTAGAGTAGAGAAGACAGCAGAGCACCAAACCCAAAAGATGCTCCATTTTTCAGAGTTCCAAAGGTCAGGAGCATAACTAATTGACCAGCGAGGTAGGAAGAAAACCATGAAAGTATTTCATGGAAGAGGAATTGTCAGATACTTCTTAGAAAATAAGCAATATGATAGTTCTTAAATTTTAAAACATTACCGTCTTAAAAAAAATAAAACATTATCTTCTTATTATTATTTTCTCTTCACGGTGATCTGGTTTTCTTCTTCCTAACAAAGATCCCAAAACAATTTTTTAAATTATTATATTTTAGTGAACACAAATCTATGAACAAGGTCAGAAAACTATCATTCCATGAGTTCAGGAGATTCAGAAATTTTTCATTTAACTACCTTTACAAAGACAAGCAAGGAAGCTTAGGTTCCAGTCAATAACCAAATCTACTCTTGATTAAGTGACATTTTTTTAAAAACATAGTAAAGACAAATAACTCAATTTGCTGGGCAAGTCAATATCCTACAGACATGCCCATTACATATCCAGCACATTTTTACCGCTACTTTGCCAAGAATCTGAAAAATGAAGAAGTGACTAAAGAAAGGTGTAATATTTGAAAGCTCCAGAAAAGTCCCAATAGTTCATTTTGCCCTTGCTTCCCTAGCCTTTGGCGATGTGTCTAGGAAGAAGTTGCTATGGCTGAGGTCGAAGAAATTGCTGCCTAAAGTCCCCTCTGCTATCAACAGCCCCTAGTAGTGAATAACCTCAGTGTGCGTCACTATTGCTCCTAAGGGGTCCTGGTAAGTGTTCTGCTATTGCATAAGGAACTAAGGGACAGTAAAGTAAATGATCCAGGCTCTTATGGAATTTGAAGAATTTAACAACTCTGTATTTTGTAGCTGAGTAAATATAAATATGTGTGTGTGTATGCGCACTTCTTTTTTCCATTACAATTTTGTTTGATTTTTATGGAGAAAAACATTGTCCCATTCCAGTTCTAAAAATTCAATCAATCTTCAAGATCATTTATAACTGAGGCATCTGGTGGCTCAGTCAGTTGAGCACCTGAGTCTTGATTTTGGCTCAGGTCATGATCTCAGTGTCCTGGGATCAAGCCCCACGTCAGGCTCCACGCTCAGGTCAGAATCTGCTTGTCCCTCTCCCTCTGCCCCTCCCCCCTCTTTCTAAACTAAATAAAATCTTTTTAAAAAAATAAATAAATAAATTACTAATCATAACTTTTTTCTAAAATATTTTAACCCTTTATTTAAAAATCCACAGAAAAAAATCCACAAAATATCTCTTCATAATATTAAGTACTTGAAATACCATGGCTTATTTACTTTATATTCTCAAAACTCTTTAATGAATATATTTGTAGTTACCATGTAACAATTACTTACAATGTGGGAAACAAATTACATTTTGCTTCTGTGCTTTCATTTACCCAACGCACAGACTTATGATTTACAGATTTTTTTATTTTTTTATTTTTTTATTTTTTTATTATGTTATGTTAATCACCATACATTACATCATTAGTTTTTGCTGTAGTGTTCCATGATTCATTGTTTGCATATATAACTTTTGAGTCATTTGCCATGTTAATTAGCATTTTAATGACATTAGTTTCTGCCATTTATAAATATTTAAAGGAGGAAAGATAGCTAGCTTTCATGGTTGCTTAACTATAGCCAGGAGAATGAACTATACAATATTTAATGGTTAAATGTACTAAAAATAATGCCTGAAACTCCTCTCTCAATGTATTTCACTCTATACCCATCAATCATACGATTATATCTGATAAACATTAGATTAAAAATAATCTTTTGCAGGGACACCTCAATGGTTCAGTGAGTGGAGCATGCAACTTCTTGATTTTGGGGTCATGAGTTCAAGTCTCACGCTGGGTGTAGAGATTACTTAAAAAAATTAAAAAATAAAAAAATAAAAATTTTCTGCAAAATAACCATTAAGAAAGTGATTACCCAGAAAAATCAAAGGCATACTGTTATTAAGTAAAACAGAAAAATGTTAAGTCAAGATAAATTCCCTTTGTTGTTTCTGCCCATTACAGGAAAGGAATTATATTTGTTAGTGAGTTTTGTTCTCTTCAGAACTGCATTTACTATTATCCAGAGTCTTCTGTGATCACCAAAGTTGGTACGTAGAGTGGAAGTCAGCATTCAGAATTGATTACATGACTTCTAAGAGGCAGACTATGTACTAGATGTTGAATAATTAGAGACAAAGGCTCAGTTCCTGCCCTGAAAGAATTGACATTCCTTTGGGGAAAACACTCAAGCCCTATAAGCCAGAATGGAAGGTCACATAATCATTCCCAAAGAAAATAGGGTTAAGTCTCCCTAGTCCAGCGTTAGACACACTCATCTCAGTGACTAAGTAAACAGGAATAACTGTTCTTCTTCAGACTCTATTGAAATGCCAGATAAACAGATACCTTGCCAAGTGTTTTAAACACTTGAGTACTAATCCTCAAACCAGCTTTTGGTTTATGCCTGTGAAGTCCTAGAGGAAGAAAATATTTAATATCTCATCCAAGGTTACATATGTAGAATTACAGGTTAAGATTCAACATCCCATCATATCACCCCACTTCCTCATCCATGCCTGCCTGGCATAAAAGCCAGCTTCTTTCTTCTAAAAAGCACAGTGCCCCACCCCCCATTGCTGGTTCAATTTATTTCAACCAACAAAAGTAATGGAAAAAGATCAAACATAGATTAAACATTTGTCTGATGGGGTGCCTGGGTGGCTCAGTCAGTTAAGCGTCTGCCTTCAGCTCAAATCACGATCCCAGGGTCCTGGGATGGAGCCCCACATCAGGCTCCCTGCTCAGTGGGGAGTCTGCTTCTCCCTCTACCCCTCCCCCCTGCTCGTGCTCTCTCTCTCTCATGCTCTCTCTCAAATAAATAAATATAATTAAAAAAATAAAAATAAACATTTGTCTGATTATCTTCCTAAGTGTTTAAGACTCTTTTTTTAGGATAGCTATTAATCTTTCATTAAAGCTCTACTCCAATTATCTCCTGACCATCACGCATACTCACACATCCCATGTAGGTGAAATTTATAAAATGAGGAGGATGAATTTCAAAATTGGGGTGTATTTTTTTATTTAAATTCAATTTAGTTAATACATAATGTATTATTAGTTTCAGGGGGTAGAATTTAATGATTCCTCAGTTGCATATATCACCCAGTGCTCATTATATCAAGTGCCCTCCTAAATGCCCCTCACCCAATTACCCCATCCCCCCCACCCACCTCCCCTCCAACAACCCTGTTTCTTTCCAATAGTTAAAAGTCTCTTATGGTTTATCTCCCTCTCTGTTTTTATCTTATTTTATTTTTCCTTCCCTTCCCTTATGTTCATCTGTTTTGTTTCTTAAATTCCACATATGAGTGAAATCTTATGATATTTGTCTTTCTCTGACTAATTTATTTCACTTAACATAATACCCTCCTAGTTCCATCCATGTTGTTGCAATAAATAAATAAATAAATAAATAAATAAATAATAAAATAAAATAAAATGGTAAAAAAAATCAGGGTGTATTATAAATAATCCTTGCAGTAAAATGTCTCCCTCTGGCTTTAATTCTCTATAATTTTATCATAACTTCTTCTACAACTTCCCATTCTCTGATGGAATTTAATATCACATTATAAATGTTTTTTGGATAACAAACTTTTTGTTTGCAGGTCAATAAGATCACAGACATTTATAAATACCTATCCAAATAAACTCTAAACTCCATCACACCTCACCTCCGATAAGGACAATATACATTCCTAAAATCAATTGAATGATTGTCCCCAAGCCAGAGGATACTTAGAATTGGAGGTAAAGAGCATATAAAATTTTAAAAGATAATTAATGTGGAAAGTGAAATACATTCATCACTAAGCAATTCCGTTCTACTTTTAAAAAAAAAATTTGAATAATTTAATTTTTGTAACTTAATGACAATAACATGTGATGGATTTCAATCTGATTCTCAAAATAATCTCGCAAAACTAGCCTCAAGAATTACCAAAAGAGGGGGCGCCTGGGTGGCTCAGTCGTTAAGCGTCTGCCTTTGGCTCAGGTCATGATCCCAGGGTCCTGGGATCGAGCCCCACATCGGGCTCCCTGCTAGGCGGGAAGCCTGCTTCTCCCTCTCCCACTTCCCCTGCTTCTGTTCCTTCTCTCGCTGTGTTTCTCTCTGTCAAATAAATAAATAAAATCGTTAAAAAAAAAAAAAGAATTACCAAAAGAGCTCTTTTTCATGGCACGTTGGAGGTGGTAGGCTGCATTAGGATGAAGCTGAACATCTCTTTCCCAGATCCTGACTGCCAGAAACTCACTGAAGTGGACAATGAACACAAACTTCGTACCTTTTATGAGAAGTGTATGGCCACAGAAGTTGCTGCTGATTCTCTGGGTGAAGAATGGAAAGGTCATGTGGTCTGACTCAGTGGTGGCAGTGAAAAACAAGGCTTCCCCATGAAGCAGGGTGTCTTGACCCAAGGTTGTGTCTGCCTGCTGCTGAGTAAGGGGCATTCCTGCTACAGAACAAGGAGGACTAGAGAAAGAAAGCACATATCTGTTCAGGGTTGAATTGTAGATGCCAATTTCAATGTTCTCAACTTGGTCACTGTAAATAAAAAAAAAAAAAAAGCATGGAAGACATTCCTGGATTTACCAATACTGCTGTGCTTTGTCACCTGGGGCCCCAAAGAGCTAGCAGAATCCATAAACATTTCAATCTCTCTAAAGAAGATGTTGTCCACCACTATGTTGTGAGAAAACCCCTAAACAAAGAAGAACTCGAGAACCAAAGTGCCCAAGATTCAACGTCTTGTTACTCCCTGTGTCCTCCAGCACAAACTTTGGTGTATTGCTCTAAAGAAACAGGGTACTAAGAAAAATAAGGAAGAAGCTGCAGAATATACTGAACTTTTGGCCAAGAGAATGTACGAGGCCAAAGAAAAACTCCAAGAACAGATTACCAAGAGACAGAAGCCATCCTCTCTGAGACCTTTTACCTCTAAGTCTGAGTCCAATCAAAAATGAGATTTTCTGGGAGGAGCAAGATGGGAGAGGAGTAGGAGACCTAAATTTCATCTGGTCCCAGGAATTCAGCTAGATAGGGATCAAACCATTCTGAACACCTACAAACTCAACAGGAGATGGAAGAAAAAAATAGCAGCAACTCTCTGAACAGAAAAGCGACCATGTTTTGGAAGAGTCATATTCTATCCCTTCATAGTAGCTAACCTTATTTTTGGTACATATATATAAGTTGTTCTCTGTTTAAAATTTTGGGATACAGTTTCTTCTTACAGACCAAAATATACCCTAAATCTGTGGTGTATGGCTTTGTTCTAGTCTCCTGCCTGATCACATTCTCTCCCTTTTTTTTTTTAAATCCTCTTCTTTCTTTTTTCAACCAACTTCTTATCAATTCCTTTTATAAAATCGTTTATAATTTTCATCTTTACAGTCATATTCCATCCCTTCATCGTATTTACCCTTATTTTTGTACATACATAAGATTTTCTTTCTTTAAAATTTTGGGAGGCACTTTCTTCTAACAGACCAAAATATTCCCAAAACCTAGTGTGTGGCACTGATCCATGCACCAGCCTGATCATATTTGATCATATTCTGTTTTTTTTGTTTGTTTGTTTGTTTTTATCTTTTTCTTTTTTCTTTCTTTCCTTTTATTTCCCCTGGTTTCAGGTCTCTTCTGATTTGTTTACTGTATATTTTTGTGGGGTCGTTGTTACCCTGTTAGCATTTTGTTCTCTCATTCATCTATTCTCCTCTGGACAAAATGACAAGATGGAAAAAATCACCTCAAAAAAAAGAACAAGAGGCAGTACTGACTGCCAGGGACCTACTCAATACGGACATTAGTAAGATGTCAGAACTAGAGTTCAGAATGATGATTTTAAAGATACTAGCTGGGCTTGAAAAAAGCATGGAAGATATTAGAGAAACCCTTTCTGGAGAAATAAAAGAACTAAAATCTAACCAAGTCGAAATCAAAAAGGCTATTAATGAGGTGCAAACAAAAATGGAAGCTATAACTTCTAGGATAAATGAGGCAGAAGAATTAGTGATATAGAAGACCAAATGATGGAAAATAAAGAAGCTGAGAAAAAGAGAGATAAACAATTACTGGATCACGAGGGCAGAATTCGAGAGATAAGTGATACCATAAGACGAAATAATATTAGAATAATTGGGATCCCAGAAGAAGAAGAAAGAGGGGCAGAAGGTAATTGTAGCAAATTATAGCAGAGAATGTCCCTAATTTGGGGAAGGAAACAGACATCAAAATCCAGGAGGCACAGAGAAACCCCCTCAAAATCAATAAGAATAGGTCAACACCCCAACATCTAATAGTAAAACTTATGAGTCTCAAAGACAAAGAGAAAATCCTGAAAGCAGCTTGGGAGATCTGTAACCTACAATGGTAGAAACATTAGATTGGCAAGAGACCTATCCACAGAGACCTGGCAGGCCAAAAAGGACTGGCATGATATATTCAGAGCACTAAATGAGAAAAATATGCAGCCAAGAATACTATATCCAGCTAGGCTGTCATTGAAAATAGAAGGAGAGATAAAAAGCTTCCAGGACAAACAAAAACTAAAGGAATTTGCAAACACAAAACCAGCCCTACAGGAAATATTGAAAGGGATCCTCTAAGCAAAGAAAGAGCCTAAAAGTAACATAGAGCAGAAAGGAACAGAGACAATATACAGTAACAGTCACCTTACAGGCAATACAATAGCACTAAATTCATATCTTTCATTACCCTTAATGTAAATGGGCTAAATGCCCCAATCAAAAGACACAAGGTATCAGATTGGATAAAAAAACAAGACCCATTGATATGCTATCTGCAAGAGACTCATTTTAGACCCAAAGACACCCCCAGATTGAAAGTGAAGGGGTGGAAAACCATTTACCATGCTAATGGACACCAAAAGAAAGCTGGGGTGGCAATCCTTATATCAGACAAATTAGATTTTAAACCAAAGACTATAATAAGAGATGAGGAAGGACACTATATCATACTTAAAGGGTCTATGCAACAAGAAGATCTAACAATTGTAAATATCTATGCCCCTAACATGGGAGCAGCCAATTATATAAGCCACTTAATAACAAAATCAAAGAAACACATTGACAACAATACAATAATAGTAGGGGACTTTAACAACCCCCTCACTGAAATGGACAGATCATTTAAGCAAAAGATCAACAAGGAAATAAAGACTTTAAATGACACACTGGACCAAATGGACTTCACAGATATCTTCAGAACATTTCATCCCAAAGCAACAGAATACACATTCTTCTCTAGTGCCCATGGAACATTCTTCAGAATAGATCACATCTTAGGTCACAAATCAGGTCTCAACTGGTACCAAAAGATTGGGATCATTCCCTGCATATTTTCAGACCACAATGCTTTGAAACTAGAACTCAATCACAAGAGGAAAGTTGGAAAGAACTCAAATACATGGAGGCTAAAGAGAATCCTACTAAAGAATGAATGGGTCAACCAGGAAATTAAAGAAGAATTAAAAAAATTCATGGAAACAAATGAAAATGAAAACACAACTGTTCAAAATCTTTGGGATGCAGCAAAGGCAGTCCTAAGAGGAAAGTATATAGCAATACAAGTCTTTCGCAAGAAATAAGAAAGGTCTCAAATACACAACCTAACCCTACACCTAAAGGAGCTGGAGAAAAAGCAGCAAATAAAGCCTAAACCCAGCAGGAGAAGGGAAATAATAAAGATCAGAGCAGAAATCAATGAAATAGAAACCAAAAGAACAGTAGAACAGATCAATGAAACTAGGAGCTGGTTCTTTGAAAGAATTAATAAGATTGATAAACTGCTGGCCAGACTTATCAAAAAGAAAAGAGAAATGATCCAAATCAACAAAATCATGAATGAAAGAGGAGAGATCACAACCAACACCAAAGAAATACAAACAATTATAAGAACATATTATGAGCAACTCTATGCCAGCAAATTAGATAATCTGGAAGAAATGGATGCATTCCTGGAGATGTATAAACTACCAAAACTGAACCAGGAAGAAATAGAAAACCTCAACAGACCTATAACCACAAAGGAAATTGAAGCAGTAATCAAAAACCTCCCAACAAACAAGAGCCCAGGGCCAGATGGCTTCCCAGGGGAATTCTACCAAACATTTAAAGAATTAATACCTATTCTTCTAAAACTGTTCCAAAAAATAGAAATGGAAGGAAAACTTCCAAACTCGTTTTATGAGGCCACCATTACCTTGATCCCAAAACCAAAGACCCCATCAAAAAGGAGAATTACAGACCAATATCCTTGATGAACATGGATGCAAAAATTCTCACCAAAATACTAGCCAATAGGATCCAACAGTACATTAAAAGGATTATTCACCACGACCAAGTGGGATTTATCCCTGGGATGCAAGGTGGGTTCAACATCTGCAAATCAATCAATGTGATACAGTACATTAATAAAAGAAAGAACAAGAACCATATATCCTCTCAATTGATGCAGAAAAAGCATTTGACAAAGTACAGCATCCTTTCTTGATCAAAACTCTTCAGAGTATAGGGATAGAGGGTACACACCTCAATATCATAAAAGCCATCTATGAAAAACCCACAGCGAATATCACTCTCAATGGGGAAAAACTGAGAGCTTTCCCCCTAAGGTCAGGAACACGGCAAGGATGTCCACTATCACCACTGCTATTCAACATAGTATTAGAAGTCCCAGCCACAGCAATCAGACAACAAAAAGAAATAAAAGGCCTCTGAATAGGCAAAGAAGAAGTCAAACTCTCACTCTTTGCAGATGATATGATACTTTATGTGGAAAACCCAAAAGACTCCACCCCAAAACTGCTAGAACTCATACAGGAATTCAGTAAAGTGGCAGGATAGAAAATCAATGCACAGAAATCAGTGGAATTCCTATACACCAACGACAAGACAGAAGAAAGAGAAATTAAGGAGTCAATCCCATTTACAATTGCACCCAAAACTCTAAGATACCTAGGAATAAATCTAACCAAAGAGGCAAAGAATCTGTACTCAGGAAACTATAAAATACTCATGCAAGAAATTGAGGAAGACACAAAGAAATGGAAAAATGTTCCATGCTCCTGGATTGGAAGAACAAATATTGTGAAGATGTCAATGCTACCTAGAGCAATCTACACATTTAATGCAATCCCTATCAAAACACCATCCACTTTTTTCAAAGAAATGGAACAAATAATCCTAAAATTTGTATGGAACCAGAAAAGACCCCGAATAGCCAGAGGAATGTTGAAAAAGAAAAGCAAAGCCGGTGGCATCACAATTCCGGACTTCAAGCTCTACTACAAAGCTGTCATCATCAACACAGTATGGTACTGGCACAAAAACGGACACATAGATCAATGGAACAGAATACAGAGCCCAGAAATGGACCCTCAACTCTATGGTCAACTAATCTTCGACAAAGCAGGAAAGAAATGTCCAATGGAAAAAAGTCTCTTCGACAAATGGTGTTGGGAAAATTGGACAGCCACATACAGAAGAGTGAAACTGGACCATTTCCTTACACCACACACAAAAATAGACTCCGAATGGTTGAAAGACCTAAATGTGAGACAGGAGTCCACCAAATTCCTAAAGGAGAACACAGGCAGCAACCTCTTCGACCTCAGCCTCAGCAACTTCTTCCTAGAAACATCGCCAAAGACAAGGGAAGCAAGGGCAAAAATGAACTATTGGGACTTCATCAAGATAAAAAGCTTTTGCACAGCAAAAGAAACAGTCAACAAAACCAAAAGACAACCGACAGAATGGGAGACGATATTTGCAAATGACCTATCCGATAAAGGGCTAGTATCCAAAATCTATAAAGAACTTATCAAACTCAACACCAAAAGAACAAATGATCCAATCAAGAAATGGGCAGAAGACATGAACAGACATTTTTCCAAAGAAGACATCCAAATGGCCAACAGACACATGAAAAAGTGCTCAACATCACTCGGTATCAGGGAAATCCAAATCAAAACCTCAATGAGATACCACCTCACACCAGTGAGAATGGCTAAAATTAACAAGTCAGGAAAAGACAGATGTTGGCGGGGATGTGGAGAAAGGGGAACCCTCCTACACTGTTGATGGGAATGCAAGCTGGTGTGGGCACTCTGGAAAACAGTATGGAGATTCCTCAAAAAGTTGAAAATAGAGCTACCCTACGACCCAGCAATTGCACTACTGGGTATTTACCCCAAAGATACAAATGTAGGGATCCAAAGGGGTACGTGCACCCCGATGTTTATAGCAGCAATGTCCACAATAGCCAAACTGTGGAAAGAGCCAAGAGTCCATCGACAGATGAATGGATAAAGAACATGTGAATATTCTGCAGTGCAATACTATGCAGCCAACAAAAGGAATGAAATCTTGCCATTTGCAACGACGTGGATGGAACTGGAAGGTATTATGCTGAGTGAAGTAAGTCAATCAGAAAAGGACATGTATCATATGATCTCACTGATATGAGGAATTCTTAATCTCAGGAAACAAACCGAGGGTTGCTGGAGTGGTGGGGGTGGGAGGGATGGGGTGGCTGGGTGATGGACATTGGGGAGGGTATGTGCTATGGTGAGCGCTGTGAATTGTGTAAGACTGTTGAATCACAGACCTGTACCTCTGAAACAAATAATACATTATATGTTAAAAAAAAAAGAAGAAGAAGAAGAAGATAGCAGGAAGGGAAAAATTAAGAGGGGGGAAATCGGAGGGGGAAACGAACCATGAGAGACTATGGACTCTGAGAAACAAACTGAGGGTTCTAGAGGGGAGGGCGGTGGGGGGATGGGTTAGCCTGGTGATGGGTATTAAAGAGGGCACATACTGAATGGAGCACTGGGTGTTATATGCAAACAATGAATCATGGAACACTACATCAAAAACTAATGATGTAATGTATAGTGATTAACATAACATAATAAAAAAAATTTTTTTTTAAGGTAAAAAAAAAAAAGGAAATGGCCAGGTGCCTCTGAGAGGCATCTGTTTTCTTCCAAGCCTGAAACTTCCCTTGAAAAGCTGCCTAAGAAAAAGTAAAACGCTATCACTTACCATTCATTTAATTCATTAAAATGGGAGGCAGAATAGTGATGCAGTTGAAAGCATGACCTCTAGCATCAGAAGTCTGGGTTCTATGCCTGGCTTCACCATTTACAGGCTCTGAAATCTTGGCCAAATTACTTAGATTCTCTGTGCCTCTGACAAAATGGAGATATTAACAGCTCTTACCACATATGAATAATAAATAAGTTAAACCATGTGGTTCACTTAGAAGAGTGCCTTCTACTTAGTAATGGTCGAGAAGTGTTGGCTATTAATATTAATGTAGATTTTCCAGCAGCCATTCTCTTCCTCTGCCTCCTTTACCGTTTAGCAGTTTGACTCAGCCTTATAGCATCAAACCAACAGTCCCACTAGGACTCCGGACTTTGTTCAAGACCGATAATCTTTTAGTTACATAACTCAGCCTACTCACTAGTGCCACATATTTATCATGTCCTCATTATCCCCCAGCCTCCTGCCTGCTTTATTCCTGGATCCCAAATACACCAGGACAAATATGTATATATACACTTGTATCCCTCCCTCTGTCCTTTCTTCCCAAATTCAAATCTCAATGTGACTCCATTCTACTCACTAGCAAACATGCTTCACACTTCCTTGAGCCAATATGCAATCTCTATAATTGCCCTGTTTAAAATGTCCTCTGGACAGCCACATGATAGGAATATATCACCTTTATCTTCCATTTCTCCTTCAATAGCCATTTATTTTCTTACTTTCCCAAATGATACCTTCACACCCATTCTTCATCCTCAATCTTCTCTGTTTGCTGTTTTCTTCAATCAGATCGCACAACTGCTCGAGACTGCACACTCTAAAAATATTTCCTTAAGTCTGTTACCCTCTCTAGCTAATATCACACTGTCACATTTCTCAAAAGTGTAGTCTAAATTCCCCACCTCCACTTCTTCACCTACAAATACCTTTACATCTGACTTATGTTCCCATAGCATTTTGGATGCTTTCTTTCAAACAAAAAGTATAGGACTCTTGGAGGGCAATAGGAGTGGGGTGTGCATGTGTGTTTGTATTCCTCATCATCCTACGTCTCTATAACATTTGATATTGTGTCCTCTGCTTTATTGTTGAGACGCTTTTTGCATTGTGACACTGCACTTTTCTCTCTCTTTCTGCCTCTCGGACTCAAAGTGAATAGGTTGCCTTCAATTGGCTCATTTTCTTGCTTAAATGATTTACTCTTTTGCTAAAACTCCTACTATCATTTTACGTTATCATTTGTAACTGTTTTGATTTATGTATGGCTTTTGCTTCCAATTGTTAAAAAAGTATTTAATTTTATTTTGAGAAGCATTCTGTTTGCCACACTTCTCAATCTCTTCAGCCTCCTCCTAATGGAGGATGACCTACATGTGGTAATGAATCACCTTGTTCTTCTTGACTTGATCTGAGTGCCCTGTGGAAGATGTGACCCAGAACTGTTACAGCTCCCATCCTGAATTTCCTTTTTTCCAGCATCATTGAGGTATAATTGACAAATATAATTATATATATTTAAAGAGTACAATGTGATGATTTCATATATGTGTACATTGTAAAATATTTACCATAATCAAGTGAATTAACATATATATCACCTCACAGAGTCACCTTTTTGGGTGTGTATGGTGAGAATTCTTAAACTATACTCACCAAATTTTAGAGTTCTTGTCACCTAAAAACCAGAATCCTGACTCTAGGCCCTAATCTTAGATCCCAAAGAATGCTTCTTACAGGTTTTGATAACATACCTGGAGAATTGGCATAGTTAGTATGGCTGCTAAAATGTTCTATGTCCTATGTTCTATGAAATCATGGGTATTTATTTTAATATATGTGAACTTGTACAAGGTTGTGAGATTACGTAAGCTATTGGTTTCATCTTTTGTTAATCGAGTAGAAAAATACATATATAATGTATATCTACCAGGCACTGACTATAGGATTCTCATAGAAACACAAAATTTTATTGCAATATTAATGAGAGAGAAACCATTGAGTCCCATTTTACAAAATGAGGAGACATTTTCCAAAGTTGTACTTTTAGTTAATTTTCTGAAGCTTACCTCTGTTTCGTATGACTCAGTTTCTTGTACTGACTACTAAACAGAGTGACCATCTTTAAAGTGAACATTGTAAGGTTTCTCAAGGAGACTTTTAATTATATTTTGAAATAATATGCTTCTTTCATGTAAAGATCAATATCAATGTTTTAGCATGCAAAGGGAAACTGCAGCCAATATATGAAATTTTATTCTGTACATCCCTTTTTTAAGGAATACCTTTTATACCTTTATTGAGGTAAAATTTAGATACCTTAAACAGCACCTGTTCTTAAAGGGGTACAGCTTGGTGAATTTTGACAAATGTATACACCCATGTAACCACCATATCAAGATACAGACCACTTCCATTCCACACAAAAGTTCCCATGTGGCCCTGCCACATTTAAATTTAATCAACAAAATTGTCAAAAACAGAGGAAGAAAAGTGTGGGATAAAACTTACTCATTGCAAAAGAAAGTCGAGTCAGCATACAATAGAAAATCAGATACAAACATTTATTTGGGCCATATATTATAGCTGAAGAAAAGAATAGCAAGAGAGAATAAAGCTTACCTGAGTAACCTAACAATCAAGGGAAAGGTGAAAAAGACATCATTACCTAACACTAGAAAGTATATCAATGTAGTATAAGAAACAACTTTTCTTACCCCTCCCCCCACTTTGCAAGTGCCATTAATCACTGGGAACAAAGTAATAAATGATATGGTCAACAGCAATTTTAATTGAAATGCAGGCATTTGACTTTCTCATAAATGTTTTTTTTAGTAAAATCCTAGGGCATAGTGTTGGGAAGCGTGAAGCAGGGGCGTAAAGGGACTGTCCAGTTATGTGGTCTGGTTATCAAGCTTCATGGGGGTTTGAATTAAGATAAGGAGAAAGTATCACCTTTAGGCTGTTTCTTTTAAATAAAGCATTGCCTCAGTTGGCCGTGTAACAGAAGTGGGTCACGCACAGTTTAATATCCTGGTTGCCGGTATGTGGGCAGGATTCTCCCCCCCACACACAATGGAAGTGGGCATTGGGAATATCTGAAAGGAGATACTTTTCTCTGAAAGCGGTGGTTTGTGCGCTCACACTCTTACCTGCTTCCCAGGAGCAGAAACAGAATGCTGCCCCATAAAACAGGGAAGAGGTTCTTTTGACATTCTTGTGACTGCTGGCATTTTGAAGAGAAACGAATGTGTCTCAGTGAGCACAGGGCACCAACTGACAATCAGTGGCCGATGTTTGGTTCTTTAAAGAAGGCACGACACCTCATGGTCAAATCCAGTTGTCTTGGCTTCCTGGGTACCTGCATCCTTAGCAGTAGTCATGCCAGGGCAGGACTGACCCTTGTGTTCATTGGGTCCAGAGTACCATGAGTAAACTGAGCTTTATCTATCAGTCACTTTATACTTCTTTACATCCTTGAAAATTATTCCAGCTCCCTCTGAGAAATCCTGATTGGCTGTTAGAGAGATACTATCTGATTAATGATACCAATAAGTTACAGCTAATAGAATTTTCATTGAAAATAGCCACTGAACCCAGGATGCTGAGAGAAGAATTAACAGATGTTAAAAGAGGGAACCACTTGTTAAAAAAAAAAAAAAATCTTTGTCCAAATGGATTAAAAATGTCTTTTGCAATCCCAGTTAGGAGGAAAAAAGGTCAGACAACTTCTTTGATTAGGCAGCTCAGTGTTTTCATGTGCAATAAATGCAAGTAGGAAAACAGTGGTATAAATAATTTCTCTAGTCAAGGAATCTTTTCAAACAAAAGAACAGTAAAATGAACAGTATCACTGATAATAATATTCTTCTCTTTTCTAAGTTAGAATATTTGCAATAGAAAGAATGTTTTGTGTGTCAGGATTCATGTTCTTAAAGTTAAGCCCGGCTTAGATGAGAAAATTAATCAAATTTGCAAGTTATTCTCAGTTTTGCAGTCTGGTTGCTTGAAAGTCTCTAAATAAACAAATCTGTGTCTCTACCTAAAACAGTAAATAAACCCTTGATATATTATATTATTAAAACTGCAGTATGGAGGATAAAAACTAATCCTTGGGATTAGACACTGAAATTCATATAAAATATTTTTTTTCCAGTAGCAATGTGGTTATAATTACAACAGCAATAATAGTGCATTGTTAACAGAAAAAAATTGTTCCCTAGTGGTGGCCTCTACTTTAGGTTGGATGGAAATTTTTATGTCTTTGAGAGGCAAAGAATTCATTATTCAGATGTATAACATCAGAAATTCAAGTTGTAGAATGATATTTTACTTAGATTATCCATTTGTCTCACAACTGGGAATTAGTAAAGTGTGGTTCATCCATTCTGAAACATTATAAAATCATTAAAAATTATGATTACAATATACACAAGTTTGAGTAACTTTGACAATGTTTGTCCTTTCTTTTTCAGCAAAAATAATCTACAAAGCTCATATTAACAATGACTAACTCTGAGAAATATGGGACTTTTCTTTTTGCCATCTGTTCAAAGTCTACCCTAACTCTGAGAAATATGGGACTTTTCTTTTTGCCATCTGTTCAAAGTCTACCACAATAAGCATGTATTATTAATATCAAAATTAAACCTATACAGTATAATGTAAACATTCAACACTTGGTATTTTGTAAATGCAGGTTTGTTCCAGATTCCAATCCATTCATCACATATTTTCCTTTAGAAATTGTCCCTACATCTCTTATTCTGGAGCTTGCAATCCACATAAGACCGAACATGCTGGTCACTGCAGAAGGGGGCCTGGCTCAGGAGCACACTGCAGCAGAAATCTGGGTGTGTCTCGGTTTAAAAAAATTGGGCGACTGCTGAGCCACATCTGCTCAGGGGGAGGTATGTGCATTCATGTGGGGAGGGGAGAGTTTTAATTTGCACAGCGAAGCAACACGCATTAGCAGGGTCTTAACAAATGAATTTTCTATATGGAATGATATTTTTCTTTCTAAGCAATTTAGATGATAATTTCCATAACTGAGAAGGCATTTCTGGATAGAATTCCTAATTCTGGGGGTGAGGAGGGGGGTTACAAATGCAAATGAAAAAGGTGGCCATCTACCGTGGGTTTCAAGTTATTTGGACTCTGGATATGACGCTAGGTGAGTGTGACTGAAGGCATCAAATATGTTTTTGAGTGTTTTAGTCAACTGCATGGTCAAGACTAACCTGTGTGCTTAACTGGCAGAACCAAACTCTAAGAGATAGATGGGAGGAGCTCCAGAACGGGGCAAGCAAGGGATGGGAGACAATCAATGAAGATGTAGAAGAAATAGCCATCCAAAATAATGCAAGTGAACAAAGCCTTAAAAGTTTTAAACTTTGTGTTTACATAGAGATGATGCTATTTAGAAGGAATAAATCTATTTTTAAAGAATCCTGCCTGCAGTGTTCAAAAATGTTTCTTCATTCCAACTAACTTAAAATATAGAAAATAATACATTCGTTTGATGGCACGTTTCAAAACATTTATATTTGCCAGATAATGACTGCAAATATTTTAAAAGAACATCATAAAACCCATTAGACAGGCTATGAAACATAGAGAAGTTTAGGAATGATTAAAGTCACCATTTTCTCCTTCCTATAACTCTTCAGCTGACTAAGAAGAAGCGGACTCAAAATTTATATAAAAGTTCAGTAGGGGCGCCTGGGTGGTGCAGTGGGTTGAGTGACCAACTCTTGGTTTCAGCTCAGGTCCTGATCTCAGGATCCTGAGATGGAGCCCCACATCGGGCTCTGCACTCAGCACCAAGGCTACTTAAGTTTCCCTCTCCCTCTCTCTGCCTCTCCCTCCTTTTCTCTCTCAAATAAATAAATAAATCTTTAAAATTTTTTTTTAAAATAAAAATTCAGTGATGAAATATTTGCCCTTATTCTCCAATATAAAAAATAGAGATATTCCCAATGTTTGCCTGTTTGCTTTAATGTATTTTCTGGAAGGAAAAGTACTTTGAAAAACAGCATTTAATATAATGTTCAGAGTGCAAGGAAACTCTCAGATCTATGCCCATGCACACCCATGGTTTTGATGTAAATTCTGTTTATTATAAGAATTATGTTAAAATATCTCCCTTATGCAAACCCTTACCATTCTAACCTTTCTAACTCATTTTTATACCTTTTGCAAGAATCCTTTCTTAATATTTTCAACCACATCTTGATTGAAATTCTGAGGATGGCATGCAGGTAGCAACATGCTCATTTCCAATTTGTTGACTTTATCTGGTTTCTTTTGAGAACTCTCAGTTATTATAGGCATCACACAAAATGTTAGATGCCACCCAGTGGCGCATTGTACTCTTTGCTTGCGAAGGCACCATTTTACAGTAGGTATGAATAAAAATTGATTAGAAAGTTACCATCTGGAACTTCATATCTGTCTTCAGTGAATAACCTTCATGACTTGCAGACTATAACAGTCTGGCATTCTATGAAAATATTCAAAAGGCAAAGTCTAGTTATATTTTTGACTGCATAAAACTCTTGCAGTTTTCATTTCAATTGACTTGTAAAGTGTATAAAAAGTGAAAATATTGCAATGAGGTTTAACAAGTAAATGGTAAATTATGCACTCTCTCGGCCATTAGGCAAATTTGCAATGCTGTGGAACATTTAGCACTTTCTCCTGGATAGCACTTGACATTTCATATGCAGATGAGTCAATAGCTTTAGTGAACTTTTGCCTAACCTATGACTTAATACACAAAATAAGCAATGAATATTGTCCAATTGCTTAACCAATCTGTATGTAGGAGAAAAGCAAATTGACTACTTTATATGGAACACCATTTCCAGTCATGTCACTCAGGGTATTCCTACTCAAAGGTGAGCAAAGAAACGCTCATTTTGATTTCAAATTAAAATGTTTCATGCATTCAATTAATTCTTCACATGAAAAGTGACTGTAAGATCCCAAGCAAACAAATGAGTATAGTTTTCCTGTCACAATTAATGGATGACACTTTATTATCTTGCAACAGTTCCCAGTCATCGGCATTAATTCTGGCTGTGTCAAAAGACAAGAATCATTTTCCAATTTTTAAGAAGTTGAAATCAGCCAAACCAAAATTATTGTCATTGCAAAATAATTTATTTTTTATCTAAATCTATTTTTCTTCTGGTTTACAGATCCTGATGCAGAATCAGCTTATATCAGGGGATCAATGTGAAATTATATCACTAAGTTGCCCTAGGCACACAACTTTAACATTTTCAGCATTAATTCCATACTCAATTACTTAAGACTTTGAAGTCCATATTCTTCTAAGTTGATTTCAAACATCTTGACACTATAATAAAATAATATATGTAGAGGTAAGAGAAATCAGGTTTCTCTTTTCAAGAAAAAATTTAAAAGGTTAAAAGGAAAATAAAGGAACAGAGAGAGAGAAAGTGGCGGGCATCAGATTCTTCCAGTTTCATCCTCAGTAACAATGTTGTTCCGGTCGAGGGGCTCTGTTGCCCTAAGTTCTTCGAATAAGTCAACGCACATCCCCAGTCCATTAATTTGTTTTTCATCATTCGTACATCGCATCACATTTCTTTCTACCCTCCTCCACTGCAGCACCTCTTTAGGTCCCAACAACTGTATTTATCACCATTCCTTCTCTTTTCTCCCATCCTTGCTTTACAGATCTCTCCCAGGGGATGAAAGACCTCCATATAGCACTTTGAATTTTTGACTGTCTTATCAAATTATATCACCATTTAGTTAGGAAAGGGGAGGAGAGGTACAAGATAATAAGTATTTGTAAGTTCAGGAAAGTAGATGGGAGAAGAGTAATTTCGTGGTTTCAGAGCAGACCAAAGAAAACATCATTCCCGCAAAAGTCAGGCTAACACACAAAGCTTAAAAAAATAACGATCGTAATTTACTGCTAAATTGATGGTGCGGTTCATATATGTTGGGTTATATGCATTCTATGAGTATTTCTCTAAATATGATTATTATTGACTTGATTTTCCTTACCATTAATAGTGATAAAATTTAGAAGTTCATACCAAACAACAATAGGGAACTAAGAAAAAATATCATTATTTGAAATTACTAGCTTTTATATAATAAGTTCATATATTTAATAAAAAGGATAGCATGGAGCACTGGGTGTTTTACACAAACAATGAATCATGGAACACTACATCAAAAACTAATGATGTACTGTATCGTGACTAACATAACATAAAAAAATTTTTTTAATTTCATTTTAATCAGAAAAAAAAAAAGGATAGCAGGACTACACCAAACTAAAAAGCTTCTGCACAGTAAAAAACCCATAACAAAAAGAAAAGGCAAACTATAGAATGGGAGAAAATATTTGCAAATCATCACTGATCAGAGATTAATATTCAAAAGATACAAAGAATGCATATAACTCAATAGCAAAAAAGGAAAAAAAAACCCAAACAGTCCAATTTTAAAATGGACAGGGGATCTAAATAGACATTTTTTCAAAGACATACAAATGGCCAAGAAGTACATTAAAAGGTGCTTAATATCACTAATTATCAGGGAAATTCAAATCAAAACCACAATAAAATATAAACTCACAGGGACGCCTGGGTGACTCAGTCGTTAAGCATCTGCCTCTCTCTCTGTCAAATAAATAAATAAAATTTTTTAAAAATATATATATATAACTCACACTGTTAGGATTTTTATTACCAAGAAGACAAGAAATAACAAGTGTTGGTGAGGATGTAGAGTGAAGGGAACCCTCGTACAGTATTGGTGGGAATGTAAATTGGTGTAGCTACTATGAAAAACAATATGAAAATTCCTCAAGAAATTAAAAATAGAACTATCATATGGTCCAGTAATTCCATTTCTGGGTATTTATCCAAGGGAAATAAAAACACTAACTTGAAAAGATATCTGTACTCCCATATTCATTGCAGCTTTATTTACAATAGCCAAGACATGGAAGCAACCTAAGTGTCCATTCATGGATGAATGGATAAAGAAAATATGGCATATATATACACAATGGAATATCATTCAGCCATAAAAAAGAAGGAAATCTTGCCATTTGCAACAACATGGAGGACCTTGAGAGCATTATGCTAAATGAAATAAGTCAGAGAAGGACAAATACTGTATGATCTCACTTATATGTGGAATCTAAAAAAAAAACATGAATGCACAGGTACAGAGAACAAATTGGTTGTTGTGAAAGGCAGGAGCTGGGGTGGGCAAAAGGGGGGGAGGGGTCAACTGGTACAAATTTCCACTTATAAATTAAATAAGTCATGAGGATTTAACATACAGCATGGTAACTATAATTAATAATACTGTGTTGTATATTTTTATCTAAATTCCAGTTAATTAACATATGGTATAATATTAGTTTCAGGTATGCAATTTAGTGTCCAATACTTACATAAGACACCTGGTGCTCATCACAATAAATACTCTCCTTATTCCCCATCACCTATTTAATCCATTCCCCCTCTGGTAACGATCAATTTATTCTCTATACTTAAGAATCTCTTTCTTGGTTCGTCTCTCTCTCTCTCTCTCTCTCTTCTTTCCCCTATGATCATTTGTTTTGTTTCTTAAATTCCACATATGAGTGAAATTATGGTATTTGTCTTTCTCTGACTGACTTATTTCACTTAGCATAATACCCTCTAGCTCCATCCATGTCATTGCAAATGGCAAGATTTCATCCTCTTTTTTAAAGATTTTTATTTATTTATTTATTTATTTTAGAGAGAGAGACAGAGTGCAAGTGGGTGGAGGGGCAGAAGGAGAGGGTGAAAGAATCTCAAGCAGACTCCCCACTGAGCACAAAGCCCAGCACAGGGCTCTATCTCATGATCCTGAGATCATGACCTGAGCCAAGGGCTGAGTAATATTCCATTGTGATATATATATATCACATCTGCACAACAAAAGAAGCAATCAACAAAACTAAAAGACAACCTATGGAATGGGAGAAGGTATTTGCAAATGACATATCTGATAAAGTGTTAGTATCCAAAATATATAAAGAACTTATAAAGTTCAACACCCAAAAAACAAATAATCCAGTTGAAAAATGGGTAGAAGACATAAATAGACATTTTTCCAAAGGAGACATACAGATGGCCAACAGACACATGAAAAGATGCTCAACATCACTCATCATCAGGGAAATATAAATCAAAACTAAAATGAGATATCACCTCACACCAGTCAGAATGGCTAAAATTAACAACACAAGAAACAACAGGTGTTGGTGAGGATGCGGATGAAAGGGAACCCTCTTATACTCTTGAGGGGAATGCAAACTGGTGCAGCCACTCTGGAAAACAATATGGAGGTTCCTCAAAAAGTTAAAAATAGAACTACCCTGTGACCCAGCAATTGCAGTTCTAGGTATTTACCCAAAGGATACAAAAATACTAATTCGAAGGCATCCATGCTCCCCAATGTTTATAGCGACACTATCAACAATAGCCAAATTGTGGAAAGAGCCCAAATTTCCATTGACTGACAAATGGATAAAGACATATTGTATACTTGTAAGTTCCTAAGAGAGTAGAAGACTCCTTAAAAGTTCTCATCACAAGAAAAAGAAATCTGTAACTATATGTGATGATGGATGTTTACCACTTACTCTGGTGATCATTTTGCAATATATATAAATATTGAATCATTATGTCTTATAATGGAAACTAATATTATATGTCAATTATACCTCAATGTTTTTTATAAAGCAAGATCAAAAAAAGTAAACAAAATCTTTTTTTTTAATTTGAGGTCTTCACTGACCCTAAACTTCCCAAACATTGAAAATCTTTTTTAAAGCCCATATCTTACAATATTGTACACAATAAAATTCCAATCACAATTCATCCATTAGTTTTAAAAACTTTGCTGTTCCTTTGGCCACCTACACAAGGAAAATTGAAAACCAAGGGAAAAGAATGGGTGTGATAAATCAGAATTCCTTGTCAATACAGGGTTAGGAGGTAAGATCTAGAAAGGCAGCCACCAAGTGGGAAGTCTAATGCACAGTGAAGGTTTGACAGGAAGGACTGGATGCAAGTGTTACAGCAGAAAATGTTCAAAGGAAATTGAGGACGAAGACTTGGCAGCAGCCCAACTAGAAATCAAGTTTCCCATGTGTAAGTGAAGTTTGGTAACAGAGGAACCAGAGGAGTCTATATTTGGAGCAAAAGGCAAGCAGATATCAAGACTTTGAGATGGGATTTATTTCCTAGAAGAAAGCTGAGAGTGATCAAGGCAAAGGCCTAGTATTCTGAAAGGATCCAGAGAAATATATCTATTTGACTGAAATGAGAATTAGGTCATCATACCTTTGAATGTCGGACTGCCTGGGCAAATTGTACCACAATCTAGTTGGAGAAAGGAGAGATAGAAGATAGGAATGAAATATTTGAAAGTTGGGCCAAAGGTAGCCTGAGTAATAGTCTGCACAGAAGAACCAAAACACATGATAAATATTAACAGGATAGGAGAAATGCAGAAGGGAGTATTAAGAGTGAGCTTCAATTTCAGAACTAATACAGGAACGCAGGTCTTAAATCAGTGGTGATCCCCGCTGCAGTCTAATCAGGGAAGTGTTCAATACAAACTCCCCTCACCATTGAGTCAAGGACCTGTGGTTGCATATGAATTCCTGCCTGTATTGATCTTGGTGCTGGGCGGGCAAAGCCTAACAGAAATCATTGAACACTTTTATTCTTTGACTACAACTATTTTTTTTCAGAAGTAAGTAAGTTAGTATGTAAAAGATTTGTGAATCTTTTCATGAATAAGGGCCTGATTATGATTTACATCATCCACAAGGCAAGATATAGACTAAAATTTTATTTGTGCCTCTTATTCTCTTTCTGGGAGTTTTGTGGGTGCCTGAAGATTATGACTATTCGAAATTTTACTTACCTGCAGAGGAATAAATTAAAGATGAAAACACAAAATGCAACAGTATCCTTGTTTCCAAAGCCATCACTTCTTCCATCTACTTTCAATAATTTATGAAGCCTTAATAAAAAAAAATGTAAACCATCTTTTTTATTGGGGAAAAGGACAATATTTGTAAAAGAGTTGACAAGTGAAAAGACGAGATTTCATAAGCTATCATTCAAACAGGATATTTTTAAGAACTAGCCAATTTATAACATATCCAGATCTAAAACAGGACACTTTCTTGATAAAGTCAATTATTCAGTGTAAGAAGGATTTCCCACAATATATAAAATTGGGCTTATTTTGATGCAAGTGATAGAAATCCTGACTAAAACTATCAAGCAAAAAGTGAATTTACGGGTTTGTGTTACTGGCTGAATATAAGTAGTGTGGTTCAGATCTGATTTCTTACCTATTCTTGGGCCACATCAGCTTGCTCCTCAATCTTAGATAGATCCTTCCTTTATGGCTACATGATGGTGGCTGATTGATTTCCAACCAACAGGTAAGAGGAAGCTTTCTTGCTAAGAGTTCCTGCATAGCTCATATGATTCAAACGTAAAGTTTAGTTTGGGTTACATGCTCACCTCTAAACAAAATTGCTTTTGGCATAAGTCACTTTTGCAAACTTTGGAAATGAGAACGGAGCTCCAGCTAGGCTACATGGAGTGGTGAGCAGTGTGATCCCTGAACTAGATTTAGAGGTTGTCAAGGTAACAAACAAACAAAAATATGTCACTTGCTTACAATCATTGAATAGTTCTGTTGAAGCCAAAACCAGAGAAGAAAGTAAAATATTTAGTTCTAATAATGTAAAAAATGCCAACACCTTAAATATTTTTATCTACTTCTTTTATATTAATGAATCAAAGATAACCCCATTATCAACTAAAATAAATATTTTTATTTCACTTTGAAATGGTTTTCAAAATACTTAAAATTTCAGATTGTAACTTTTAAAAAATATGCAAAGATTGATCCATTTGTCATCATTTTTGCATTGTATGTTTGATGTAGGATAGTACATGCTTTAGGGATAATTAGGGAACATAGTAGATTTTGTTGCTCCTATCATCTTTATAAGCTATATGCTAATGAACATTTATGCCAGTATTCTGTATTGAGATGTGGCAAGGAAAATAGGGAAGAAAGAAACCAGTATGACATAGATTTTATTTAAGCATCTAAAACTGAACCTAGGTTGGTTATCTAGGCACGTGGAAACACTCACCTGCATTTCCATCAGAGTATAAGAAGCACTGGTGTCATTTGGAAATGGACCAAGTTGGATACTTAGGTACCTCTACAATTAAGCAGTAATGATTCTAATTTAGGATAATTTCAAGCCAGCTACTTACATTGAACACTGGCTAATCTTTATATTAACAATCAACCGGTTCCATACTCTTTTTCTTATTAACCTATTTTGTTCCCTGGTTATATTCCTGGACTCTAAGATCAGGAAGAAGGGATTCCCATTTGCACATGCCTCTAAATACAAATGCTTCAATCTCCTCTCAGGTGTTATACTCTTTTAAGGGATGCAAAAAACAAGTTAACATTTTTCCAACAGCACAAACCTAACTTACCCTGAGGAGAAGAAATATTGAAGAATAAGTTGAAATTGTATCATTTTAGAAGCACTCATTACTGAATATGCCCAGAAGTCCCTGCATGCACTCTACCACTTTATTTAGATGCTCTGTTTAAAGCTTTAAAATATGAAAGAAAATGACATGCTTGCAAAACATAAGAAATTGAACATTGTTAACTGATTCACTATGTGATGTAAACTTTCTACGGGTAAATATATACGGATAGATATGTATATATGTGATACACACACACACACACACAACAAGCACATTGAATTTCACTTTTGTTCCATGATCACTACAGTATATAAAATTAGATTTTTTGAGTAACTAAAAATATCCAATGCAAAATATTAAAATTGTTCAGATTAAAAATAATAATATAAGCATGCATATACATAAACATAGGTAACTATATACATGCATAAATATGTATGTATAACCATATACTGTATGTATACATATAAAATATATATATGTATGAGTGTAAATATAAAATTTATTTTCTGGTATGTGCCTGGCAATACATAAGTTTCCTAGTAAATCAATTATGGGTTAGCCCGACTCTCTAGTCTACTTTTCTTTGTTTTAGATCAAATGGCTATTCCAGACAAACAAAAATCTCTAAACTGAACTGCTCTTGACACCCACATGAATTCAGCTAGCCATTTTCCCAAACAAGATATATCTTGACTACATACGCTTGCATCGTATTGGAAGTATGTTCTGATGTAAAATGTTTCCATGCCACAGAAGCTAAAGGCCACTTCCTTTAATTAAATCCACTTTTAACAGCTTTATTGAGATATAATTTACATACCACACAATTCACCCATTAAAAATGTACCACTCAGGGGCGCCTGGGTGGCTCAGTCATTGAGCGTCTGCCTTCAGCTCAGGTCGTGGTCCTGGGGTCCTGGGATCGAGCCCCGCGTCCGGCTCCCTGCTCAGCGGGAAGCCTGCTTCTCCCTCTCCCATTTGCCCCGCTTGTGTTCCCTCTCTCACTGTGTCTCTCTCTGTCAAATAAATGGATAAAATCTTAAAAAAAACAAAAATGTACCACCCAATGGTTTTCAGTGTGTTCACATGCTTCTGAACCATGATCAATTTACGCCCCATTTCCTTAGTCCTTAGCCTGAGCAACTTCTAAGCTTTCTGTCTCTATTAGTTTGCCTATTCTGAATATTTAATATAAATGGAATCATACAATACGGGGCCTTTTGTGACTTGTTTCTCTCATGTAAGCATGTTTTCAAGGTCCATCCATGCTGGAGTATGTGTCAGAATAGCATTTCTTTTCATTGACAAATAGTACTCCCATCATATGAAAATACCACATATTCTTAAATGCATTCATCATAGACATTTGGGTTGTTTCTTTCTTTAGGCTATTATGAATATGCTGCTATGAACATGCATGTACAAGCTTTTGCATGTGCGTATGTTTTTATTTATCTTGGTATGTTTAGGAGTGGAACTGCTGGTTCATACGGTCACTCTATGTGTGACATTCTGAGGGATCTTAGAACTGTTTTCCAAAGAGGATGCACTACTTTATATTCCTATTAACCGTATATGAGGGTTGTGGTTTCTCCATATCCTCACCAACACTTATCTGTCTTTTTGATTATAGCCATCCTCATTGGTGTGAAATAGTATCTTATTGTGTTTTTTTTAAGTTTTTATTTAAATTGCAGTTAGTTAACATTCAGTATAATATTAGTTTCAGGTGTACAATTTAGTGATTTAACCACTTCCGTATATCACCCGGTGCTCTCACAACAGATGCGCTCCTTAATCCCCATCATTTATTTAACCCATCCCCCGATCCACCTCCCCTTTGGTAACCATCAGTTTGTTTTCTATAGTTAAGAATCTGTTTTTGGTTTGCCTCTCTCTCTCTTTCTCTCTTTTTTTCCCCTTTGTTTGTTTTGTTTCTTAAACACTACGAGGTATTTATCCAAATAAAAAACACTAATCCAAAGGGATGCATGCACCCTGATGTTTGTAGCAGCATTATCTACAATAGCCAAAATACGGAAATAACCCAAGTGTCCACTGACTGATGAATGGATAAGAAGTGGCATGTGTGTGTGTGTGTATATATATATATATATATATATATATATATATATATATATATGGAATGGCAAGAATGAAATCTTGCCATTTACAATGACATTGATGGAGCTGGAGAGTATTACGCTAAGCAAAATAAGTTACTCAGAGAAAGACAATTACCCTATGATTTCTTTGTTTAAGATTTTATTTATTTATTTGAAAGAGAGAACACGCACACACACACACACACAGGCGTGTGCAAAAGTGGGGGGCGGGGCAGAGGGAGAGGGACAAGCAGACTCCCTACTGAGAGCAGAGCCTGATGCAAGACTCCATCCCAGGACCCTGAGATCATGACCTGAGCTGAAGTCAGATACTTAACCGACTCAACCACCCAGGTGCCCCTACCCTATAATTTCTTATTGTGTTTTATATTGGCACTTCCCTGATGGCTGAAGATGTTGAACATATTTTAATTTGTTTATTGACAATTTATGTGTGTGTATGTATTCTTTGAAGAAATATTTATTCAGCTACACTGTCCATTTTTAATTGAGTGACTTGTCTTTTTTATTGTTGCTTTCTAAGAGTTCTTTATATATTACAGATACAAGTTTTCTATCAAATATATGACTTGCAAATATTTTCTCCCATTCTATGGCTTATCCGTTTTACTTTCTTGCTAGTATCCTTAGAAGCACAAAAGTTTTTAATTTTGATGAAATCCAGTTTATTTCTCTCTTATTTTGTGGTTTGTGCTTTTGATGTCATATCTAAGGAATCATTGCTTAATTTAAAATCACAAAGATTTATGCCTGTGTTTTCTTTTAAGAGTTTTATAGTTTTAGCTCTTATTTTTAGGTCTTTGATCCATTTTTATCTAGTTTATGTAAATGGTATCAGGGGTCCAACTTAATTCTTTAGCATGTAAATATCCAGTTGTCCCAGGACTATTTATTGAAAAGACTATTCTTTTCCCCAACGAATTATCTTGGCATCACTGTGAAAATTAATTGGTTGTAAATGTGAGAGTTTATTCTGGACTCTCAATTCTATCCTGTTGGTTTATATGCCTATCTTTATGTCAGCATCACACTGTCTTGATTACTATAGCTTTGTAGTAAGTTTTAAAGTATGAAAGTGTGAGACTCTTCTTTGTGTTTCAAGATTGCTGTGACAATTCTAGCTCCCTTGAATTTCCATATGAATTTAGGATCAGTTTGTCATTTTCTGCAAAGTAGCTAGCTATGATCTTGATAAAGATTGCATTGGATCTGTAAATCAATCTGGGAACATTGCCAGCATAGCAATATTAACTCTTTCAATCCATGAACGTAGAATGTTTTTCCTTTTATTTGGATCTTCATTTTCTTTCAACTATGCTCTGTAGTTTTCAAAGTATAAGTTTTGTACTTCTTTTGTTTTATTTCTACATGTGTTCTATTCTTTTTGATGATATAAATACAATTGTGTTCCTAATTCCACTTTTGGAATGAAACTTCATTGCAACTATATAGAAATAGAGGGGTTTTTTTACACATTAATCTTGAATCCTGCAAATTTGCTAAACTTTTTTATTAAGTCTAGAGATTTTTAGTGGATTCCTTAGGATTAGGTAAGGTCATCTGCAAAAGGAGATCATTTTTATTCTTCCTTTCCAATCTGGCTACCTTTCTTTTTACCATTTTATTGCCTAATTGTCCTACCTACAACCCCCAATACAATGTTGAATAGAAATGGTGACAGTCGACATCCTTGTCTTCTTCTGGATCCCAGGAAAAATAATTCAGCCTTTCACTACTAAATATAATGTTGGCTGTGGGATTTTTGTAGATGTCTTTTACCAGGAAGTTTATTAACTTTTAATGAAGGTAATATATATGCTAAGGAACAAGGATCTAGCTGGTAGCTCTGAGTTTAAATGACAGAATAAAAGAACCCATATATCTATATCTATAGATATATGTCTAATCTATCTAATATCTAATATATTAATCTATCTGATTATATTAAGTATATCTAATAATCTATATCTAATAATATTAAGATTATATCTAATAATATTAAGTATATCTAATAATATTAAAATTTTTTTCACATATACTCAGTGAAATCTTGCTCTGGGTTTAATGCATATCATTACCCTCACTTAGGAGATAAGTAAACCAACTCTCAGAGAATTTATGGAACTTGCCAGAATTTGCCCAAAATCATGAATACTCTATCAATGCCAGGATTTAATCCACAGACACTCAGGGTCCAGGAAAAACACAGGCCAGTGTGAATTAGTGATATTAGGCTTGATAAAAATGCTTTTTATTAAAAAAAAGAAAAAAGAAAAAGATTCTTCTTATTGATACAGACAATTTAAAGATGATTTGCTCCTTTTGCTATTATTCTTTCAGGATGTTTGAACTTTTTCGATTAAACTACAACTTTTTTAAGATACAAGTTTAATTTACAATCCTATTATGGTAGAGATATGTAAGTACTTTTTAATCATCTCCTTCAGTTCTTTCTGCTCCAAAACATGCAATGATATTCAAGGGTGTGTTTAATGGGAAAAAAATTGTATGTTTTCAACAAAAAAAAAGTGTTTGACTTTCAATGGTGTATTTTTTAACAGTTGTAGTTTATCTAATTAAAAGATAGAATTAATCTTAAGCGTTCTGGCAATTTTTGGCCATTGTCGAAACACACATACACACACACACACAGAGAGAGAGAGAGAGAGAGAGAGAGAGAAACATGCATCTCGTTACTTAACAATGGTCTTAATGCATTCAGATACAAGGCTTTTGGACAGAAGACAGTGCTGAAAATCATTTTGGAAAAAAAAATGAGTTTCTTCCTAGTAAAAGGATGATTTTTAAGAGAGTATACTTATGGCCATACTACTATGTGTATCCTTAAAAAGTAGTAGAATGTAATTTGAGGCCAAAGCTGATAAATCAGAGAGTCATCTGCCTGATAGGACAAATGGAATTTTTTTCAAATGGTATTTGGAAAAGGAGCAAAATATTTGGAATTCAGCACTGTCCAAAGGTAAAGAATATTCTCCTAAGGAGAAATTGCAAATAGAAGGAAAGGCCATCTGCGTGTCACCTTTTTAGCTGCCAGCTCATTATATTGCATGACAAAAATCACATGGAGATTTCAACCTAGCATATACACTCACTCTGTATTTGGCAGTATCTCTTGCCGTGAGTTTCCTGAACAAAATTCTGATGTGATGAGGCTTTCCTTCTACTATTTAAAACAGATAGGTAGATAGATGATAGAGATATAGATGACAGATAGATGATTGATAGATAGATGATAGATGATAGAGAGATGATAGATAGATAGATAGATAGATAGATAGATAGATAGATGATAGAGATAATATGTCACTATGACCAGATATCACTACAATAAAGGAGACTTGGACATCCCAATATCTGCTAAGACTACAACTGTATTTCAGAATTTATCTCTTTATACTTTCAATTCTATTGAATAAGTGGCAGGACATCCAGATTCACTTAAAACATACATTTCAAGAAACCAATAACCTTTGATTTATGTTCCGGAAATTACGTTTCATTTCTATCTCTTAAATCAAGTTTTGAGTTTCTTTCTTAAATTTACCCTGCACTGAACATTCATCATATTCTCATGGAGCTATATCCAGAATCTTTTATGGTGATTCAAAGTGACTGTAGCAGAAACCTCACACATATTGACTCTGTTTAACCAATATTAAAGACCTATTGAGGGAATTAGTTGATTTCCAGTGGATATGTGCTGAGAAAATATAAAATATTTTTTAAGCTTCTATTTAAATTCCAGTTAGTTAACATACAGTGTAATATTAGTCTCAGGTGTACAATACAGTGATTTCACACTTTCATACAACACCCGGTGCTCATCATAACAGGTACACCACTTAATCCCCATCACCTGTTCCCCCCATCCCCCACCCACCTCCCCTCTGGTAACCGTCAGTTTGTTCTCTATAGTTAAGAGCCTGTTTCTCGGTTTGTCTTTCTCTCTTTTTTTCCCTTTGCTCATTTGTTTTCACTTTTCAGAATTGAATCCTACAGTATAGCTTTTGTGAAAAAAAATATAAATCCATAATTCTGGAAAGAGGCGCACAGGGCACCATATGGGACATACTCCTGAGCTGGGCATTTTCTACTAGCTACGAAGATATTCCATAGTTGAATGCAATGCCCCAAGGTGGGCAAGCGTCCTCCCACATGGTTACAGTGTCTCTATCTCACATGAAATCAAAATACTTTGCGAATGATAAACTACTGAATTGAGCTGAAGTAGCTCAGGGTTACCTTCTTCCCCCTCTGATGATTCCCTATGCTAAAAACAGTTTTCAGAGCCCCAAAACTGGTGTAGTGCATGGTACATACACTGACCTCAGGAATGATGCTATGCAGCACATTGCTGTTTTTCATGAACATAGTTGAAATCTTTCCCTATAAAAACTGACTCTGGAAATGCAATAAGCAAAGAACAGAAAAGCCAAATTTGAATACATGCAGAGGATTTGTCATTCTAAGAAACAATCTGTACTCTACAGCTTGATTTTTCTCTCACCATAATCCTCTTAGCTAAAGGAACAAGATAAATGAATAATGTTTGAGAAAATGTTGTTTTTTGCACAGTGAGTACAATAACAAATATCAGAGTGAAAGTGAAAACAAAAATTGTCACAGATCTAAGAACCTAACAACAGCTTTAAAACAGATTTTAAAATAGATTACTCTTGCAAAGTGTACAATCAATTTGAAAATATTACTGGAAGTTTTTAAAATATCCCAGTGATTGTACTGAGTAACATTATTTGTAGGAATTTATTCTAAAATGTAATCTGTGTCCCAAAGACATTTTAAAAATATCTTCTTAATAGCAGGAAATCAAAACCAACCCAAATGATCAATAAAGGAGATTGTTTATCTCTGTGTAATATTATGACCATTAAAATCAGTAATAAAATGTACAAATACTAAGTGAAAAGCAGTATTTAAATATATTGATATTGATATGATTAGAAACAATGTTTACAGTGGTTTAGTTGTAGAATCATGGGGAGTTTCATAAACTATGTTTATTCTCAGAAAATGTATGATAAAAACGGTCATTGTTTTACAGTGTAAACCAAACTGCACAAGAAATATACCATCTGAAAGTGTATGTAGTATTTTATTTTTGAAGTATATTCTCTGCGAGAGAAAGGATTTTCATTTTGTTCATATTTGCATCCCAAGTGCCTAGGACAGTGTCCAGCCCGTAGAAAGAGTTAAGTAAATAGTGTCTGCATGAACATAATCTATTGTTCAGTCAGGGATAAAATAGGCCTCTCACTTCTCCCCTCCTGGAATTGTGCAGGATTTCAGTAACTAGTTTTACTTCTTATAAAGATGCTACCATTTCACACATCGCTTTTCTCTAGTGAGAGGGGAGGAACGCCACGGGCCTCCAATTCTTACTTATGTAGATTTTTGTCTTTCCAAAATATAGAAGAAATGCATCTCATCTTAGTCGAATTTCATTTTAGAAATGACACGTCTCATGAAAGAGTATATCACGGTCAAGTATAAACTAACATATTTGACTATATTGAATTCACCATTATGACTTTACCTCTTTATCTGCCCTTACTAAAAATAACTGTCATAGTCTGTCCATAGTGGTGTGACCTTAGATAGTAATTTGAAAAATCTATCCTGTGACCATCTATCTCTAAATATAAAAGTAATAAATTCTCCTTAAACCAACATCATATAATGAAATAAGCCTTTTTAAAGCTCAGCACACACACACAAAATTTTTCCTGAGTTGTTCAGAAGAAAAATAGAAATGGTCCTTATTATTCCAATGAAATAACATAAGTTGTATAATGTTATTATAATACCAAGTATATGTTCAGCAAAATTAACCTGTGCTCTGAAGATTTCCCTTCGAGGAATATTTTTTCAATAACATTTCTCTCATTGGAATACCTTCCTTCCAAAAACACAGAGACTGTTAAATTTATTCATTACTTCTACAATTTGAAACACTGGTTCCAAGAAACAGAAAGGAAACATGAATACAATTTATGGGAAAATGAAAAGCTAAAAGAAGTTGACCTAGTTATGTCTGAATTATTACACCAGCTGCTCTCTATGCAATATTTGACATCATCGTGAAAACCAAACATCTCAGCTGTGGGCACAGAGGCATGGCCACCAAAGCAGAACTTAAGCCAAGAAGCTTTGTGTGATAAGCAAAAGCCTACATATGAAACACACACAATGCTCCAAGTTGTTTCAGAAAACTTAGTGTGTCAACCCAGAAAAGGCATAAGGGAAAGGCGAATCTTGAACTGCAGTCTAATTAAGTTATTACAGTGCAGAAAGACAGAGCTTTCTTTGGTACCTAGTTCTGTAAGGTCACAATCACACACAAGGATTCCCCAAGAGGAAGACAGCTCTTTTAAGAAAAAGGAATGTCCTGAGACACCTGGGTGACTCTGTTGGTTAAGCATCTGACTCTTGGTTTCAGCTCAGATCATGATCTCAGGGTGGTGGAATTGAGCCCCATGTTGGGTAATGTGTTCAGAGCAGAGTCTGCTTGGGATTCTCTCCCTCTCCTTTTGTGTCTCTCCCTGGTCTCTCTCTCTCTCTCTCTCTCTCTAAAATAAAATGAATAAATAAAATCTTTAAAAAAAGAAAGAAATGTCCCCCTTTTCTTAATAAGCTTAATAATAGCATAGGAGAAAAAAATAAAAGATGGAATGTAGTCACTACTGTCTCACAATAGCATTGAACTCTGTCAGACTCCTTTTATTTTTTTTATTTATTCTTAAAAACAAGAATTAGAGAACACCTGAACTCTATCTCTGAAACTAATAATGCAATATATGTTAATTAATTGAATTTAAATTAAAAAATTTAAAAAAAAAACAAGAATTGGAAACTTACCAGCTGTAAACATAGACTCTTCAAGTTAAAGATTTACAGGTTTGAAACTTTATTTTCTGCAAGAGCAATGGGAGTCTCTCTTCCACATTTATATTCACCAGAGGCAGTTAAAATTCAAGAAGTCAGTATTACTGTATCATATTCCAAAACTTCCTAATTTAGTGATCTATTCATTGATTCATTCAACAAATATTTACAAAGTGTCTATATAGGCTAAAACCTGTTCTGCACTGGGGATACAGTAATTAAAAAAACAAATAAACAAAATGCCTGCTCTTATGGATTACACATGGTCAAATAAAACAAAAATGATAATAAATAGGTAAATTACATAGTTGTTATAAGGAAGTAAGCCTTATTTAAAAAAATAAATAAGAAGCAGAATAGAGGGGCGCCTGGGTGGCTCAGTTGGTTAAGCGACTGCCTTCGGCTCAGGTCATGATCCTGGAGTCCCTGGATCGAGTCCCGCATCGGGCTCCCTGCTCGGCAGGGAGCCTGCTTCTCCCTCTGACCCTCCCCCCTCTCATGTGCTCTCTCTCTCTCTCTCATTCTCTCTGTCTCAAATAAATAAATAAAATCTTTAAAAAAAAAAAAAAAGAAGAAGCAGAATAGAGAGTCCAGAAATAGATCCACATAGTAGATAAAGTCAACTGATCATTGACATAGGGAGCAAAGATATAGTCTTTTTCAGTATATGGTGCTGGGACAACTGGACATCCATATACCAAAAAAATGAAGTAGGCCAGACCTTACACCTTTCAAAAAAATTAACTCAAAATGGATAACAAACCAAAATGTAAAAGATAAAACTATAAAATTCCTAGAAGATAACATAGGAGGAAACCCAGATGAACTTCAGCATGATGATCTTTAAATACGCCAAAGGTGGGGCACCTGGGTGGCTCAGTCAGTTAAGCACCTGCCTTCAGCTCAAGTCATGATCGAGCGCCAAATCAGGCTCCCTGCTCAGTGGGGAGTCTGCTTCTCCCTCTCCCGCTCTCCCTGCTTGTGCTCTTTCTCCTCTCTGTCAGAGAAATAAACAAATCTTTTTAAAAATAAATAAATACGCCAAAGGCATAACCCATGAAAAAGAATTATTGGTAAGCTGGACTTCATTAAAATTAAAAACTTCTGCTCAGTGAAAGATAATGTCAAAAGAACAAGAATACAAACTACAGACCAGGAGAAGATAATTGCAATACGTACATCTGATAAAAGACTGTTATCCAAAAGATCTAAAGAACTTTTTAAAACTCAACAATAGGAAAATAAACCTGATATTAAAATGGGCCAAAGGCTTTAACAGACACCTCACTAAAGAAGAAATACAGATGGCAAAAAGAGCATTTGAAAAGATGCTCCACATCACACATCATCAGGGAAATTCAAATTCAAACAACAGTGAGGTACCTCTATGCACTTGTTAGAATGGCCAAAGTCCAGAATGCTGACAGCACCAAATGTTGACGAGGTAATGGAGCAACAGATGCTATTGCTGGCGGGAATGAAAAATGGTACAACCATTTTGGAAAACATTTTGGCAGTTTCTTACAAAACTAAACATACTCTTACCCTATGATCCAGCAATCACACTCCTTGGTATTTACCCTAGTGACCTGAAAACTTATGCCCCATACAAAAACCTGCACACATATGTTTATAGCAGCTCTCTTCATAATTGTCAAAGCTTGGGACCAGCCAAGATGTCCTCCAGTAGGGGAGTGGATAAACTATATTACATCCAGACACTGAACTATTATTTAACTCTAAACCTAACCAAAAAGAAATGAGCTATCTAATCATGAAAAGATATGGAGAAACAAATGGACATTACTATGTGAAGGAATCAATCTGAAAAGGCTACATACTAGATGATTCCAACTATATGATACTCTGGAAAAAGCAAAAGTATGGAGACAGTTTAAAGACCAGCGGTCAGGGAGGAATATGTGAGTAGGTAGAGCACAGAGGATGTTTAGGGCAGTGAAAACACTCTGCATGATACCATAATGATAGATGCATGGCATTATACATATGTCCAAACCCATAGAAGGTACAACAGGAAGAGTGAGCCATAATGTTGTAAACCATGAACTGGGTGATAATGATGTGTCCACCTAAGTTCATGAATTGTAATAAATACATCACTCTGGTGGAGGATATTGATAATGGGGGAGACCATACATGTGTGGGAGTAGAGAGTATATGTAAAATCTCCATACCTTTCCCTTAATTTTGCTGTGAACCTTGAACTACTTTTTAAAGAACGGTTTTGATTTAAAACATAATAGTAAGTACAAAGGCAGAACAGAAAGAGTGCTTGGAATGTTAAAAAGGAATGACTGTGGTAATGCTCACCGAGAATGTGACATTTGGACAAGAAAACAAAGGAAGGAATGGAATAAGCCATGTCTTATCTGATGGAAAAATAGCCCAGGCAGAGGACACAGCTAATGCAAAGTCCATGGGATGGGAACATGCTGGCATTTTGAGAAACAGCAAGAAACCCAGGTGCAGCCACCAAGAAATGAGCAAGTGAGAGAGAGAGACCAAGAAGGAAAAGCAACAGAGCCCAGATCATACAGGACTTTGTAGACATTGTATCATGATGAGAAAGTTCCTTCTACTCTAGGTTCTCTGAGAAGCACTGAATAAAGAAATCCGTTGTTTTCCTATGAATACTCAGATATTGACTAAACATTTACGTCCATCAGGAGAATCTAGGTTATGCTTGACAATTAACAACCCCAAATGCAGTGACTTAGAACTATAGCGGTTTTGCTAAACCTTGCTCTGCTGTGCATTATCCTTTTTCAGGATTCCACACTGCATCACAGGGCTCTGACAATGGCCGAGATAGAAAAAAAAGGGGGGCATAGCAAATCATCCACTAGACATTAAATCCCACCTGCAAGTGACACCCATCACTTCCACACCCATTTTAATGATCAGAGTAAATCCCATGTCCACACCTAACTTTGGGGCATGCCAGGAGGAAACATTTTTGCACTAATAAACAACCATAATATTAATTATAAGGTTTTTTTAAGATTTATTTATTTGAGAAAGAGAGAGAGAGCATGTGTGTGGCGGGGACAGAGAGAGAGGGAGAGAGCATCCTCAAGCAGACTCCCTGCTGAGTTCGAAGCCCAATACAGGGCTTGATCTCACAACCCTGAGAACATGACCTGAGCCAAAACCAAGAGTCGGATGCTTAACTGACTGAGTCACCCAGATGCCACTATTAGTTTTCTATAGGGTAAAAAGTCATTACACTTTTCATCATTACCCTGATCTGATACCAATAATGAGTAAACATATGCAATGTTACTTTTGATACTTAGTCAGGTAACATCTTTAATAACGATTACGTTCATATTTCTTTCTAAATAAAAACAAATTTGTTTAGTTTCCCCATCTTCCGTATATCCCAAGGTTTCATAGGAAATTAAGTTACCCTTGAGAGCTGTATTTTTTTCTGTCCATAATTTTTTCTTTTTTTAGGGAAGTCAGCAATAAATGCCATCTGAACACAGCCTTTTATCATCAAATGTTTTAATTTCTTAATCATCTGTTCTGGCAAAATACAGTTTCCCTTCAGTGTTTATTTTTCCTGCCCTGAGAACTGTTTGTTTCTGGCATCTGTGCTTCTGCCTTTTTCTGTTAACACAGAGGCAAGTGAAGCTTTAGGGTCTGGCGATGCCTCCATCTGCTACAAATCCATTGTTCTTGCCATGTTTTATTGCTCCCGTTTTGGGAAAGAGGTTGTTAAAAGAGTAATGCGCTGACTGGGAATGGATGTCCAGAGGGTAAAAATTAGTATTTTCTCATCAAACCAGAGAAGACTGCTCTGTGTTGGGGAAGAAGATGCATCATTTGACCTCTGGAAGCTCTTTTGACAGGCCCTTCCTACAAAAAGAAAGTTTCTCAATGGAAAAGTTTGCTGAGGGGGCAGCTGGGTGGCTCAGTCGGTTAAGCAGCTGCCTCCAGCTCAGGTCATGATCCCAGAGTCCTGGGATCCAGCCTCCGCATTGGGCTCCCTGCTCAGTAGAGAGCCTGCTTCTCCCTCTGCCTCTGCCCCCCACTCATGCTTGCTCTCTCTATCAAATAAATAAAATCTTAAAGAAAAGAAAAGTTTTCTGAGGATATGTGCACTCCAGTTCATCTTCAAGCACTTGAGATTTAAGATATATTAGGCTTCTTCCTTCAGCCTTAGTCTTAGATTCCATTTTGGCATTTGGAGTGTTTATGATATATTTAACCAACTCTTCACTACACACCTACCTGGTTTTAAATATGCTGATCATTCACTCTGCCTCTCATATATATTTTGTTCTCCTCTTTTGTACTGTTAGCACTTTTCATTTGTGACTTACCATTCTCAGTCCAGTCTTTTCCACTGCTATACAGTTAGATGGCAAACCTAACTTTCAGGAATTATTTAAGATCATTTATCTCATATTTTCCATTTCCCCTCTGTGCATTTACCCCATATCATTTGGTTTTCTATTTCAACCAGAAGAAAATTTAACACTTATTTTTTAGCTCCTTCTCAAGAGGGCATTTTAACTGATTTTCCAGAGATGTTATTTTTGTTAAAGTAAATTCTACACCCAGTGTGGGGCTCAAACTTGCAACCCTGAGATCTATTGACTAAGCCAACCAGGCCCCCCGGATTTTCCAGAGATTTGAGGATAATTTGCAACAAAGCATATTCATCCTGAACTGCAAAGTAAGCTAGGGGTTTAACTTTGTATTTTTTTTATTGTTTCAATAATAGAATGAAGCAGAAAAACTTCAAAACATTATTCCTCAATAAATATTCAATCACACCTGTAGAGGATGAGCAAAACTTCAGAGTAAATATGGAATGTATATGTGTATTATTTTAATAACACATTTCATTCTAATCTTTTAAAAACTATTACATCATGTTTTTTAGCATTTATCCTCAAAAATGCCTGAGAACCACTAGAGAATTTCATACCAACTTTGACCCATCTTAGGACAATTTTTCATCTTACAAAAAATACATGCCATTTTTACAGGCTTGTTCCTTTCCTACATTCATGACTTCATTCAAGTGCTGCGTGATAGGCAATGTGGCTTCCTTGTCATGTGGGGACTCATGAAATCATTCTTCCATAAGACTTTTTTCAAAGATAAGTGGAGAAGTCCCTCTGCCATGTTAAACCTGCATATGGTCCTCGCACACTTTCACCGGATAGGATTACATCTCCTATTGAAAGAAAACTGATAGAGTTCATTCTCCTCCACGGACTTCTCCTTGGCCATCCTCTCTGCCTTGCTATCTTCCTTTCTTTTTTAAGGATTTATTCAAAATTCAACTCAGGGATACATCTCTTATCATGTCTTAAAATTGTTAAATTCCATTTCCCATGATGCAAACACCAACCCCATGCTGCCAATTTTTTTCACTATACTTAGCATTATCTGTGTCAGGTCAGCTCTCTCTGGTAGCAGGCTCCAAGACAGAGTTGGAAGCACAAGAAATTAATTTGGAGTATTGACTGTGAAAGATAAAAAAAGAGAGGGAGCAGGAACAGGTAGATGCATGCAGGTCTGACACGTGTGGGAGGAGAAGGAGAAAGAGAGAGGACTAAGCAAGAGCTTCAGATTCAAATGCAACTCTGAGAAGTTCCCCACTAGCCCAACATACGGTTCCAGAGCAAAGATGGCCCCTTAGAGGAGGACTGTGGTAGGCAGAAATGGATATGCCCTACTCCCCAGAACTGCCCAGTCATTGGCTAGAGCTGGCCATCTGTGGCTTCAGAGATGAGGAAGATTCTAAGGGCACTGTTTCTGGAAGCTGTAGGCTGACTGCACTTCATGCAGCAGATTTTCTCCTAAAGGGAGATCTGAGTGGTGCATACCCAAGGCTGCCACATCTTCTGAGTATAAATTATGTATTATTTAAATTTTTTGTCTTTCCCAGTAGCACCTAGTAGGTGCTCAAACAAATCTGTTAAATAAATAAATGAATGAATGAATAAAAACAAGTCCAGTAGATAGGACATTTTTTAATTCATTAGGGAAATATGCCACATGATAAACTGATGCAGTACATCATGATTAGCTTAACCTCTGGTTATTTTTATAAATAAAATAAATGTTGAAGGAACAGCCATTATTGAGTTCAATAGATTCTGAGCTTCCTTAGGACAGGTACCTAATTATCATTTTTATATTTCCACTGTCTTGCACATTGCTTGATACAAACTCAATAAATTTTGACAAATGTGGAAATTAATGAGTGATATTCCAATATTGCAGTGAAAATATCACTTCCTTTTTAAAGATGCAAGCAAGTACAGTGGTAACTTTGGAGGCTTTTACTCCTGTATCATATTTCTTTTCATGTGTAATACCATAATATTTCACAGCTTCGGGTATATACTGGATCAATTGTAGAAGTCATCCCTCCAAAAGAGATGTAATACTACCCCAGGAAGTTAAACCACATCTTATCTATACATGTAATTGGGGAGCAAAAGAGCAACTTTCCTCTTAGAGGAAAATGAAACCTCTGGGGGATAATATACTTAAATAGACAAAACTTATGAAGTGGTTTAAATCATACTGCATGTGGATTACATGGTAAAGAAAGATTGCTGATGGTATTCAAAGGTCTCATAGCCTCAGGCCAGCTGTGTTCAATTAAACTGGGCTTCTTGAGAAGGGAAAATGATATCAGTAAGAAGCCTATGGGGAGGTTTAGTGAATGCACTGAGAATTCACTGATAAATAGTGCACTGAGCTTACCAAACAAGATAAGGATTAGGAGTGGACCTGAAAACTGAATTGTATATTTGTAGGCTGGGCATTGCTGGGTCCAGCTGTACAGAGGACTGTGTGTAGAAGCAGATGGGTCAAACATGAATGGTGGAGAGCATACAACGCTCTAGAACTCTGGGACTAACAGGAAATTCATCACCAGAATGAAGGAATAAATTATCATTTCTAAAGTACACTGTGTGCCTGCTTTTTTGATGAATAATGGAGAAGGTGGGAATGCAAGTGAATAAGTTTATTGACGTATTCCATTCTTCTGTACACAGTTCTTTATACACTTAGCCAACATTAACTTGTGTATTATGCAGCGTTCTCCAGAGAAACAGAAAGTATATATATAACAGAAGTTAAATATATATATAATTATAATATATATGTAGTATATATTATAATATATATAATAGAAATTGATTCACACAATTATGGAGGCTTAGAAGTCCCATGATGGGCCATCTGCAAGGTGGAGAACCATGAAAGCCAGTGGTAGAGTTTCAGCTGAAACCCAAAGGCCTGAGAACCAGAGGAGCCAATGGTGTAAATTTCAGTCCAAGTCCAAAAACCAGAGAACCAGGATCACAGACCCCCGAGGACAGAAGACAGATGTCTCAGCTCAAGCAAAGAACCTGTTCTCCTTTACTCTGTCTTTTTGTTCGATATAGGCCCCAAAAAATTGTGTAATGGTCACCTGCATCAGTGAAGGGATCTTCGTTCAGCCTACAGATTCACGGACTAATCTCTGCTGAAAACACCTTCACAGACACACCCAGAAATCATGTTTTACCTGCTTTTTTGGACATCCTTCAGCCCAGTCAAGTTGACACGTAAATTAACCATCATAACTTGTAAGATGTCATTTTCTTGATGACCTGAATGTTCTAAGACTTCAAGTTTATAATGAAATATGGTCATTTTTTTCACTTGATGAATTATATTAGTCATTTTGGGTTTTTTATTTTTTATTAGCATTTTAAATCCACATGTAAGAAATTCAATTTAAAAAGTTTTAAAATATCCACGTATTCTTTTAACTTGAAACTATGGGAATTTGCAGACTGTATTTTACTATCTATATCCATAACGGTTTCTTAAAAATAAAAACACGTATAAAGTTTCCCTCAAAACTGAAGACAAAATACATTAATTTTAATTCAGATTATTTGCATTTTATAATGACATTAGTCATTTGGAAAGTCTAAAATCAGAAAACTTCTTCCCTCATTAAATGAACTTATTCTCAAGACACATTTAATATACTATTTAAAGAATGCAACTTCAATTTTTAGCTTTGTCTACCATGAATAATAGTACCAGCTGAATTCATTTCCATCTCCGCCTCAGGCACATTGTGAATCTGAAGTCCTTGCAATTTCTCATTCTCTTTAAGTTAAAAATGGACTTGAAATGTCATAAGAATTTCAAACCTAGATAGAAACTGTCTAGCCTCGCTCCCAGAATGCCACTATGTCCTATGTAAGATTCAACTGGAGAAATCTTTCAAATTATCTTTATAAATCTGTGGTTTAAAATAGCCCACTTAAAAAGAATGAACATTATTAATCAGATTAAACAGAATCACAGGAAATTTGACGAAACTAGTTTAACAAATCTTCGTTTGAGGGAGGTGGAGATAACAGATGAATATAAAAAATTATCCATTATAGGATATATATTAGTATAAAAATCTTGCTATTACAAATATTTTATAAAATTTGTCATTCTTGAAATAACAACTGAGAAGTTTACCATGGAGGAAATATTTAGATTTAAAATGTTACCGGGCGCCTGGGTGGCTCAGTTGGTTAAGCGACTGCCTTCAGCTCAGGTCATGATCGTGGCGTCCCTGGATCGAGTCCCTCATTGGGCTCCCTGCTCAGCAGGGAGTCTGCTTCTCCCTCTGACCCTAACCCCTCTCATGTGCTCTCTCTCATTCTCTCTCTCTCAAATAAATAAATAAAATCTTAAAAAAATAATAAAAATAAAAAATAAAATAAAATGTTACCAAATAGGCAACATTTTATCAGATAAAAATTTCACAAAAATCAACAATACCTAAAATCCCCATATATAAAAGGGCAAAAAATTGATACAAAGTAAGAAATATAGATTAAAACACATTTGGCATAGTTTATCCAGAAGTAGGGTTCAGTTATAAAACAAAAGGAGGAGTAGTGTCTGGAAACTAAAGTAACTGGAAACACAGCTGAAATGATTGAAAGTACACTTGACTCTTCAACAAATGGTGTTGGGGAAATTGGACAGCCACATGCAGAAGAATGAAACTGGACCATTTCCTTACACCACACACAAAAATAGACTCAAAATGGTTGAAAGACCTCAATGTGAGACAGGAGTCCATCAAATTCCTAAAGGAGAACACAGGCAGCAACCTCTTCGACCTCAGCCGCAGCAACTTCTTCCTAGAAACATCGCCAAAGGCAAGGGAAGCAAGGGCAAAAATGAACTATTGGGACTTCATCAAGATAAAAAGCTTTTGCACAGCAAAAGAAACAGTCAACAAAACCAAAAGACAACCGACAGAATGGGAGACGATATTTGCAAATGACACATCTGATAAAGGGCTAGTATCCAAAATCTATAAAGAACTTAACCAACTTAACACCCAAAGAACAAAGAATCCAATCAAGAAATGGGCAGAAGAGGGGCGCCTGGGTGGCTCAGTCGTTAAGCGTCTGCCTTCGGCTCAGGTCATGGTCCCAGGCTCCTGGGATCGAGCCCCGCATCGGGCTCCCTGCTCCGCAGGAAGCCTGCTTCTCCCTCTCCCACTCCCCCTGCTTGTGTTCCCTCTCTCACAGTCTCTCTCTCTGTCAAACAAATAAATAAAAAAAAAAATCTTTAAAAAAAAAAAAAAAAAAGAAATGGGCAGAAGACATGAACAGACATTTTTCCAAAGAAGACATCCAAATGGCCAACAGACACATGAAAAAGTGCTCAACATTGCTCGGCATCAGGGAAATCCAAATCAAAACCTCAATGAGATACCACCTCACACCAGTGAGAATGGCTAAAATTAACAAGTCAGGAAACGACAGATGTTGGCGGGGATGTGGAGAAAGGGGAACCCTCCTACACTGTTGATGGGAATGCAAGCTGGTGTGGGCACTCTGGAAAACAGTATGGAGGTTCCTCAAAAAGTTGAAAATAGAGCTACCCTACGACCCAGCAATTGCACTACTGGGTATTTACCCCAAAGATACAAATGTAGGGATCCAAAGGGGTACGTGCACCCCGATGTTTATAGCTGCAATGTCCACAATAGCCAAACTGTAGAAAGAGCCAAGATGTCCATCGACAGACAAATGGATAAAGAAGATGTGGTATATATATACAATGGAATATTATGCAACCATCAAAAGGAATGAGATCTTGCCATTTGCAACGACGTGGATGGAACTGGAGGGTGTTATGCTGAGCGAAATAAATCAATCAGAGAAAGACATGTATCACATGACCTCACTGATATGAGGAATTCTTAATCTCAGGAAACAAACTGAGGGTTGCTGGAGTGGTGGGGTGTGGGAGGGATGGGGTGGCTGGGTGATAGACATTGGGGAGGGTATGTGCTATGGTGAGCACTGTGAATTGTGTAAGACTGTTGAATCACAGACCTGTACCTCTGAAACAAATACATTATATGTTAAAAAAAAAAAAAGAAGAAGAAGAAGAAGATAGCAGGAAGGGAATAATGAAGGGGGGGAATCAGAGGGAGAGACGAAACATGAGAGACTATGGACTCTGAGAAACAAACTGAGGTTTCTAGAGGGGAGGGGGGTAGGGAGATGGGTTAGCCTGGTGATGGGTATTAAAGAGGGCACATACTGAATGGAGCACTGGGTGTTATATGCAAACAATGAATCATGGAACACTACATCAAAAACTAATGATGTAATGTATGGTGATTAACATAACATAATTTTAAAAATAAATAAATAAGTAAAGGACCTGAATACAAACCCAAAAAAAAAAAAAAAGAAAAGAAAAGAAAGCACACTTGAAAAACTGGAAACAATTGGGCCACTTGGCTTTTTTTTTAACTGTACTGTTTGTAAGCCTGCTTTACCCCCACCACCTATCTTGGAAGCCAGTCATGTTGGAGACTAGAGTCAATAGTATATAAAGCTAATCATGTTCTCAAAGGGACTGGATTTGAGTTGTTGGGTTAGAAGAACTAAGTACAAAAATTTCTGAGACGTTTTTCATAGTAAAATCAGTGCTATCATGTTTAATCTTTTTAATTGTGAGAAATAGTCCAAAAATTTGTAATCCTCATTGGACAGGCTCTTCTAATCACAGACCATGATGAGGGTATTGACCAAATTTAAGTAGCTGTTGCACTTAACATAGCTGTCTTCCTCAGTCCTCCTGTAATGTAAGCTACTTAGGATTATGCTTCTGATGACTTTCTGGCTCTGGAGATTTTATTTAGATATCTTGAAAATAGTGTAGAACATAGAAATTAATCATAGTAAACATGAATACTAAATTCAAATTCAGCATACCTAAATGACCATTCAGCTGTTTGGCAAATAGTTTACTGACCCAGCAGACTTATTCCCCCATCGGAAAAAGAATCCGTCTTGATTCTTCCAGCTTTCTACTGGTTGTAAAACAGAATGATGAAGAATGTTTTGTTTAACTAGTAGTTGAATATAGAACTTAGATATTATAGATCACTTTTTTCTTTTTGGAATGTTTTGTATTTGAAACTTAATAAAACTTAACATGCAAAATAAATAAATAAATAAACAAACAAATAAATAAATAAAACAAATTTGCAGTTCATATTTAGTATCATTAGTAGTCATATAAATGGAAATGCAAGCAATTAAGATGTTATATTTTACTAACATATTTAGGAATAGGCAAAAACTCTGGGCAGAAAGTCAAATACCAATGAGAATAAAATAAAACCACTACATTTCTGGGAAATTAGTACATTTATTTTGCAGACAACTAAGTAGAAAAGGCAGCAAATCGTATAGTATCTACTTTAAGGAAAATAACCATAGTGTTCAAAGCACACCTATATACAATGAAGACAAGACTGAATTTGATAAAAGGGAATATATCAAGTGGCTATAATGGCTGCTTTTGGAATTGAGGGCTTTTTTCTATTCTAGTTGCACATATTATCTTTAAATGGCCTTAATGTTTTCATAATTTTAAAATGATGATTACAAAGACATCACTAAAACATGAATATATTATTATTTAATATTAACTGAAAATATAATCTGAAGTTTATTAAAATATGGAAAAAGAAGGTGGGATATTACACAGATAAAAGCATTATTAGGATTTTGGAAACAAAGGTTTCTTATTATTTTTAACTGGCTATGTGTGTTGTAACATCTTTTGAACAAGAAATGACATTGATAAGGGCGCCTGGGTGGCTCAGTTGGTTAAGCAACTGCCTTCGGCTCAGGTCATGATCCTGGAGTGCCAGGATCGAGTCCCGCATCGGGCTCCCTGCTCAGCAGGGAGTCTGCTTCTCCCTCTGACCCTCCCCCCTCTCATGCTCTCTCTCTATCTCATTCTCTCTCTCAAATAAATAAATAAAATCTTTAAAAAAAAAAAAAAAAGAAATGACATTGATAAATATGTATTTCCCAGATGCTAGATTTTATATGATTTGTCAGAAAATGTAAATGTTTTTTCAATACTCATTCACATCCTCTCATAGGTTGTTAGCTTTTGTGTATTAGTGCTATTTGACCCTGTAAGAACTCATTTATTTTTTATTTTATGGATTTCATTTATGGATCAATTTTTATTCATCATTTTGCATGCTTTGACTTGTGAAATGTGCAACATGAAATTTTTCTGGCTAAGCTTCCTCTACTCAAATGGCATATTTTTTTTCCAGGAAAACAAAAGGTTTACATCTTATTAACAAAAGTTGTAATGTTTTAGAGAAAGCAAAGGGTAACATGGAAAGACTGAATTCCAAAATGTCAATTCAGTAATATTTGAGGCAAAATACAGCTTACACGAGATATTAGCTGCTGTTCTTATGAAACCTTTATTAAGCCACAATTTCAAACACTTCAATTACTTAACAAAAAACATTTTTTGAGTCTTCCCCTGTGCCTGGCACTTTGCCACCATTCTCACATTTAATCCTCAACCCTGCCCTGAGAGGTGAGTTTATTATTATTCCCAATTCGTTTATGAAAAAAAAAAACATAGTCTTTAAGAGATTTAGTAATTTGTCCAAGAATGTGCAGGAGGTGAGCAGAGGACTGGGGGTCCAACCCAAGTCAGCCTGACTCTGGAGCTGGAGTCTTGACCTAAAACTCCCTTCCTCTCCTTAATTCTCTGCCGTTTCTCTTGCTTATGTATGAGATGCATCCAATCCCTCCTGCAATAACTCTCATGCCTACAATGTACACTCAAAAGAGCGCGCACTCACTCCAACAAATCATCACTGAGCATCTTAATTTAATTTAGAGTGAAATCTCCTTCCTTCCATGAGGTGGCTTCGGGCTCAAAAGATTCTTGGGGGAGAAGCATCTGAGCATCTTCTCCTTCCCCAGTTTACCTTTCTACTTTGTTTCTTTCATTTACCAGCTCAGGTTCTGACCCATCCAGGGTCAGACACAAGAAGTGAGAGGATTAGAAGAGATTAGGTACGATTTTAGGGGGCTGGTGCTGTCAGGCTCTATGAAAGTGTCCTTTGGGTTTGATAGACACTCAAGTGTCCATCTTTCTAAAGTGCTGAGAAGTCTCTCCGATTCTTCCGCTGGGAACCTCTTTCTCATAAAGCGGTAGTGCGCCATCTATTGGCTCTTCTCTGCTTCTGTCTCAGTCTCGGGGCTAAGGGCACTCCCCTTTGTTGCTTGCTTTCCTGGAGGGTGCTTTTGGAAGCTCACTCAGTGTGAGTGCAAAAAACACAGACATTCGCTTCACCACCAGTAGAAGTCATCTCCATCACAATGCAGGCTGTCTCTTGCTCTTCCCTCTCTCTCTGGCAGATCTAGATACAACTCCAGTGCAGCACCTTAAGTTGTCCAAACCCAGGTGACACATCGGAACTCCCCACTCTCCTAGTGCTTTTCTTCATTATTTCTCTCTTAATCTCAGATAAAGGGGAAATATCTATTTTTCCCCATGTTGTGAGGGGAGAAGGAAGAAAGGCAGCAATTGGGAGGGACACACAGAATTTCAACAACTCTGCAAATAATTCTATTACTAAAGACTCCTTCTAATGTTTTTAATGCTGGTGGTTGGTAATCCCTAACACTAGCCCTTGTTTATAAGTGAGTACTCTGCACCTGTTGTATTGTTGTCCCCTTTGTCGCTCTAGGGACACTGAGATACTAAGAATTCCATTTTAATAAGCTAATACATATCACAGCCTCCTTCTTTCTAGTAACCCTCTCCTGTCTAGCATCAGTTTGCTCAATGACCCTAGTTCTTGACATTGCTGCTCTCACACCCTTCCCCTCATTTAGAATTGGCAGCACAAAGGTGAGATTTTTTTTTTTATTTTGTTGTATTTTCAGTACTTGGAACTACGAGTACTGTAGTACTTTTACTATGTTCTCAGTAAATATTAAATAAAAGAATGACTCCCTCGCAGAAACAAAGGGGTTTGACTCAGTTTCCCCTTAGTCAAACTCTTTTAACCTATACTCCCTATCTTCTAGAACCTAATCAATGGCCTCAAACATTTGCTTGTAAGTACTGAAATGCACAAATAGGCTCAGTCTTCGAACACCCCTTTGAGAAATCATGGAGAAAGATTTCTCTACAATCACAACTGTTCCAGAAATGGAAATTATGCCTTCGTCACCAATGAGTTATCTGTTACTAGATATCTTCAAGCAAGAACCAAATGTTGGCTATACTTTAGAACTAAATAAAATAGATAAATAAATAAATCTTAAAAAAATATTACTCATTTTCAATAGTCATCTCAACTGGATTGAAAAGTGAAGTAATCCATTATATGGCAGGCAACCTCAAAAATGGCCTCCCATGATTCCTGCTTCCTGGTATTTCTCCCTTTCCTTGTATAATGTAGGTAGACCTAGTAAACTTCTTCCAAAGAATAAGAGATGACAAAAGTGATGGGATATCAGTCCTGAGATTAGGGACTCCTGTCTTGGGCTATCTCTCACTCTCTTGCTCACTCAAGGAGAGACCTACATGTCAAGGAACACGGCCCCTGGCTAAGAGTAAGCAAGGAACTGAGGCCTTCCCTTCCATAGCCTGTGAGTAACTAAATGTCGCCAACAACCTAGTGAGTGAAGTTAGAAGCAAATCCTGCTGTCCCACCCACACCCCACATGTGGAGCCCTCAGAGGAGACCACAGCTCCATCCCACACCCTGACTGCAATTCCATGAAGGACCCCCGGTGACAGGTGTCCGCTAAGCCACACCCAGATTGCCAACCCACAGAAATTGTGAAACCATAAACACTGTTTTAAGTTGCTGTATGCTGGGGTAATTTGCTATCCAGCAATAAAGCTCATAAGTATTTATACATAAATATATAAATAAATCGTGATCCAGCTCTTTCACTTAGTCTGTACAGCATATACATTTCCTTTCTAATTTATTAAGATTTATATTTTTAATAAGAGCTGAAACCAAAAAGATTTTATATTTGATTTTCAGGCTACCAGAACTTCCTATAAACAGAATGCCTGATTAAGTTAATATTTCAAATAATAGATTGTTTAATCACAGAAAGATTAGTAATATTAATAATTCCTTAAATGCATCTGGGTATCTAGTGTTCTACTCAAAAGGTTTTTCCCATTTCGTATTTCTCTAAGCCTCCAATAGTCCTATAATGTAGCTATTTTTTTGAGTTTATTTATAGGCTAGAACAAACTTCAAAAACTATGATCTCATACTTCATGATTCATACATTTTATTTGTTTACCTGGAAAGCCCTGAACCCCACCTTTATCCAACAAATTCTTCCCCAGGCTTCAAAACCCAAGTTTGACTCTCTCTTCCTCTTGCTTTGTCCCCCTGGCTTTTGCAGAATTAATCTCTCCCATCATCTGCAGGCACATAGTCCTGGTAGAGTTTTTCACAGATCATAATTACTTTTGCTTGGTGGAATCTACTTCACTGACTGTAAACTTCTATTAGGCAAGAGTGTTATTCTATAAACTCAACACATATTACAATATCTGATATAGAGCAGGTACTTAATAAATGACTCTTACATTAGTGAACAAAGTATTAAATTACGCATTCTCAGTAAGAGTGATATCACTGCCAAGAAGCCAAAAATTGGCTTTTGGAGAGAGGATCGAACGAAATCTTATCTATTTCATGCATAATATACAATTATGGATGTATGGCAGTGAATAAGCATATATGCAATATATCTGTGAAATTAAAATTTCAATGGGAGTGGGATAATTAGAAAAAAATGTCTGAAAACTCTCCTTAGAAAGTCAATAATGAAAAAGGTTGGAAAACCCTGTATTAAATGAACTGTGTAGTTACAGAGGTAAAACCTGGACACAGATTTTCTGATTGAGTTTTTCTGATACACACATGAGCAAGCACACACACACACACACACACACACACACACCCCTTATTTAATAAACCCTAATGACGTGGTTAATCTACTTTACATGGCCCATATAAAGTTTAGTTTTATTTTTATATAAATACTTAAACATTTAAGCACAATCGTACAGACCAGGGTTTGCAGAGACTATTTTAACTATGTAGGGCGTAGACAACGCTAATTATTTTATTTGCTCCAGAGAAGTTAACTTCTCCCACGTTTATTTCCAGCCCATTAACAATCACCTGCAGTTCACAGTGCAAAACGGTCTCCCACTGTCAAGTCGGATTAACGCTTTCTTTAGCCTTTTTGAATCATTCCATGACTAAAAATCAATTGGTACAACTGCACTGCAGCGGCCTGTCATCCATCTGGATCAGCTTCATCGTGACCAAGTGTCAAAACTCGTGCCAAATACCTTAGAAAATTTGTCAAAATAATGGTAATGGCTGTTCAACATTCAGTGTACAAGAGATTTGTACAGCAGTCCCCTCATAAAAAAATCAACACCACTGAATACATTGTGCATGATTATTTGTAGGAGGCAAAACTAGGTATTTACTGTCTGGATCTAAAAATGCATATGATCTTGAGCTAAACAAGGACGGAGAACACTTACATCCCGTTTATAAGAGCTGGAGGCCCAGCCTCTTTCTGCGAAGGCATAAAGTGTCGGTTTATGAAGACGAACTTAAATAATTCTTTCTTAGTTCTCCAACAGACTTTTTTTAAAAAAGGAAAAACCAACCCTATCCAGGCAATTCCTAAGCAGTTTCAAACATCCAGTGAAGTTTTAAACTTCCCATGCTGATTGTTAATAATTGATAAGGTCGAGTGAAGGAATCACTTTCACACATATATCTGTGTAAAAAGCTTACCCTTTCCTCCAAAAGGACATCTTCTGGCTGAAAATCTCAGAAATCGGTAACATCTCATTTTAATACTCTAAGCAGTTCTTTCTTTCCAGTGACTAAAAGGAAGTGTGGGGATTTAAAGAAGGAAAGTGAAAATCAATGCTTTAAGTGTTTCAGAATTGCGGGCTTCTGCAAGAAAGCACGCCTTATTCTTGCTTTTCACACTAAGTCCCAATTTACTACCATCACTCTTTTCCTCCCACGCCAGCCTACAGTCAGAGAAGCAGGCAGCTTCAAATACATACTCTGAGTGATGGGGTAGTAAAAAATTTCAAATATTAATATTTGGATGTGATGAACATTCCCTGGCCTGGAGCAAAGGAAAGAGAGAGAAGTAAAAGGTGAGTAGATGTTGTGTGTGCATGAGAAAGCATGTCTGTCCAGCCAAGCTTCTAGTCTGAGCAAGAAAGGAGGCTAGGCAGAAAGGGTTGGGGAATTTGGAAGTGGAAAGTACCTTTCTCTATTTGCCCGCTTGCCTGGGTGGAGCGCTAGGAAGCAATAAAACCCCAGAGTAGAGCTGCCGGAGGGATGTATCTGGTTGATCAAACTGAGAAAGCCTCGGAAAATTCCCCAGGTCTCAGCAGATCTGCAAAAACAAAAGGTTTCCCCTGCACCTGACAGGAGCGTGAAAGGGATGCAGACTTTAAATCATGTCACAGAGGGTCCTGAAGGCCAGTATGGGGCCAGGGGGAGATGGAATGATCTCCTTGAACTGACAAGGAGCTCAGAAAGAACTTGCAGGTTTGTAAGAATAGAAAAGAAGAAAAACACAGCAGTGACCTGCATGGTCTAGTTTATTATCCAGATGGGATAATGGGTGTCCACAGGCTTAGAGGCAGGGCAGGCACGGTAGAGGGTTGAACGGCCCATCCACACCTCCTTGCTTGTCCTTCCTTGCCAATCACCAGATAATCTTTCCTTTCCCAAGGATTTTCACAATTATTTCATGATCTTTTCTTTCCTTCCTTTGTTAGGAGTAAACCCACGGATTCTTTCCTCTTCTGTTAGGCCCACATGTGAAGGGAGAACATCAGATACACCTGCTCTCATTCATAACAATATGCTAGGGCTTTAATGCAGGTAACTCCTCTTCCCCACTTACTTCAGTGACAGAGGTGACTACATAGGGACTCAGAAAGGCCAAAAAAAAAGGAAAAAGAAAAGGTAATAGTGAACAACGCTATTTAGGCATGTTTTATGCCTAAGTGTTACATCCATAACAAGAGCTACAACCCAAGTGAGAGAGTCCAGGGATAAAAAACATAATTGTTTGTTTTAATTTGAAACTTTTCTTAAATAGTTTATATAAATTTCCAGAGGAAAAAAAATTTACTGTAGCCGTCTTACTGAGAGAAGAAGGCCATTTTGCCTAACGGGGGGAAGATGTATATGTGCTCTGAAACAAATATTATAACTTGTAGTAATATGAGCTCCCAGCAGCCATTTTACACATTTTATATTTCACATGGAGAAATTTATTTCCTGATTACCCAAGTGGAGTAATTTTTCTTCCAATCCCCTTGTTGGGTCCCATGGTATAATTTTATATTTTCACAATTAAATTTTCCAGGTAAAAATAATTGTTGTTTCTGATAGAAGAATAACAACTTTCTTAGCATTATTAAAGTCAGGGAAGAATGGGTTTCTTCTGGACTATGAGTAAAAAGAACTCAGAAAGATTCCAATGGAATATCAGAAGATAATGAAGGGTTAGCAAATGCATCTGGCAATAACTCACAACTACCTACATGTTCACGAAGTCTTCACTTCCTCTTTTTTTTTCTGTTTTCTGGTTGTTTCCTTCATGGAATGTTTCATTCATTGATGTGGGTCAGATACCATGTCATCAGTGGCTATGTCCTTACCATAAATTCATAGAGCAATCTATTATGCTCAAACAGGTGTAAAATACTCCACGGGTTTACTCATCACAGAAAGACTGGAGCATTCTACAGAATCTTTTGTTTATTTTCTCAGACATCCCACTCCCTGTCAATTCCTGGAAAATTGTGTCTGACCTTAAGTCAGTTTTTACTTTCTATCTTTGTTCTACCATGTGCAGAGCATGAGGGAGCTGAGCTACGTACTAGGACCAGGGAGTGTCCCTTCCCTCGCAGGCTTCCTGCATAGTAGCTCTACACTTGTGAGCCACTGCTCTCTCAGACTGTCTCTAAAGCATGTTAGGTAAAAAGACTTGGAATTTCTCTCTGGCCAGTTAAATAAATGTCTTGAACACTTTTTTATTGCTCAATTTATGTTTTAGATACCTAGTTCAGAAACTTCTAGCGTTTAGTTCTAAATTGGTATTGTAATTTTTAATACGGCAGCAGAATTTAATAGGAGAATGATGGATCTCAAAGATGACAGATTTTCTATGTTGACTTTTAGGAAAATTTTATTATATTACATAAAGAACTTTTCAGTGAATAAATTGATAAAATACAACCAGAAACATGAATTCGGTTACTCTAGAACCATCTGAATAGCTGAAGATTAACTCCAAGAAGCACCAAATAATAGTGACATCAACATTTATTGAGAACATGATATATACCTCCCACTCTTCTTAAAGGTAAAAATGTATTAGCTCATTTAGTCTTCACAATAAAACTATGAGATAGGTGTTATCATTTCCTTATTTTATTGATGAGGAGAAAGAGAGAAATAAAGTAAATTTCCCTTACACAGTTAGTAAGAGGCAGAAAATGGACTCAAATCCCTACTAACTTGCTTCAGAGATTCTATGCTTACCTAGAGTGCCTCTAATATAGAACAAGTCTTACTGATGCATCAATAAGACCAATATTAAGACCAATAAAACAAAAGGGATAGATAGATGATGATAGATAGATAGATGATAGATAGATAGATAGATAGATAGATAGATAGATAGATGATAGAGATAGATAGATGATAGATGATGGTAGATAGTAGATAGGTAGATAGATAGATAGATGATAGATAGATAGATAGATAGATAGATAGATAGATAGATAGATAGATATAGATAGATAGATAGATGATAGATGATAGATGATTGATAGATAGATAATAGATGATAGATAGATGATAAAGAGAGAGAGATCCCTGTTTCTGAGGCTGTACTTCAAACTAATACATACTTCAAGCTTCACATCAATCTCAGATATACTTTTTTTCATTCAAAACTATCTTCCCGTTATTACATCAGGAGCCCTGGATACAGAGATAACCAAGAGGCAGATTCTTCATTTAGAAGTTCATAGTCTAGAAGGGAAGACAGGCAAGAAAATAAATTACAATACCACAAAACAAAAACAACAGAAAGAAGCCAAAACTTAAAGGGAAAAATAGTAGAAAATAGGAAGAGAAAAAAAAATCAGGTTCCTATAATGTTGCCGTTATAAAATACCATTTAAAATGCATTTAAGGGATGCCTGGGTGGCTCAGTCAGTTAGGTATCTGCCTTGGGCTCAGGTCATGATCCGAGGGTCCTGGGATCGAGTCGCGCATCGGGCTCCCTGCTCAGCAGGGAATCTGCTTCTCCCTCTGCCTGCCGTTTCCCCTGCTTGTGCTCTCTCTCTCTCTCTCTGACAAATAAATAAATAAAATCTTTTTAAAAATAAAATAAAATAATAAAATAAAATGCATTTAAATCTGCATATCTGAAATTTCTAGGCTGATTGAATAGGGAGTTTCCTTTTTCAATCTTTCTGTCGGGCTGGGGACAGCAGACCTGGGCCGGTAAGAAGTGTGCAGATAGCACAGGAGCTTGCCGTTAAAAGCAAGACAACAGGCTCAAAATGGAGTTGCTTATGCTAAGCCCCATGTCACCAAACTGAGACTTAATTACAGTTTCTGCTCTCCCAGAAATGAAATCTTAAACCAGTCAATCGGGAATCTCCTGAACAGCACTAGTTAGGTAATCTACCTGATATATCTCTGCCATCCTCTAAACAGAAGGAATTTTGCAATAATCAGCCCATTTTTTTGTGCAGTATAACTTTCTTGTTCCTCCTCCCTTCTGCCCATAAAAGTCTTTCATTTTGTACAGCAACTTGGAGCTCCTTCTTATCTGCTAGATTGGATGCTGCCCGATTCAAATCAATTTTCGCTCAAATAAACTGTTAAAATTTTTAATATGCCTCAGTTTATCTTCTAACCCTGGGAAGCCACTGTCATGCAGCATATTGCTCAGGAGCAAGGATTTGGGCCAAACAAATCTTGGTTTGATTCTCATCTGGCACTGAAGAACTTTGTGGATTTGGGGAAGTTACTTATAGTTTAGGAAGCACATACTGATGTTGACCTGAATTTTATTCAACTTGAAATACATACAACTTCTTTGAAAAACCAAACATCATTTCTCGATCAAACTTCTGTTGTACTTTAACTAAAACTCATGTTTCTCAATGTTTTCTAGGTGTCAGGCATTGTTTTAAGTGCTTCACAAACATTTTCCCATTTAAAACTCACAAAACCGATTTCAAGTTTCCACATCACTCTTGAGGAAATTAGGCCACTTAGAGATAAAGTTAAAACACCCAAGTTCCCAGAGCTAATAGATGGTGAAGTTGGAATTCAAACCCAGATGGGGCAGACAGAAAAGTCTGCACTTGGACCTACCTCATCATGGTAACTTGTAGTTTGCATCTGTGTTAATGCATTTTACTAGGTTTTAGATCAAATATTTGTTCCAAAAGTGACTTTTGAAAGACTAGGCCACTTCTAAGCTTGGTCATTTCTAAATAAATACTTCTCAAAGCAAATAGTCTGAGCTCGTTATGCCTGTTAAGACTAATTAAGAAATAATTCCAGCTTAAGAAACTGCTTTGCAGACACATTCCAATGAGTAGTAAAGCAAGAACCTCTCCCAAAACTTGCTGGCTGATTTAGTGACTTTTTTTTTTTAATTTGTGCAGATCTCTGTTGGACTTTACTTGGCTTTTAATGGTCCATCAGAAGGAATGATGTTCAAACTCCTTCAAATAAATTTTTGAAATACACTCATGTGGATAAGTGGACTATCTCACTAAGCTTTAATTTTGTTATTTGTTACTACCACCCACTAACTTCCTTCAAAAATATTTTATATCATAATATATATTATGATCGATAATGCTATAAATAATGTAATCAAAGTTACAATACTATTTTATGTTAAGGCAGTTTAATTTATACTATTTGTTAATATTTTCCTTTGAATTGTATTTCCTACTTGTTATATGACTTTGTGCAACACTGTCTTAATTAGTCCATTAACAAAAAAAATGAATAAACCAATTGTTTATAGCCATACAACAAAATACCACTCAATGATTTAAAAAAGAAAAAAAAAGGAATGGTCTACCAGTTGACACAGGAACTGGACAAATTTCAGAAACATTTCATAAAATACTTTCATTTACTGAAAGAATACACACATACACACACACACACACACCCCATATGATGGAATTCGTAGGACTTCCTAGAATACGACGGTGGAGGTCAGAAATGATACTTTTGTGCATGGAAGAAATTGACTGGAAGAACACATAAGAGATTTTTTCAAGTGATAAAAATGTTCCCTACGTTATTTTGGAGGGTTTGGTTAAATAGATGCATCCAATTACCAAAATTAATGAAACTAAAACTTTAAGGTTGGTGTTTTTTTATTATTTATGCTTTTTACCACAGTAAAAAAAATAAATAAAAAATAGATCTGCAAAAGCATTTATACCATGAACTCATTCATTCACAATGATAATATACACGTATCTATCCATTTACATCAGAGTTCCTCTACCTTGGCACTAATGAAGTTTTGGGCTACATAAGTCTTTGCTGGGGAGTGGGGGATGGCTGTCCTGTGCATTGCAGAATGTTTAGAAACATCTCTGACCCCTACCCACTAGCATCCCCCAGTTGTGACAACCAAGAATTCCTTCAGACATTGACAAATATCTCCTGGTGGGCTGTGGGGGGTGGAGCCCTGACCTGGTTGAGAACCCTGATCTGTATGTACATATACACAAGAAATAGTACCTAAAGGAATGTTTGCCAAAATGAGTGTCATGGTTACCTTTGGATAGTGGGAATGTCAGATACTTTACTTTCTTCTTTGTAAATGAATATATGTATATTATCATTATTCATGAATGGGTTTACAGTACACATGCTTTTGCAGACCTGCTTTTCATTTATTTTTTTAGTGACGTGAAAAGCACAAATAATAAAAAAGCACAAATCTTAATGGTTCATTTTGATTAATATTGACAACACACACACACACACACAATCAGCATATCATTTTACCCAACTCTATTTTGAAATCTAAATGTCTTACAATTATCATATAGTTTCACTCATATGTGGAATATAAGAAACAGCGCAGAGGATGATAGGGGAAGGGAGGGAAAACTGAATGGGAAGAAATCAGAGAGGGAGACAAACCATGAGAGACTCTGGGAAACAAAGTGAGGGTTGCTGGAGGGGAGGGGGGTGAGGGGATGGGGTAACTGGGTGATGGGCATTCAGGAGGGCACTTGATGTGATGAGCACTGAGTGTTATATACAACTGATGAATCATTAAACTCCACATCTGAAACTAATGATGTCCTATATATTGGCTAATTGAATTTAAATAAAAAAATAAAATCTAAATGTCTTAAAAATGAACACTATATCTTATGGGAAAACTCGAACTCAGTCCACTTTTCCACATTGTTCTTTTGCCATTCTCACGTCTCCACCGGACTTCTGCCCACTTCTCCGTGGATGAAGATGGCCCTGACAGGTGCTGGCTGGAGACAAGATTCTGTAGGACTGAAGCTGAAGTTGGCAGTCCTTACAGCAACTAGAAGTGGCAAAAACTATGGACCCAAGCCAGGGACAGGGCAACTCTCACACAGCTCTGGAGACACAGAGAAGCTCCGATACATCCCAAGGTAGAGGGCTCAGAAATGGGTTATAATTTAGAATCTGGAGTCACGGTCTGGGAGATGAGAACAATTCAGAAACAAACAGGGCAGAAAGAAAGTGGCCCATGGGGAATCACTCAGAATGATTGTTACTTTGAAGTATTTTTTTTTAAGATTTTATTTATTTATTTGGCACACACACACACAGTGCACAAACAAGGGGAGGAGCAGAGGGAGAGGGAGAAACAGACTCCCCGCTGGGCTCCATCCCAGGACCCTGGGATCATGACCTGAGCCGAAGGCAGATGCTTAACAGACTGAGCCACCCAGACGCCCCTTGAAGTATGTTCTTTTAAGAGCTAGTTGACCACTTAGAAAATGAATTATTTTTCCTTAGCAGACAAGAAACTGTGTGAGAAGGTATGCATCTAAAATGAGCCTGAGGCCCCCTGCATCCATTCAGCATGCTGGTGGACCTTCACCTTTGCTCAGGGTTTGCCCATTCGGTCTCAGTATCCCACCAGTGTCTGAACCTTGTGTGTTCAGCTCACATTTCTTGCTGTGAGTTCATGCCTCAGACATCAAGACAGACCTGGACTTCCTGACTCATGGTGTTCCTTACCACATTCCTGTCCTCCTCTTCTGGCACTTCTCCCCTCTGGTCCTTTTAAATAACCATTCCATTGACCCAATTGCATTCCACATGACCCACCCATATCAAGCTGAATAAACACGCAGCCTGTGACAGAGACAATGCATCACAAAGATCTTCAATATTCTTTGCAGCTAGTAACTGAATAAACATGTCTGGAAAACCTAAAGCCAGAAAACCAGTTGCAGTTTACTAGGTAAGGAAATCTGGTAAATAACCAGTTTGTGAAAGGATCATAGCAAAGACTGTTGACTTTAGGCATTTTATTTTCAGTGCACTACAAGTTCCTAGAAAGTAAGAAGTAAGTTGAAATATAATTTTTTTTAAGAATTTTTTTTAATTTATGAGAGAGAGTGGGTGGGAGGAGCAGAGGGAGAGGGACAAGCAGACTCCGAACTGAGTGGAGAGTGGGGAGCCCCATGTGGGGCTCGATCTCACGACCCTGAGATCATGACCTGAGCCGAACTCAAGAGTAGGTCACTTAACCAACTGAGCCACCCAGGAGCCCCAAAATATAATTTCTGATGGCAGTGCCCTGTGTTCTTCATCTTTAGACCTCATAATAGTGACTACAATTATTTGAACATAATACAAGCACAAGGAACGATTATTTAATTATCTAGAAAGTAAGTTTACATAAATGGTACTAAAAATGTAACCTTCCGTTTCCTATCTTAACCTAGCCAAACAAATACACGGAATCAGAAAATGAATCTCTTCTTCTCCCCCCAGTTCCAGTGATCAACATCAAAAATTTTTAATTAGGCAATTCCTCATTTACAGTAAAATGTTTATTTCATGAACTCAAATTGTTTTTATCTAGCTGATCTAATTTATAAAAGCGCTATTTTTAAGGATAAATAGAAATTTGGAAGTAGTTTAGTGTAGTGATCCCACTATCAATTTAAAATTTTAATCTGAAGAGAAATCTAAAGTTACTTTACTATCTTTACTGTTTTCAACAAATGTAGACTTTTTAAGAAAGATTTTTAAATACTGTGGTTAAATTAGCAAATACTTGCATTCTCTTACTCTGATTTCAAAATAATCATTTTGCTTTTCCCTTTACTATCAAACTCTATTCTTTACTTACTGAAGACTTTATCATCAAAATTACACACACACACAACTATAAAGGGTTTAGGGTAAAATTAAAATATGATTCTGCACTAAGGCATTATTTAGTATCTCAAAAAAAATAAGTCTTTTACATCTCACAAATAATTTGCATTTGGAAATATGTATCAAAATTTTCCCAAAAATGAGAAATTGGTTATAAGGAAGATGAATATAAATGTTAATTCAAATGTGAAGCTTCTGCTTTTTAATATCTCATTGAATACTGAGTATTTAGGAAAGATGATTTAATATTTCTTGAAATATGTGCTTTAAGTGAACTAGTTCATAGTGTATGTGTTCACTGTTTATCATATCAAAGCCAAGTAAATCTCTATGCCCTTCAAAATGATTCTTTGCTGCATTAAATCCCAACTATATGAAATGATTGCTATTTGGACAACATTCATTTTCTATGACAATACATGATACTCTAAAACTCAAATGCCGTGATTTATCCTGGCCAAACATTTAGCTCTAAGCTTGATGCATTTCTGAGCCCTGAAATCTCCTACAATCCCTAATACTGCCAATATTCATTTCATAAAATTCCAAAAAGAAATCTAATTACTGCCAGGAAAAGTGATTCGAAAATGACTTACAACCAGGAAAACATAATCATGAGAATTGAAAGGAAGGACCATTTGATTTTCTAATAGTTATGTTATTTTTAGAAAAAAAGAATATATTCCAATTAAGGACAAAAAGATAATCACATTTGGATTTGTTTTTTAATATTTCTAATAAAAATTAATATTTAGATTTTTAAAAAATGTAACAGCTTCAATACAATTAAACATCACATTTTTATGTGAAACTAAATATGTCATAATAAAGTCTTTAGATTGTCATTAGAGACTCATTTTAAAAGATGATATGCTGATTTGTAAACTAGTATTTTATCTATAAACATTTTTCAAAGCTTTTCAACTGTGATAATGTCAGAGATAATATTTTGGTTAAAAAAATAACTGACAACAAACTTAAGAGTGATATTATCAAATAACATATTACGTTTCTTTAAAATATAAACATAGATTTTAAAGTGTTCTCTCTTTGACTAAAATGAAATGAATGACACAAGGTACCTCTTACATCTGTAAAAATTTATAAAATCACATTTCCCTGAGGGAAAAAAAAAATGGACCCAGACTGGATATGATGTCTGGGATTTGCTTCAAAAAATCCAGGAGTTGGAGAGTGAGTGAAAGGGAAAAAATGACACAAGACTAGCTAGAAGCAGATTATTTTTAATGTCAGATGGTGAACTCACGTGGTGGGGGTTTGGGGTAGAATGGGGAGCACAGGGCCTAGTGGGCAGGACAGAAAAGTGGGTCATTATATTATTTGGTCTACTTTTGTATATGTTTGAAACAAAGAGTTTTAAAATGAATAAAAAATATATGCAGTCCATGTTCTTGTGTTATTTTTACATTTTAAGTAATATACATATATATTTTACCTTAAGAACAAATTTGTCAAAAAAAATGTGTGTGGTCTCATTTTCCTTAATTTAGCAGAAGAAATGTCTTTTAAGGAGTTTCTCTACTCGCAAACGTGCTTATCTTAGCTATTTATACATGGGCAATTTTTTTTTCACAAGGGAACAAAATCTGCCTAAGGAAATGGTTTAATAAAATGTTTAATAAAATAAAATGTTTTAATAAAACATTTGCTTCAAAATGATCTTTTCTACCATATCAAAGAGACCATTCCAGTCAAAACGTATAACTACTAGTTAATATGTTCAGCCTTTACGTGTATCTCTGTATGATTGGTGAACTGCATAGGACCTCATTCAAATAATAAATAGGTAGATTGCAAACAAGTGTTCTGGGACCCATGTAGGCAAAATGAGAATCCCATAGAAAAGTGATTTTTTTGCTCACATGCATAATATACCAAAGCAGATAGGCATGCCAGGGTTTGAACTAGTAACATAACAAGAGCCATGACAGCTAACGTTTATGGAGAGTTCACCATGACTCAGGCACTATTTACATCTACATGTCCTTTTATTCTCTCTATAACCTTTGAGATCAGCATTTTTTTTTTTTTTATTTGACAGAGAGAGACACAGCGAGAAAGGGAACACAAGCAGGGGGAGTGGGAGAGGGAGAAGCAGGCTTCCCGCCAAGCAGGGAGCCTGATGTGGGGCTCAATCCCAGGACCCTGGGATCATGACCTGAGCCGAAGGCAGACGCTTAACAACTGAGCCACCCAGGTGCCCCGAGATCAGCATTATGAGAACCCCCATATCTTAGACACAGAAAAGAAGACTCATAAGTTGTGTATCCCCAGGGTTCCCCATGAGAAGTGAATCCAGAAATCAAGCTCTGATATCTCTATCCGAAGTTTGACCTCTTAAACACTGTTAATTGCCACATCATGAACCATTAATATATTATTCTTTAAATAGAATAAATTGTTAGACATTATAACACTTTTTTCTTATAAATATATAAAAAATAGCATAATTTAGGATATTACTGTAAATGATTTATGTATATGAATAATGTTAATGTTCACTGAGTATCACTTTTATATGTTTTTATTTATTCATCATTCAGTAAATATTTGTTTCAGATGATTTTACATAAGCTAATATGCCATATGATAGTGGGCAAAAAGGTATATACATCATGGTTCTCCTTAAGATTTCTTACCTGAAGGAACTGAAATGTTAGTACTCATTTCACTGATTTCAAAACAAAGTTTAACCTAATCTCTTTCTCAGAACTAGTATTATATTTTTTTATCATTGCCTCACCTGAAATTATTCCCACTTTATTTTCATAAAAGTGAAGTAATGAGAAATTGACTCAAATTTATCATATCTAATGACTGAATAGTAAATTAATCACCAAAAAGTGAACATAATCTGGTTTGGGGTGATTTTGAAAAATAGAAGTGGCCTGTTGAAAGACATGATGTATAATGATTTTAAGTGCACATTTTGTGATTCCCTCGGCCCCTTTAAAATGTATTCGCCCCTAGGGTAAGAGCTTGGCATGTCCCAAGCCTTTTCTGCTCACTCAATCTCAAGAGTCACAGGAACATTCTCAATTCCGTTATGTCCAGCCCAAAATAGTAATTGAAAATCTGATCTTGTATGTTTTTTCTCCTCACCAAGTTCAGACCTGCTTCAGATTGGAAGCCTGCCATAAGCTTTTTTCTCTATTTCTTATATTTCTTCTACTCCTCATCTCCATGCCAAGCTTACTAGTAGTTCTGCACTTCTTTACCCACCCCAACAATCCCACTCCTGGATATTCACCCAAGCGAATTAAAAACTTATGTTCATGTAAAATTTGTACACAGATGTTTATAGCAACATCATTCACAGTCACAAAAACTGGAAACAAACTAGCCATCCTTCAGCAGGTGAATAAATAGACAAATTGTGGAACATTTCACAAGATAATACTGTTCAGAAATAAAAAGGAACAAACTAGAGTCACACAGAAATATGGATTAATTTTAATGTGTTTTGCTTAGTAAAAGAAGCCAGATGAAAAATGTTTACATATGGTATGACCCTGTTGATGTGACATTCCAGAAAACACAAAACTATCTGAACAGAAAACAGATTAGTGGTTGCCAGGGGGTAGAGATTGTGGAAAAGGGGTGATTTAGAGCTTTCTTACGGTAATGGAACAGTCCTGTATGGCCCTGGAGTGGTGGAGACATGGCTATGTATTCATGAAACCCACGAACTATACATCACAAATAGTGAATTTTACTGTATCCATATTTGAAAAATATCAATCAATCAGGATGTCAGGAGAACACTAGAAAGAATGCAGACTGTGACAGATGAATATAACTGTTCGCATGACATAGCCTCACAGAAGGGCTAAAGAATAACATTTCCTAAGTTGCTTTGAAAAATAGCATTTTGACTTAAGGACTAAGTCTAAAGACAAAAAGGACCGTATACAAACACTGTACTCCAGGTGGTAAATTATTTCTCATAGGACTACACATTAAAAATTCTGAAACCACTTCCTATAGTCCAGATACGAGAGCTCCTTTTCTCATTGTGGGAGAAAGAAGTTACAAATTTAAATAAATGGGAATGTTAGAATAAAACCGTGATTCCAGATTGAAATTGTATATATCAATATGAAGGCAGGTTTATTTTAATAAATAGATAGATATAAAAATAAATACAGATATATGCTTATGCATGAATTAGTAAACACATAACAGGTTCCTAGCTTTATCCACCAAAAGGACCCCGCAGCAGTGACATGCCAGTGAGCATGGCAGTGAGCACACCTAGCTCCAGGTAGAGGTTTTTAAATACCATTCTCCAACAAAAGGAACCAGTGCTCCTTAGAAACATGGCTGACGCCTACACTGGGGAAGGAGAAAGATAAGATGCACCTGGAGGATCTTATAGTGTCAGAAACAAGGGAGTGCTCCAAACACGAAAGGTTAAGCATGTGTCAGGGGAACACGGGAGTCAGCTTGGAAGAGCTCCCAACGGCAAAAGTTGTAACGATGTGAACAGTAAAGTAAATAAATACTGGATTATTTCTCGAGGAATAAAATAAATATCCAAGATGACATATTGATATAAGGAAATGATTGGAATAATAAATAAACAGAGAAGGGAAACTCTTCCTTACAAAGAAATTCCAATTAACAAATGTAGAAAGAATAAAGGAAATAGAAACTCACCATTAAAACAGTAACTGCTCAGGCAAGATCCATGCTGGATACGAAAATTAGAGGGAGAAACTTTAAGAAGAGGATAGCTTCAAAGTATCTCCTTCAAAATATTTAGTTATTACTGTGATAGTTTTAAATTGTGTCCGCAGATTCTCTGATATCACTCTCTCCAGGAGGTGTAGCTTAATTCCTCTCCCCTTATGTGTACATTGACTTAGTGATCACTTCTAATGAAAAGAGCAGGGTCAGCTAGTTTTGTTGGAACATGCATTGGGACATGTTTGTGCTTGTCTATGTCTGCTTTCCTGCTACACAGCAGAGTTAAGTCACTGTGACAAGGGACCATATGGCCCACTAAGCCTAAAATATTTACTAACTGGCTTTTTACAGAAGAAGTTTGCAGGTCTCTGGAAAAAGTCATGGAAAGAGGAAAGGAAATAATTTTGCAATGGATAATCCTGGCAGACACCACCTTACCCAAATGGTCAAGGTTAGCATCGCCAGTGATAATTCAGATTGATATCACAAACACTCAGCTATGATACAAGGAAAAGCCCGTATCACCTTTCTGCTCTCCTTCTCCAAAACCCATAACCAGTGGTCTCCAAAACTGTCAAGGTCATGAAAGACAAGGAAATATGGAGAAACCCACAGGTTGGAGGAGATTAAGAAAATATAATAATTAAAAGAAATGTGGGCTCTTGGAACAAAATGGAAAAACTTGTAAACTCTAAAGCCTACACTTTAGGTAATAAATAATATTGTATCAATATTAATTCTCTAATTTTGCTATTATGTGTGATAGTAACGTTATAGGAAGGTGGATAAAGAGTATTTACGACTCTGTTTTATTTTTGCAAATCTTCTATAAGATTAAAATTATTCCAAAATGAAAAGTTTTTAAAAACAAGGGGCAGCCTTTCCCATATTCCCACAGCATCACTGAGGGAGGACAAACATACTAGTTAAGGACCAAGCAAGAAGTGTCTATGTGGTACTTTTGGTGAATAATGATACAGTGAGGCAAAGAGAACTTCTTTTTTTCTTTGGAATCATAGGTGTAGAGATACTACAATCTTTCCGTGCAGATGCCCATCCTCTGTCTCTAAAAGGAAGCAGATCAAAGAAAAAGAAAGAGGCAGATCAACTCTGCTGAAATTATTTGAATCAAGTGCAGTTTCCTGGATTCCCACCTTCATAAGACAAAGAGTTCCCTTTTATTGCTTAAAAAAGAAGGCAGCAAGAGCTCTGTTATGGCATCCTATCACAATGACAAGCTCTTCAAGTGGGGTAACAGAACCTTCTCCGTCTGTTAATTGATTGTCATCACTCAGCTATGATAAAAAGATTACCGAAAATATTATTTGAGGACCCAGATGCAAAAGAATCATAATACTAATGAATAATTTTATTGCTTAGACTAGAGCTCAATGTTGGGTTGAGGGTATAAGAGAGGAAAAACTCATCTGTATGGACATAATTGTAGGTAAAACTATGTGGTAAAAACCTAGCATTATGACTTTGGGAAGTCTTTTAAATCCCTTGAATTTCTGTTGCTTTACTTGTAAAATGGATATGATAAACTTCTTCAATGGGATGTTGTGAGAGTGCCAAATGAATTAACAGATGTAAAAGCCCCAGAGAAAATGTGAAATCCCATATAAACATAAGAGGTTGGTGTTATCAGTGACAATACATGAAAGACTCTTCCTGATATATTTCACTTAGCCAAGTGCTAGAGTTTTCAGATTTCAAAATGCCCACTCAACCAGCTGGGAGACACACCTATGAACAACAAACCCTGATGTCATTGGGGAACACAGACAGGAGCAACTTATACGTACAGAGGCAGATTAGGCTGGACTGAAAAATGCAGTCAGTTTATCTACCATTGTTCTTACATTGTTTTCTAAGACTGCTTTGTTGAAGGATAATTGACATACAGTGATCTGCAGATGTTTAAAATGTAACTTTTGAGAAGGTTGAACATATGTATACACCCATGAAACCATCACCACTATCAAGACAATGAACATATCCATCATCCTCCAAAATTTCTTTGTGTCCTTTGTAACATTTCCCTCTCTGCATTCCCTTCCTTTCCCCCATTCCCAGACAAACACTTGTCCTTATATGACCTTGACCCAAAACATAGGGATTCCAGAAAAATGTGATTTTACCCTTAAGCAAAATATAGAGTTTTTTCATTGAACGTCTAAGTTTCCTCCTCTGGGATTTTTTTTTAATTTTATGTATTTATTTGAGAGAAAGAAGCGTGCACGAGCAGGGGGAGAGGGAGGGGCAGAGGGAGAAGGAGAAGACTCCTCACTGAGCAGGGAGCCTGAAGTGGGGCTGGATCCCAGGACCCCAAGATCATGACCTGAGCCAAAGGCAGACGCTTAACCGACGGAGCCACCCAAGCGCCCTCTTCCTCTGGTTTTTTTAATATAATACAGGAAACTACATCTATATATTATGAAGTAAGGATGTGTGTGTGTGTGTGTGTGTGTGAGAGAGAGAGAGAGAGAGATTTCCCACATTATAACAAATTGTGTGGCTCCCCTTTTCTAATACCCAATACATACAGAACTATTGTGGGGTTTCTAAGACTTAAGTAATATGTTTGCAGTCTAGGTAGTAATTCAGTTTCTTAGGTTGGCAATTTGAGATAAGTGTACCTGCCAACAGAACCCTAGATGTCACTCATCCTGACATCCTGTTATTTCTGTCAGTACCAGGACTTCTTGGTATTTTTTTCCCCCAATCTGTGCTTCTTTCAACTTTTTCTGGATAACAGGGTTATTCACTCATGAAAAATACAACTTTTAATTTTCAATGCAATAATGATGGGAGAAAGTATAATTTATACTCTCAGGTTGGAATTATTTCTAATTTCTTTTATAGAAAAATAAACTGAGCCTAGTAATGATTGAAAAACTGAGGCTTAGGGGCACCTGGGTGGCTCAGTTAGTTAAGCATCTGCCTCCATCTCAGCTCATGATCTCAGGGTCCTGGGACTGAGCCCGGATTTGGGCTCCCTGCTCAACGGGGAGTCTGCTTCTCCCTCTCCCTCTGTCCTCCCCCCACTCATGAGCACATGCACTCTCTCTCTTTCTCTCTCAAATAAACAAATAAAATCCTAAAAAAACCCTGAGGCTTAGATATGAAAGACAGTGTTATTCATCTCTTTAAACAGCCTCTTTGACCACAAATAACATAATGGTTTTAATTACGTGTTTGTTTCTCTATTTTTGCAAAATATAATTCTGTATTGTTCTCCAATGATTCTGTAAGATGTAAGTTCATGTTGCTTCAATATGGATGGTACTGAATCAGTACCTCTGCTGGTGGAACTCCTTCACCAGTGCATCAAAAGTTCTCAATAAATGTTTTTTTTCATGCTTCCAATTACCAATCCTCCTTTTACCAAGGTACCTGAAGTCAAGCTCAGCAGACAAATATTCTCCCATTATTTTCTACTTCCATCTTAGCATTTTTAAAGATTTTATTTATTGATTTATTTAAGAGAGAGAACGAGCACAAGCTGGGGGAGGGGCGAAGGGAGAGAGAGAAGAAGACTCCTCACTGAGCAGGGAGCCCAATGCAGGGCTTGATCTCAGGATCCCGAGATCATGACCTGAGCAGAATGCAGACACTTAACCGACTGAGCCACCCAGGCAGCCCAATCTTCTGCATTTTTTATAAACGTGATAACATTAGTTTTTGCATTCACAACTTTCATCTGCGTAAGGATTTCTATTGAGGAAGCAGAAGGGTTTTAAAGCATGAGCTTTGACATGTTATCATGGGTTCAAATTTCACCACCACCACTTACTGGTTTTAGAATCTCAGCCACGTGCTTCATTTTTCTAAACCTCAAATTCACTTCTGTAAAATATAGAACCTTAAGCGTAGGGGAGCTGTGAGGTTTAAGTGAGAAAATGTATACAAAGCAGTAACCAGTGCTTGTCAAATAGTAAACGATCAGTAGATGTTAGCTCTACTATTCCTCTAATCATGAGTATAGTTACAGTTGCTGTTGTAAATTGGATGAAGAAAAAAAAAACAAGATTCATATTTAGATGTGAGAATAGGCTCCCATCCAAACTAGAGGCAAAAACACAGGCAATATTATATTTTCCTTTTTCCAATTTGAACATGGGAAATGTTACAGCAAAATAACTGGAAAATTGGAAACTTCGCACGTGTGAATCTTTTTTTAAAAAGTTTGAAAGGAGGACTGCAAGTATTTGTCTCCCTGGACTAATATAAGAGGCCATATGAATAGGTTTCTGAGCCATACACCGCTTTTAAATATCCTGCTGAAAGACACCTAGGTGCAAAATCTGTCCAATAAAGTCTGTTGTGCTGTCTCTCTCCTGCTGGGAATGGATCGTAATGAGTGGGCACAAGAAGGCATCAAATAATTATAAGTCTTCAGGATCTAACTTCTTATTCCTCTCCAGCAGACGTGTGATCTGAAAGTATAATTTTTAATGCCACCTACGTGCAGCAGCTGAGAATTTCTTCTGTATTTGTGGAGAGGAAGCTTACGGATCACACAGTGCTGGGCCTGCCCCCTTGGGGTTACAATGAATTGAACTATAACATTCCCATGTCAAGAAGAAGATGCTGTGCAGTGCACTCTTTAGTTTTCCATTACAAGATAGGTGGTTACACTAACTTAAAAATGCCTCATACTCAAAGGAGGAGACTTTCTGGTTCATATTGAGTAAGAATATAAATATCATGGAACTAAAATGTTGTATTTGCCGTGCATCATTGCTGTAAACATAAAAACACTTAAATTCTCTCTAAAGGTTTTTTAATTAATATCTAAGATTGCAAGTCAAATTTGTTTAGGGTCAGTAAAATTCATCATTAAAATATACATCTATAGTTCACCAGATATCTGAGCTCTTAAAGAATCGGATTCAAAGTTTCAAGGAGAACCTTTGAAGTAGTTTCCTTAAAAGAATGTCTAAAAGAAAAAAAAATCCCTAACAGCAATGGTGTATTCACATATAAAGGCTAGTACGTATACTGTCTCTCGTTTTATAAAACCAGCATAGAGGATAAATATGTTTTCGAAGTCTCAACAGCTTTCTTGTCCCTAAGATTATTATAAGAGCATAACAATGTGCCTATAAATCACTGGGTACCTTTATGCTAATTTAATCAATATAATAAATACTGATTTCTTTGTAGGTCTTATTTTCTTCAGAGTCTGATTTAGTTAAGAGAGCTTCAGAATTCTTTGCATTCTAGTGAAGGATGTAGATTGCATGCAGTGTAAGAGTAGGCAAAATTATTTAAGACTTCCTCAAAATGTAGTGAATTGAGGAAACATAAACACAGAATAAAACTACATTACCTCCTATTTATTTATGTTAATGAGAGTTTAAATTTGGGGGAAAAAAGGCTGCCTCACATATCACAGGGTCAAGGACAGTTAAAATTTGTCTTCATTACAAAGATGGCAAAACAAAGCCAGGCTCCTGTTGATGGTTGTTGTGTCGTGAAACTATTGGCTGATACTTCCCTTATGTCACTTAAATACCAGTCAGTTGCCATATGATTCCTTAAAAATGACCACACCTGCTAATGCAGATTTGTCAAAGTTCAAAACCTAAGCAGATGAAAAATATGGTTACAGAACACTGGGGATGCCAATAAGTTGAATCCCAAGAGTCCAGAAACCTAATTTAGAATCTTCTCCTACATAAAATTATCCCCTGGGCAATGTAATTTAAAGATTTGATTTTTTTGGTATTCTGGTGGCCTATGTTCAGCAAAAAATAAAAATAAAAAAAATTAGATTTATTTTATAGATTTGTTCTTTACTATTTAAAACTTTTTAAATTATACTCTTCCATGAAAATGGTATCTCAAATGAACAGAAGATTGTTATCACCAAAATAATTCAACAAGAAAGCATCTTATATCATGTTTCTTTTATTTTACTTGAGCTATTTTCTATCTAGTGATGTCATGCCAGTTTAAGTAGAGCTAAGGATTAAAAAGTAATGATGATAAACCTGCATGGATTTGAAAGCAGAAGGAGTTTGCCCATAGGCTAGAGGCAGGGCAGCATCTCTTCCCCCCAGAGTAAAAGTCCACTCTGTGGCCCATAGGTCTAGAAACTGTGGATACATATTTATATGCACTTAGGCTAATGTTCAAAAACAGAGAAGGTCAATCTGTTTTCTTGCAGCTTTTCACCAAAGCTGAACTTTCACAGCATTCTGAGCTGAGAGGGAGAGAGAATCTGGGATTTCATATTAATATTCACACTCAAGGATAATAATAATAGTGAATACTAAATACTTATTATAAGCCAGATAATATGGGTCATGTACCTAACTGACACTAATACACTGCCTGTGAACAAAGCTAAACACGAGTCATATTCCACAGGTAGTGGGAGTTCACAGAGTGAGGCAGCCCCTATGGAAAGATGAGGGAAGTTTCCATAGAAGTGTGATGATTAATATCACACTTGATATGATTGGCCCACGGAATGCCCAGATGTTTGGTTAAACATTATTCTGGGTGTGTCTCTGAGGGTGTTTCTGGAAGAGATTAATATTTAAGTGGGTAGACTGAGTAAAGTAGACTGCCCTTCCAATGAGGGTGGGTCTCATCCAATCTATTGATTGAAGACAAGGTAAAAATAAGGCATAAGCTAGAAATCTTTCTCTCTGCCTGACTGTCCTTGAGCTAGAATATGATTCTTCTGCTTTCCATCTCAAACGGGGACTCAAACTGGAACTATACCAATGACTCTCCTGAGAATCCAGCTTGCCAAGTGCATATCTTGGACTTCTTAGCCTACATAATTACATGAGCCAGTTCCTTGTAATAAACCTCTTTGTATATAGATATACAAGTTTCTACTAAGGGTGGAAATGGCAGATACCCTGAGATCAAAAGCATTACAGGAAAAAAATGATGGTGCTGTAAATTACAAAGAAAAAAAAAAGGATTGATTTGAGCAGAAAAGCCAGCTTGGAGACAATTACAATAATTGTAGAAAGAGGTTATTAGGCCCTGAGTTAAGATACTGGGATGATACAAAGGAGGAAAATTTGGCAGAATGTTTTGACAAATTGGATTTGAGGAATGATGGAAATGAGAGACTCCAGGCTAATACTTTGAGTCCAGATGACTGGGAGAATATGAAAGTTTCATTAATGTTATTATACCAAGGCAATGAAAAGTATTCACAGTAGTAAGATTTCTATTTCTTGCCTATTTTTTGTACTTGTGATAAACATATAGAACCATCCCGGGCGCCTTGGGTGGCTCAGTCGGTTAAGCATCTGCCTTCAGCCCAGGTCACAATCTCAGGGTCCTGGGATAGAGCCCAGCATCAGGCTCCCTACCCAGCGGAGAGTCTGCTTATCCTCTCCCTCTGCCCTCCCCAAACCCACCCCCACTCATGCTCTCTCTTTCTGTCAAATAAATAAATAAAATCTTAAAAAAAAAATAGAACCATCCCTAATTTACCAAGAAGCTATTATATAAAACATAAACAATACTAGAATTCATGAACTTCCAAATGGTCATTTTCTGTTATAACCATTGACTTATAATTCAGTATTAGTTAAATTACTATATTTCTCATCAGCCAATTTGGAGCTGGAGGGACAAGAAAACAAAAATCGCTTTCTAGACATATCTCCAAGGAAGATGTACAGTTGGCAGAGGGGTTTGTCTTTGCCTCCAATTTTCCCTGAATACAGACTTTTCTTTAATGAAGACTTAGAGAGACCAGAGAAGTAGAATATATGACTTGTCTCATGAAAGATCTATGGAAAAATTGTGTCAGCATGCTATTGACCAATTGCTCAACAGTAATACACATACCTGCTTGAATTATCACCAACTCAAACCTTAGCCAAAATTTATAGCATATCAATTTGTGGCTTTCCAAAATTTGTCTTCAGGTAGCTCTGGAGCAAACTTACTCAGGACAATTTGCAGGTTATTCATCCTTCCAGAAGGGTGTCAGAAATCAGAGCAGTCTTCTGAGCTGTACCTCATCTTTACTATTTAGCCTTTAAAAATAGTTCAGAATTGAATATATATGCTTTCCCAATGATACTTTGACAAAATCTCCAGGCCTTCTCAATACCTCCATATCAAACCAAATGTCGTCTAACAAATTCTGCCACCAGTAGATTCATCCGTGCCTTGTGAATCCTGTGCCTATTACTCAAAAAGATTTTGTTTCCCTCCTAAATCCATTTAAATCCTCTTTCTAGTCCAGTCTTCCACAATCATAAACCTAAATTATAAATGGAGTCACAAATACACATTTAACTTTTCCCTGGTCATTCCTTGCACTACTCTGGTTCTTCCCTGTGTCCATCATTTCTGCTTGTAAGATTCCAGAACCATCACCATATCCTCACCCCTTTCTCTCTGCCTATTCAAACCTTGCTCAGAATCCACCTTTCCTGAAGAGCTTTGACATCACTACAACCTGAAAACTGTCATATCACCTCTGGCCATTACTATTATTTTAATCCTATTTTCATGCCCCTTTCTCTTCCTACTCCCTTTGCTTAGGCCTGAGCACCCTCCTTCTTCCCTGAGCCTTAGACTTAAGATTAGAAGAGATCCATGATGTTGTCATCATTAGAGTAGTCGAGGTAATAGGTAGTAGTAATGATAACAGTAGCAGAATTCCTGGCCCTCATAAAAGTGAAGCTCATTCTACCGTGGTTTGGCATGACCTTACCGCAGATCTTCACCTAGCTGGACCTTTCTTGTCATTCAGGTCTTGACTCAGTATTGCCTCCTCCTCAGAGACACCTTCCCTGGCCATTTAACGTTGCCTGTTCTTGCACTCAAGTCACTCTCCATTTTGTTATCCTGTGTTTTGGGGGGTTTTTTAAATAATTATCACTATTTACAATTGCCTTGTATTTATCATTTCAGTCTCCACCCTAGAATATAAGCTCCCTGAAAGCAGAAACCTTTTTTATCTTGGTTATTCAATTGCCAGAGGCTGGAAGAGCACCTGTCCTATACTAAATACCCAGTGAATATTTATGAATAAATAAATAAATAACTTGTTTGGAAATTACCTCACGTACTATTAGGAGACAATTCTCCTTGGGTGTCCTATGTTTCTAGACATCTTTAAGGGAGAGGCGCTGACTCTCTTTGTGTTAGACTATCTTCAAGCAACTTTGCATATGAACAATCTTAGAAAGATGGACACATTATCTCCCCCTGGAGCCAAGGGTGGGTCTGTTGACCATCTTGGAAGAGGGAGATAGCGACTCCCTTTGGAGACCAATCAGACATATTAACTCTCTGGTGTAATAATGTCTCCCTCGAAGACAAAGGTCAAACAAGCCCACTAACTGTTACAAAAGATTCAGACTCCCTAAACTCACAGCTCCTGTCCTCTAACACCGCCCACAGCATACACAGGTATCCACTTTTTGTGCTGCCCTGTAGGAACTGGGGCTCAGGAAGCTGGTGTAAATGGTGATTCCTTGGCTTGAGTCCAATTCCTTTTTGTCTCCAACCCATGAGTTTTGTGTCTTCTGCCAGCATCCATTAGACTGCAGTTGTCTAACTGGTGAGCTTGACGGTAAGATAAGATCTCAGACCCCTCACAGTTCTCAACAAGGACTACCTAGTTTCTTCTTTCTGTTAACCTCCTGATAACATAAGCTAGTACAGGCTAAGTCAAGTTGCAGCGCCAAATAACATTTCAATGCAGTTTTTCATTCAGGCTAAGTCTGTAGTGGTTCCAGGTGAATCTGCAGGGAAACTCTCCACCGCAGGTAATCCTTACATGCTGATTGCTTCAGCCTTCTGTTTTCTTCATAAATATTGCTGCTGCCAGGATGTCTGAGAAATAGCTGCCTGGGGAGTTGAGCATCTGAAATCAAATGCTTTCCCCCATGGGTGTCACATGTCACTTCCTCTCATCTTCATTGGTCAAAGGAAGTTCCCCGGCCACAGCTCATGTTGAGCTGTACAGAAGTGCAATCTTCCCATGTGGCTGGAAGTTGGGCAAAAGGATATTTATGGATAGTAATAAAAGGCTACCACAACTTTTACAGTATATATATATTTTTTTTATTTTTTAAGCTTCTTGAGGACAAAAAAGGATCTCGTTTTTTAAAGAATTCTCCATTATGCCTGCCTTACCTAGCATAATCACTTAAGTATTATTTTTATTTATTAATTAGTAATTAATTAATCTAAAACATTACCATTTTTATGAGTTGTTAGAGGCAGGCAATAACTGCTGAAATCAGAACCACCAGCCCTTGGGATAATGACCTTGAAAATGATGTCTAGGCTATAAGGGCAGATTGTTTCTTTTTTGTTTTTTAAAGATTTTATTCATTTATTTGACAGAGAGAGAGAGAGAACAAGCAGGCAGAGAGGCAGGCAGAGGGAGAGGGAGAAGCAGGCTTCCCGCTGAGCAGGGAGCCCGATGCGGGGCTCGATCCCAGGACCCCGGGATCATGACCTGAGCCGAAGGCAGCAGCTTAACCGACTGAGCCACGCAGGCGCTCCAGGGCAGATTGTTTCTTAACAACAGAGTAAGAACAGGACAAGCCTTTCCCATGTTTTGGTGCGATTGATAGTAAACTGAAATGGGAGCAGAGCTAGAGCTTGCCCAAAAGTACCCATGCTTTTAACACAGATTTTCATTGCTCATCCTTAGGTCAACCTTTCTCAAAGTGTTAAGATAGAAATAGGTGCCATGTGGTGCAAGTGGAGTTCGTGGTACACTAACTTTGAGAAATTCTAAAATTCACAACGTTAAATAGGTTTATTACTACAGGACTTCTCAGAGCCTCTGGGATGATAAATACGCTTTATGAATTGACTGAGGAAGATATGAAAGCATCTGCCAAAGAATCTACAGGCACATCTCATCCTGCATGCTATCCAAAAGCAGAGCTTTAATCTTGGGGAGTAGGTATGAGATCAGAGGAGAAAAAAAAAACTAATAAAACCTTCATTACAAATCTGTCATTGGTATGAGTAACTTCTGTAGGTTTCTCTGGCATCTTCTGAGATGCTTAGGAAATGACTTATGAGTCTTAAAGAGATATAAAGGGCCATCACTCATCTTCCAGACTTCACTCCAGACCCCAGTGGTCTAGGGTGGCCTCACAGGTATCACCTCCAACCATATTTCCAGAATTGACATGTGTGAGTACAGAATGAGTAATCCAAATGGTCCACTCTGTAGTGTCAGAGGACCAAAGAGGACACAGTGAGACATTTGTGTTTAAGGTTTGGGGGGAGGTGCTAATTGCACCTGCCCTAAGGTCTTCAGAGCCTACTCAAAACTGGTGGCTACAGAAGCTTCTGGGGAAAAGGTGTGGAGTCAGGAGGATTTACAATGATGCACAAAGCCTTCTGATGAATGCTGGCCTTCTTTTTTCAAAGATCTCTCTATGGAACTCCTTTGGAAAAAACTAATCTAAGTCACCTACGCTATAAATTATAGTTAACTATCATATAAGCTGAAGAAGAAACAAAATAGTTTTTTTTTTTTGCATTTATATTGCAAAGCTACTAAGGTTCTTAAAAATAAAAGAATGCTTTTTAAAACATCATGAATATAGGCAGTGTAGCTGATACCCCCACTTTTTCAGAATTTTTAAATCCTTTTGAAACAACCCAAAATAAGTATGACAAGGTAAATGATGAAACAAAATAGATCTGGTCAATAATAATGAATCCTCCCAGAATTTAAAATCAAATAAAGTTGTAAAGCACCTTCTAATTTAATTTCTGAGCAACATTGACTGCCACAAAACTTTTACAATTATTGTAAGATACCTGAATATCTGTTCATTTGTTTCTCCAATAACATCTCATTTTCTATAAAAACTTTATATCCTCAATTCTTAGGTTTGTACATTGCAAACGCATTCATGGAATCTAATGAGATGATTATTACTTTCCTGAGTGTAACATCTGTAGCTCAATTAAAAGCCAAGCTGCAGAAGAACCGTTCAATAATGCAAAAATGCTCAAGTTGTGTACACAAAAATAAACATCCACTAAGTAATCAGCATATTAGGGAGGTGCTACAAGGATGATAAAGGAAATAACAATCAGAACAGTGACTTTAAAATGAGAAGGATGGGGCGCCTGGGTGGCCCAGTCAGTTAAGGGGCCAACTCTTGGTTTTGGCTCAGGTCATGAGCTCAGATCATGAGCTCAGGTCATGAGCTCAGGGTGGTTAGATGAAACTCCGCTTTGGGCTCTGTGCTCAGCGGGGAGCCTGCTTCAGGATTCTCTCTCTCCCTCTGCCCCTTCCCCCACGTGTGTGTGCTCTCTCTCGAATAAATAAATAAATCTTTGAAAAATAAGAATGAGTGATAAGCCAGAAAATTTACTTCTAATACTCAAGGACAGGCATTTTTGGCTTGTTTGAAATCTTTGTCACTGATTTTTTCCTACACCTTTAATTAAAAAGTTATTTCCTTAATGGTTCAAATGATTTTCCCCAAACCATCACATTGAAATATTGCTTTCAAAATGAGCTTTGTCATTGAATAAGTCTACAAATGATGGAAAATAGCACCAAACTACCATTCGTTGATAATGTGAACTTGGAAGGTCACACTTAACTGTGTTCACTCTCCTTACCTGCCAGAGGGCAGTAAAAATCTCTGCTAGCTCAGAGAGCTATGGAATTCCCAGAAGAAAAGGTGTTATGTGAAAACAATACAGCTACTTGAACTGTCTGAAGAGTGCAGGACAAATACTTTCCTGCAAGTAGCAGCAAAGTTGTTTACTTGTTGTTGCTGTTTCAAACTAGCATTCTTTGCCGATGAGTTTGAACTGAGAGCTTTTCATTCTTTCAACCCTAACATCAGATATATTTCTTACTTTCATCTAGGGGCAAATATACCATTTGATCAAAGGCTTATTTTTCATATCTGTATCCCTTTACATGTATGAATAGAATCCCACCACATTTACTAACAGCAAACATGCAAACTCTAAAATCCAAGTTTTAGACACATGCTCAACCGAATTTTCAATATGTTAATTTATAACACTATCAACTACATTAGCATTATTCCTATGATCATCAAATATTATTGTTAAAGAAAACTCACACTGGGCAAGACAAGCAAACCAAATCGCTTTTATCCCAATGCTCTTGGCAGCAACAGAGGAGATAGCACAATCAAGTCCTGACACTCGACTCTAATCAAAGTGGGGGGGGGTGGCCTTTAAGAACTGGAGTGCGAGGATTCAAGGCCATGTGTCTGCTATTTTCCTTTATCCAAAGGAATAATAAGCTTGTCACTATCTACATGACAAGAGATAGTTTTACAACTTAGAGTAAAGTGCCCACTGAAATTAGGCTCCTGCTTTCCCACAGAGACCACAGATGGGGATGCTATCTTCCCTGATGATCCTACTTCAAAGGCATGGCTTCCTTGGAAACAGTCTTAGGCTGTAAAACTATCAAGACGCTTTTTAAAAGATTTATATCTCAAAGGGGCATAGAAAAAATTTACAATTACAGTTGACCCTTGAACAATGCAGGGGTTAGGGGAGCCCCCTTCTCCCCAATGAAAATTGCAGATAACTTTTGACTCCCCCAAAACTTAACTACTAATAGCCATCTGTTGACTGGAAACCATAGGGATAACATAAACAGTTGATCAACACGTATCTTGTATGCTACATGTATTATATACTGTATTCTTACAATAAAGTAAGCTAGAGAAAAGAAAATGTTAATAAGAAAAACATCAAGAAAGGAAAATACATTTACAGCACTATATGATATTTATCTTAAAAAATCCACATGTAAGTGGTTCCATTCAGTTCAAACCTGCATTGTTCGAGGGCCAACTGTACAAGTGTTCTAAAGTAGATGCTCTAAGTAAAGGGAGGTTAGGACCTAGGGTGAAGAATTCTGCCTAAGGTTTAGTCAAGCTGAGGGGTCATATTGGTCTTGGTCACTACTGAAGGGGAGAAAAATTTGCCACCCCAAAATATTGATTATCTGAGGCTGTTATTTTTGAGAAGCTGCAGACCCTGAAGAGGCTCTGAAAACAGTACAAGTTGCCCTTTTGTAAGAGACCTTTACATTTATAAAAGAAATCTCCATTTGTAAGGATATCTCCCCCTCCATACCAAGAAGAGAAGGATGACTAAATGTCTAGAAATTCTTATCAAGTGAAGAGGGCAATAATTTAGATCTGCATAACAACCTTACCCTTGTTCCTTGTTATTTTGCTTTTCCTGGTAACCTCCCATCAACAGGTCTTTCCCCCACCCTACGTCCAACATCTTTTTTTGTTGCTGTTAGCTGAAGATGGTATTTAAGGTGACGGCTTTGGTCCATCAAGAGTTATTCAGTTTTCCTGAGTATATTTTGTGTTTACAGGAGGTAGACATGTTATTAAACTTCTGTTTGGTGTTCTCCTCTTAATCTGTCTTTTATTACAGGGAGTTTCAGTCAAGAACCTAGAAGTGTGAAAGGAAAAATCACCTTCCTCCTCTACATCATGGATGTATAAAATTCAAACCAGGCTTACCTCTTGTCCTTCAACAGCTAACAATGTAGATGGAAGGCAACAAAGACAATACTAATAATACGTTCTTTGTTACATTTGCTTACTTCTGTTTGGCTCACAAAGTACTTATACTAGGCAGAAATGAGGGGTCCATAGTAAAATGCAAAAGCATGGAAACAGGCTGGGTCCTATAAGCTCTCAAAAATAAAGAAATAAATAACCAGCCAAAGTTCCCTTCTAACACAAAACCCACACCAAGAACCCAAACCTGGGAATGAAATATGAACTGAGCAGAATAAGAATACTAGACACAAAGGTCAAAGAATGAAACGTCCAGATGACAGTGGAGGAAGAGAGAAATTCAGGAATTCTCAGGAAGTACAGGCCCAGTTTTGAAGATTGTATAGAAATAGAAGCAGAGCTTTAGTGCAATGAAATTGGAAAAGTTCCTCAGCACCCCACTCCCATCCTAAAAGTTCAGCAAACTCATTTCATCAATAAATGAGTAATACAAAATAATGAGTGGAATATGATCTCTATACAAAATGAAAGCACACCAGAAAGAAAAGACTATAAACAGGCATTTTTAAGTGAGCAAAGAAACAGACTAAAGTGACATTAAGAAATGATACAAGTTACAAAAAAAAAAAAAAATCCAGGAGAAAAAAACTCAAAAGTGAGTTTGGACTGTATATTAGTTAACTAACTACAATTTAAATAAAAATTTAAAAAAGAAAAAGAAAAATATTTCAGAAACAAAAATACAAAAGACAAAATACAAAAAGACAGAAAGAAACACAAGAGCAAATACGCACAAGATAATACCTTAAGAGAAAGAAAAGATTAAATGGAGAAATTTGTTGAAAATCAAAAGGAAATGAAGAAAGAGATTAAAGGTTTTGAGAGAAAGAAACAAATAAAAGTGAGACAGAAAAGATCAAACCAGGTAACAGGAGTCGCCAAAGGGGGAAAAGAGCCAGCAAGTATCAGCTAAAAACAAGAAACCAGTTTTGGGGCAAAATGTTTTGGGGGATCAAAGAACGGCAATTTGGGGGGGGAGCAGGTACATAGATTTAGGTAGAAACCCTACCTAAATCTGTGTCCCCATGACAGGAGGTGGACTCAGGGTTTTTATGGGGGGAATGGGGGAAGATTATTTATATTTATAAATCTTAAACATATTACATATTATACATATATATTTGTATGGAGAGAGATTTTTAAATGCTTAAAGACCTACATATATAGACAAAACTAAATCACTGCAGTGTTTGTGTAGGAAAGAAATGTAAGAAATAGATTACCAAAGAAGTCAGGATACTAGTCTCTTTGGTGGGGCAGGTAGTGGTAAGGTTTGACGTGGCCGGCGGGGCGGGGGGGGGGGGGGGGTTGAATTCATTAAGCCATACAATTGTTTGATTTTCTGACTTTATATAATATTTGACCATTAAGTCTAAAAATTTTAGAAGAAGTTTAGGAAATACTAGGTCAAACATGGCTAAACAGGTTTTTTGGGGTTTTGAGTTTATTTTTTCTTTTTCTTTTTTTTTTTTACTTTGGGAGCTCTTAGAGCCAGCCTTTAAAGTGCCAGTGCATATTGTGAATAGTTAGCATGGTGATTTAGCTTGCAACATTTAACAATCTAATTTGGCCAAAAGAATCTTTTTTCCCAAAACACCTATTAACAGCTCTCAGGACACTAGTGTTCCCTGAAGCATAGCTCAAGAAATGCTACTTATTTCAATACATCAATGTAAAAAACTGGCATCCTGGGTCCTTTAAAATATATATGTAATATCAAAATACCAGTTATCTAGTCATAGTGACTAAACATTAAACACTCAGTTCAGACCATTTTAAACACTTGTGCTTGCCAATAAGAAGTTTCATTTCAGTCAAGAACACTCCCAATTTTTATTCTATAGTCCTTGCCTTCATTCAGAAATAAAATTTCAGTTACTTGTTTATTGGCAATATCTCTTGATCACTAAAATGGGATAATTCTGGGGCGCCTGGGTGGCTCAGATGGTTAAGCGTCTGCCTTCGGCTCAGGTCATGATCTCCAGGTCCTGGGATGGATCCCCCTGCCAGACTCCCAACTCAGCAGAGAGTCTGCTTCTCCCTCTCCTTCTGCCTCTCCCCCGCTTGTGCTCTCTCTGTCTCTCTCTCTCTCTCTCTCAAATGAATAAATAAAATCTTTTTTAAAAATGAAATAAAATAAAATAAGATAATTCTTTTCAATAAGAGCAATGAGTCTATGCTTTAATAGGAGAATACAAAATTAAGGTCAACAAAATTAAAATCTCAGTTATAGTAATTTAAAAACATAGTTTTGTGATATGCTGTGAAAAACAGTGGCTATAAAAAAGTTCACTTAACTTACACTACTTGTTCCCATTAATGATGCTCTACCATAATGTATCGACATGCAAGATAAAGATGACAGGTGTTTAAGTAAACTTGCAGGGAATTCAGGTTAACCTTTCCATGTGCACCAAAATGCCCCGGCTATGTGCTCGGCATTCACTGAAACACAATACACTTAGGGGGCAAGGTAATCCCAGTATAATCTAAGTACATCATACCATATAGCGGAGGAGAGAACAATGGACAGAGATCCTGGGAGAGGTGAGGTGAGCACAGTGTACGCTGAGGACACTAATGTCATGCAATATGGAACAGGTGGGAATGGACAGAGGACCCTGGGGTGCTAAACAAATGCTGTGTCCAGGGTACAGGTTTCCAGCAGCAAAGGAAAAGAAATTCAAAATAATTTCTTTTTTAACCAGGTGAATTATTTTTATACATTTTATTCCTGTTTTGCCCAAAAGACAAGGGCAGGTAAGGATTAAGAATCTTCAATCTAATGTTCTTTTCCATAAAATCAAAGTATTTGGGAAACAAGTATTTTTATGTTAGAAGTAGTAAATTAATATAAAGAATATTGTGTCAAAAGAACTCCGTTAATGCAAAATTATGATATGGGAATCCCAGTGGCCTTTAACACCCTTTTCTACTGTGCCATGGAATGGTCGTAGGTTTCTCAGCTCCTTCTTTTAAAAATCTACATAAAAATGTCCATTCCCTCTATTACAAAAGAAATTCATACAATGAAAATTGTAATAAAAGTCTTGTTTTAAAAATATAATTTATTCATCTATTGTAAGCTCCAAAATTAACTGTAATAAGACTTTACTACATCACGGTGCCTAGGGAGCTAAAGCCGGAGGATCATCCATGGGAGGGACTACTTTGGGTAATGAGCCTCTCTTCAGGTATATTTAGATAAATAGACTTTTGCTGTCAAACTACAAAAGCGAGCAAATTAGGCGAAGTGTGACCACATTTTACTCATTTAATATGAGTACTAATCATAAGCAAATGGCAGAGTGGGACTGGGTTGTTGTTTTGTTTTGTTTTTTTTCTTTCTAACTGCAAAAAACAGCATTAGTGATCCATTAAAAGAAGACCAATGTCAGGTTGCCTGGGTGGCTCAGTCAGTTGAGCAACTGACTCTTGATTTTGGCTCAGGTCATGACCTCAGGGTTTAGGGATCAAGCCCTGCGCTGGATGTGGACCCTGCTTAAGATTCTCTCTCTTCCTCTGCTCCTCCCCCCACCAAAAAACCTAAGGTCTACAAAAGAGATAAGTAACTTCACTCTTAACCCTTCAAAAATAAGCATAATTATAGCAATTATTAAGTATCTTAACAAGCTAAACTAGTTACACTTGTAACTGTAGTGGAAACTTTTTCAGAAGAAAACATAGTTTTCTACGGGTTCGATGCATTTCAATCATTCATTCATCTAACAAGCATTTACTGAGAGCCTTCTAATTGCCAGGCACTGAGCGTGTTTGTTACTGGGGATACAGTAGAATTGGGGAAAACATAGTTCTTGCTCTCACAAATCATGAAATCAAGTGAGAAAGTCAGAGGAGTAAAGACAATATCAATATTCCATTGAGCAGTTAGTGCTTCGGTAGTGGGAGAATTGTGCACCTGGAGCGTCCATCGTAGGAGCACCAATCACGACTTTGGGGATGAGAGGTTACTCTTGGAACAAGTGTCTTCTAGCCTGAGACCTCAAGGATGAGGTATTAACCAGGCAAAAATAGAACAGAAGTGCTCTAGGCAAGGCAAACATGTACAAATGCCTAGCGGAAAAAAAGAGTGTAAGGCATTTGGGTAATTGGGAAATAGGTCAGTCTGGCTGAAGCCCAAGGAAAGGTGGTTGGTAAAACAGGAAGCAGGAGAGGCACAAGCTGGGGAGATGGGAGGGAGTTGACTACCATGATGCATGAAGCTTATCCAGAGGGTAGTGGGGACCCCCTGAAGGTTTAAATGACCGTGGCTTAGTCTCATTTGCCTTTGACTCAAATGGCCCCTTCACAAATCTGATAGTTCTTTGTTTTCACAGGACAAATAGTTTCAGGAATGATTCTAGAATTATCTTCGTTCTTACTATACACTTGAAAATTAGAAATGGCAGGAATGACAACATTTGCCTAATGAGGAGAAAGAAGATGGCAAGCTTAATGGGAAGGGTTGATCCAACATAACATATTAATTCCATAGACACAGCAAGGATTTTTTCATTTGAATTTAGAAGTATTTTACAAAAATTTTATTTAATTACATAAAATTGATGTATACACATTGTCATCATTTCTCCATTCCATGGATTGACTTTTATTTCTGGCCAATGGGTGTCCTTTAATTAGAAGATATTTGGGGTACCTCTTTCATTACAGCATAACGAGCCTTTACTCCCACATGAACATAATAACATGGTCATGTTACAGGTGCTACTTTCAAAATTGATCTTTGAACCAAGCATGCAGCTGAAAATTGCCACAGCATTGGGAAGTCTAAGGTAAACACAGTGTTCGCAAAAATGATTTCCATTTACTCAATTTTTCTTTTTACTCATTTAGAGAGTCGAATTTGTTGATCAATAAATGGCGTAAATAAGGCTAATATCACAGAGTCCATCTCTGTATGAGTCAATTCGTTGCCTCTGAGTTACAAAGAAAATCTGACCTAGCACCGTAACTGCACCAATAGCTTCAAGCTTAAAAAAAAAACCTGGAGAAAATTGATGCCTTAAGTTAAGTTCAATTCCTAATGAAGTGTCAACTCTCTCTGGTGGTAGAGCAATAGAAAAGCCCATTATTTAAAGTACAAGGCATGGGGCACCTGGGTGGCTTAGTGGTTAAGCGTCTGCCTTCAGCTCGGGTCATGGTCCCAGGGTCCTAGGATTGAGTCCCGCATCGGGCGGGCTCTTTGCTCCCCGGGGAGCCTGCTTCTCCTTGTCCCTCTGCCTGCCACTCCCCCTGCTTGTGCGCTCTCTCTCTCCCCACCGCCATCAAATAAATAAATAAATAAAATCTTTAAAAAAATAAAGTACTGGGTACTGATGCCTTTGTGTTAACCCACTCATTTATAAGGGTTTGGAACTATACCTAAGAATAGAAATAACACAGGATCTAATAAGGCAAAGCAACAGAGTCTAACTCTTTTTTAATACAATGGCGATTTTGCAAAGTAATTTATTAAATTTATAGACTAACATTCCTAAGAATCTTACAGCATTTCTACAATATTGACAAACCATACACAAAAGAGTTGGAAATATATTTAAATCTAAAAAATGAAAAAAATTATAAATAAAAATTTAAAATGCATTGCTACGATTCATCTTCTCATAAAAGTTCTCTGATAGCTACATCGGTGAACAGAATAAACATTTTAGCCCAGCGACTGTAGCTACCATTACCAAAATGTTCAACATTAGTTAATTAAGCTCAAAAACCCACTATTTGTAAAGCAAATAGTGCTAGACAGGAAATATAAAAAGTGAGAAAGACCCAGCATCTGCCCTTCAGTTGGTTAAGCAACAGATGCATAAACACAGTCACAGAACAACGTGGCCTCACCACAAGCAGGAGGCAACATGCCAACACCGTACAATGCTGATCGTGTACCACAGTCGCAATTTTCGCCAAATGCCAATTCCAACAATTCAGTTGGAAACCCATGAAATGCTCAAAGTCAAGTGTCAGAGAATTTGTAGATATAAAGATTCGCTAAAAGTACTCAATAACCAAATGGGAGTCTTATTTCAATTCACCCATATTTTAGGGCCTACTGGGTGTCGTATGATCTACTGATCGCTGAGAATGGAAAGCAAGCACAACCCCAACCTCAAAGAGCCCACAGCCCAGTAGAAATTTTTTTAAGATTTTATTTATTTATTTGAGAGAGAAAGAGCACAAAAACGGTGGGGAGGGGCAAAGAAAGAGGAAGAAGCAGACTCCCCGCTGAGCAGGGAGCCCAATAGGATGCAGGGCTCAATACCAGGACCCCCAGATCATGACCCCGGCTGAAGGCAGATGCTTAACTGACTGAGCCACCCAGGGGCCCCTAGCCCACTAGAATTTTATATTAAACAGAAGAATATATGGAAGGCAAAATGTGTGTTAGAAAAAGCTCAATCTTTGACCTAGTACAACCTGTATCATAGAACATTGATCTTTTTGGAATCTGCTTTTATTGCCATATTTACCAGCTAATACCGTCTTCTTGAGAACTATTAAATGTGGAAATGACACATACTGTCTCATCTCAGGGAGTTTCCAGCAGAGCATTAGATTCTTAAGGGTTATATTCACTTCAGTAAAATTAATTTATTAAATACATAATCTAAAATCTTTATACCTTCTTAAATCGGTCAAATAAATAATCTCACCCATCAGACAATATCCTTTCCAGATATTTGATCTGATTTGAGGTTTTCTTTTTTTTCCAAAGGTCACTTGTAAATTGGTTCAGATGTTGCAACTACCCCATCCCAGCCAGTGAATGAAGTCCGCTTTCAGTACTGCTTATATTCGGACAGAGCTTAAACTGCATAACTCAGACCTTACAGCTGAACATATCAGAAAATACATATTTGAGTCTTGATTAACATGTTCTGCTCAAGCATCCTCATGACTTAAGGATTATTTTTTACCTTACAGAAAACCCCATTTTTTCTTTTGCAAGTATACCATAAGTCTTATTTAAAGAAAGGTACACAGACCTGGGTGAATGTTTACAAGAGCCCTCTGGATTTAATCTAAAATGATGAGCCCTTCTGCTCTATGCTTATAAATGAAGCATAGTATAACATAATAACCAGATCGACTACAATTATGGCCCTGAATTAAAGGCAAGAAATGAGACATTTTGACAGCTCTGGAACATTGCATTTCATGGGGCTCGGTGCACAGCTAGGTAGCACAGGTGTTCCTATAATTGCAGTACAAATTCGGTGCTCAATGGCCTTCAGATTCTCTTGTGTGATGGGGTGTGAAGATCAGGGATTGGTCTTGTCTTCCTGACATTATGTGAAACCTAACTAAAAACATTTTGGACTTCTGGCTGTCCTAGACCAGGTTAAGTGTATAGATTGGGTTTCTTTATCATGCAGCCATAGTTTCTGTAACTCTGTACACATCACACAAATATAAAAAATATATATATTTTAAGAACTTTTGTTAGCATAAATTTACATTTTAAATTCTCATATTACAATGGTGCACCCAACTCTGCCACTTTCCTGGGTGATCTGTGAAATTCTCTCCAACAATGTACTCAGATTAAAAGGAATGTGGTTTTATTGTTTCTGTCATCAGAAGGAGGAAGAGGAAGAGGAGGAAAATGTTACATTCTATAGCAAATTATGAATTTATTTGCAAACCACAAACTATTTTCTGTTCTGTGATGGAGGGTAGTTGTTGGCTCAGGGATCCCTAGGAAGATAGGCTGAAGCCCAAGCGTGGGCTTTGGAAAGTGCTGGGAAAGCAGCAGAATGAGGGCTAAGACCGCAGGGAGAATGTAAATGACACTAGGAACCTGACAAATTCGGACAAACCTATCATCTACTGAAGGAGGACATGCGGAACACCATTTGAACAGAGCGAAAGAGATACGCATGCGCAGCCTTGTCCTCTTTCCAGCCGGCCTTGCCCAGGGTAACTCCCGCGGGCTCCGCAGGGCCATCTGCATTTGCACCCCCCACCCAGGGTAACAGGCACCCAGAAGAACAACTCCATGCAAGAATGCCGTGACTTCCTTGATATTAAGTATTGAGAACAACATTTTGTTTAATCTTCTGGGAAAATACTATGCTCAAATACACTCAGCAACAATATTTTTAATTTGGGGGGAAAAAATACTCTGCTGCCTGATTTGGACTGTTCTGGGACCCCTAACGAATGCGTTGTCCTGATTGTTTTCAGGACCGCCAAAAGCCTGGGGGACTGTTGCATTGCAACAAAGCCCAGATAATCCTCTGTGGTTGTAAAGACTATGATTTGACATTTTACCACAAGTAGTCATCGATTGAAACAGAACCTGCATTTGACTCTGTTGGGGACTCTGTGAAGGCATCATCTGTGCTTCTGATTTATGAACTGTAGGTGACGGGCACACTGAATTGTCCATGAATTATCTTTTCTCAGGGAAGACGGTTGGTGATGAGCAAAATAGTAATAATCTGGCACGAGAGGCTGCCACCTTGCACTAAAGATTAAATCGGTAATTTTATTACATTGTCTATGGCCACTAACTATTCATAATTCTGAGCCATATTTTTGAATGATGTCCATAATGGGATTATTTCATTGCCAATTTTTGTTTTGTTGGCTTTGGCCCACAGAGGAAGAACATAGTGGGAGATAGAATGCCACCAAGAGGAAGACCCAGTCCAAAATAAACCAGAATCATTACCTAAGACCTTACATCTTCACCATTGACATAGAATCCAAGAAGCTGAGCCATCAAAAGAGACAATTACAGTATGAAAGAGACAGAAATTACCAGAGATCTCTGAAGGCAAAAGCTGATACCTCAGCATAGTACTTCAGATGGTCCACATTCAGCCTTCTAGTAGTTCCAACATAAACCTTAACCAGGCCAGTCTGCACTATTGTTCAAATTGCCCTGTGGTCAGAGGTCAACTACTTATTCTCCACAGCTGATTGGGTCTTCAGTGTGGAGGGAATTCTTCTAGCTAGAGGAATCTTGCCTTTTCCTCAAGCTCTCGCTCATCCTTTTTCCCCAGTGAGGAATAATTTGCCCGTTGTTGAGGTTGGAATGAGCAATGAGGCACCCACAGTCTGGCTCCTTTCTCCTCCCTTGTGAATGAGCTGACCTGTAGGAAACACACATGTTTCTTTTTATTCCATGCCTTAAACATTAAAGGATCCTGTCCCAGTGGAGTGGTAGTGGAGTGGGGTCGGGTAGAATGGAGAGGCTTACTTTTGCTGATCAATTTGGAGATTTTAATTTTAGAAAACCCTTGACCACAGAAGGAGCACATTTTTACCCTGCTGCCTTATTACCTTCTTATTTTTCAATTGGTTCAGAACACATGGTAGGAGTCGGGGTGCTATTTCAAGGTCATCACAAAGACCACAGAACTGTATTTGTTCATAACTTCACGTTCCAGGAGCTTCTGCCATCTGGAGGCACTTCCTCATTTTTCTCCTTTTCCTAAGCTCTGCATCATTCAAGTTCTTTTTCAAGCCTTAACTTCAACCACAAAACTTTCCACAGAGTAGCTGTGATATTTAAATAATGCAGTATGTGTGAAAGCATTGTGCCCGGAGCGGTAGGTATACACTGGGTGTAACTTTTCTTTTCCCTTCTTACTCATTTAACTCTGGGTTGGTCTTCACCTTACCCTGCTGGTTTGAGTTTCAAGTGGTGCAAATTTCTAGAAATCAGCCTGATGTTCTACCTACCCAAAGAGCCATAAAATTAACCATGCCCTTTGTGTCAAAAATTTTACTTCTGAGAATCTATGGCAAGTTAAAGCTTACACTGGTAAAGATTTATATAACAAGATATATGTTGTATCGCGATCACTAAGGAAATGACTAAGTAAATTACGGTATAGTCATAAAAGGAATTATTATGCAGCATTTGAAATTATACCAATAAATTGTTCAAGATGATGCAAAGTATTTATACACTTCATGATCTTGCCCCAGTGGTAATCATACCCTTTTCTGCAAAATAATATAAAACTAAATGTGCTGCTTCATTTTTCACTTTTTTCTTGTGTCATTTTTCAACATTGTATTTTAAGAGGTTTTCTAAACATCTTCTGTCATCAGAATAATCATGATTATCATCATCTTATAACACACAACTACATGTGCTGATGTGATAGGCATTGCTTTATGAGGGTGTTCTTAGACTCTGCCATCTAGAGGTTTACAACCCAAACTCTGCAACCGCATCACGTAGTAACAACTCAATATGCATTTGTGGAGTAACTGAGTGAATGTTCTGGACTAGTGTATAATAAAGCTTCAGATATCAAGTCACTATTCATGCAATATCCAAACAAATAAATGAATGATTAATTGATCATCTGATTTTTTCCATTATATTTTTGGCATATCTATTCCCATCTTTTTGCTCTTTTTCCAAACACGGATTTTCTGGGGGCTCTTCAGAGCCCATGTTTCAAAATAATACCCTCTGCTTTAAACTGAGGTGTCTGGCTGAGTCCTTGTGAATGTGGGGTAAGTTGGGCAACAGCACTGCTCTTAATTTGGTTTCATCTGATCTTTGCAATTGTATATAAATCATCCATTGTTTATCACTTTACTCCAGGAGACGCTAATTCCCTGGCCTATGATTTCCCCAAGATTTGTTATATTCACTTCTCCTATGTTCATTTCAGGAAATCATCATTCCCCAACCACCCACTGTGCCCTTGGTATCACTGGCTCTAAAGCATGAAATGGAACGCAATTTCAGAATGAAGCAGGCAATTAGGAAATTACTAGTCATGGGCATAAAAAACAAACTTTCCCACTTCAGTGTAGCCACACCACCCTACTTATATGTATACAATACAAAAAATTTCTCTACCATGACGTCCCTGAGAAACTGACAGATTATTTATGCACAGAAACTTTAACAAGTCTGTTTTTAAGCCAAGATGTTACAGAACCATTTTTTCCTCATCTTTAGTGGAATTCACCTAGACAAAATAATCACCCCCAGGAGCCAAGTAGCCAATTCTCAGGTACATATGAGACATGCACTATGAGACTGAGACACAGGTTTAACAGTACTGGAAAGGCTACTCATATTTGTCATAAATATTCCTATTTAAAAAATTACAACACTTTTAATGATTCATTTCAACTGTAGTGGTATCAAATTGGTTTTAATCTTAGAACCTTTCTTCTGCATGGTAACATAAGATTGCTGACATATATGAAGAATGAGATCAGGGTATAAAAAACATGCACACAAGTAGAATAAAAATTTTATTAGTTTTATTAATCATGAATTACTATTCTCTTTATTTCTCATTTGAAGCTTTTACATTATTAATGAACCTGCTCTTCTAATGTAAGAAAGTTTTTTTTTTAAAGATACATTTATTTGAGAAACAGAGAGAGGGGGGAGGAGAGTAGGGCAGGAGCAGAGGGAGAGGGAGAGAGAATCCTCAAGCAGACTCCCTGCTGAGTGCACAGCCCAAGGCGGGGCATGATCCCAGGACCCCAAGATCATGACCTGAGCCAAAATCAAGAGTTGGCCAACTGATAGAACCACCAAGCGCCTCTGTAAGAAAGTATTTTTTAAACGGTATATTGACCACCACCACCAAGTATCCCATGCTAAGGCCTGTATGATGTGGCCTCAAGTCTTCCTGGTGAATGCAGGTACCACAATGCCTGGCTGCCTGCTCCCATGTCAGGCTTACTTACCCCGTGCCTACTCTTCCCTTGCTACCACACATATTCTCTTATATAGAACGCCATTAGTCATTAACATCCAATAATGTAGAAAATTTTTTTTTCCAAATAAAGAGCACTTCCTGGAACATCAAAGCATTCAACTGAAATAGTATTTTCTATATATTCAGGGTTTTGTAGAACCTTAAATAACTAAAAACAATCACCTTAGTTTCTGTTGAATTATAAGAAAATTCAGTATACATCAAGAATGGTTTCCAAATTTTAATCCAATGAGTTAATCTACTAAGTCACCTTCAAATTCTGAGGCCCCTTCAAAATCTGAGGAACTGACTAATAATTGTGAATTTTATACATATTTTAAACTTTAAAAAAACTAATTACAAGATTTTCTTGGTTAGCAATTGTTCCATGACTGCATCCCTCTTTGGAAAGCAGGGGGAAAAAAATAGGTAAGTTTTACCAACACAAATTATTAGACTTTGACCATTCTACTTGTGGTTCAGATCAAGTGGGCTGAGATAGAACAGATTGATACTAACCAAATTCATGGAAGGATATATAAGCCAGATGCCGATTTATTAATTTACAATGAGAAGTTCAGCTACCAAGGGAAACAGATACTCATATCCACTAAGTAGTACAATATCTACCTGTGGGTGTCTATGTCTACATTGAAAGACAAATTGTTATTAGAATATTGTTTGCTATGTATGGACACAGAGAAGGGAGAATGAGTTGGATGATCTTTATGTTGCTATCATCAAGCAATGACCACCATATAGACTGATTTTTGAGTTATGGAGTCAAAGTCTTCTTTCTAACTAAAATGTTAGAGAAATACACTGAAAAGTTATGATTGTTTTTCACTTCTCATGAAAAGCCAGTTTTTCAATTTTCCTTCATGTAGAGAATACGCAATGGATTATGTTTGGGGTTGTTTTTTTAAAATTATTTTTGTGGTTTGGTTTGGTTTGGTTTTTACAGATATTTTCCAGTTAAGTATGTTCTTGCTGTACCTCGGTGTCTCTTTTTGGTGATGATGTTGGTCTCCTTCTGTAGATGGCCTACCATTTTCATTATATCAGTCATTCTTAATTTATTTTTGTACTATTTATTTGTATCTCAAAAACCCTTAAAGATACAATAATATTACATATCTGTTCTTAGAAAAACAAATATAGTACACACACAAAAATATTTGCACATTCTTTGCAGTGTTTGACAGGAATCCTAAAGTAATTCATGTTCCACAGATCTGTCAAACTTGGCTACCTGTCCAGACTAGATCATACTTATTTATTTTCAGAATGAGACAAAATTTTGGGACACAAGAAGGCAAGCATTCAATTCAACTTTTACATAATTTACCAAATAGGATGCTGAGCCAATGCTTGGATTTCATCTGAAGGCAGATACAGTCAGAGATGATATCTGGTCTATGGGGCAGAGATAACTTTGCTCATATTGAAGATGGAGGTGAATGAGGAGCAGAGGGTTTTATCTATAATTCTCAACAAAGGAAAAGTTGGTCTTTATATTCTTGTTCCTTTAGTCCAAGCAGAGGGTTTTATCTATAATTCCCAGCAAAGGAAAAGCTGGCCTTAATATTCTTGCTTTAGTCCAAGCAGAAGTTATGGGTCATGATGAATCACCTACCTTGGGTCTCTAAGGAGCAGGGAGGGCAGGTTTCATTCTATTCCATATTAAAAATAGAAAGCCAACAGACACCATTTCTAACCAGATCATTTTAACAATAGCCAGCAAACATTATACGTTCCTCTCCCACTTTTAGTAAGAACACAAAGAACTTGATCCATCCTGTTTAGGAAAAATATGCAATAGTTACTCTCCCATTTATTTCCCAGGAAATGGTGGCTTCAGGAGATCGCCAGGCCCACACAGGGACTTTTCTCGGGGTCACCTTACAATAGCTTCCCTCATGTAAGTTGGTTTTTCTTCATTTTGCTCAGAAATAAGAGACATAATGTCAAGTTTGGAGAATAGCTTATTGCCCTCCTTTTACTTCCCTTCATTTTCCTTTTGTTAAAAAGTAATGGAGATATGTGAAAATATCACTTGTTATTTTAAAAGAAAATGGCGCCTAATTTCCAAATGGTTAAATTAACAACTTTTCAGATGCTTCATACTATTCAAAGAATTAATAATAAAATATATAAATAATATAATTTTCTTCCCTAAAGTAAAATTAAATTAAAATTTACAATACAAAAAAAAAAAAGCCTTGATAATGAGCATGTTGTATAGTGCAATGAGACAGATTTGTAAATTATTTGTAAATGTTCTTCCGAATAGTTAGGGCATTATGCTGGGCTTCTCTGCCTCCGTATTACTCATCACACTGTCTTATTTGTAGATTATTTACACGTGAGTGTATCTGATAATTTGTATCTGAATCTCACCCACTTCATTCTGTAGCCACTCTTTCTCCCAAAGGGTCAGAAAGCTATACTCTCCCCATTCCACACTTTCGTTGGGTCTGGCTTCTTATCCTTTTTCCATTTGATTGGCTTCTCTTCCTTTTAACCTAGCAGACCTAGCATTTTTTCAGGCATCCAATTACTTTCTGTCTGGGAAAATAGAGGATTCTATTCACCTTTATATCCGTTTGCCCATACTTCTCTTAGATTGAACTGCATGAAATGGCCATTTTTCTTAGGTAAAATGTTGGCAATTTATGATGGCCTATCCATAATCTGTTATGTATATTCAGAATAAATATTGAAAAATTGTTAAGACAAATATGGGCCAAGTGCTTGACACATAAAGTCTTTTTTACATGCTATTTATTACTATTATTATTATTATTATCATTTTTATTTAAACCAATTCAGTGCTGTCTCTAAAGAGTCTGATGTAGAATCTCAGTTGTTCTTCTCAAGGCTGTGTGTGCAATGCTTGAATAGCCATTTTATATTGAGACCTCTGGGGATATGATTTAACATTCTATAGTCATTCCAAACTTATTTTTAAATTGCTAGGTTTGTACATTTGTCATCTTCAGGCTACTTGTTCTATTTGTTATATTTATATCCCGTCATGTTCATAAACTAATGTTATGCTCTTTACAATAACCTTCTAGGATTATATAAGTTCTTAAGAAAATAAGTCCAAAGAAAATGTAAAGATCTAACTATATTAGGTATTTTTCAATTTCATACCACAAATATAATCAAATATGTTAATTTATCATTATTTCTGTTCAAATTTACATGGATAGTATCTGCAGGAAAAATCTTCTTTAAATCCCTTTTGAATTACCCCCATGTTCTTAACCTATCTTTATGTCATTACATTTTCTGAAAAAAATATATATATCAGTCTCAAAAGATACAGAGAAGCAGAATAAATAATTTCCTCATTGAACTTATGATCATTTCCTTCATCCTGATCAGTTTCAGACTTTAGACTCATGACTGAATTGATTTAGGCAAAAATTTCATTCAAAGGATAAACTAATTTTAAGGTCCAAACTAAAGGGTTTGCTAAATTAACTATGGACTTTTTTAATGTGAAATTTCAATGACTGCTTCTGTTAACAAAGTATTGTCATAGTGTATGAGTGGCTTTGGTAACACACTCTTCATTGCCATAATTAATTCTCACTTGGAACAAGTACAACATTCATCACATTTAGATGGTGCTCTAGCATTCTGTGTCAGAACAGAAGGAAGGCAGTGATTGACAAAATGTTTATGTGACAGATACATTCACCATATAAATATACATCTGATGAACTCAAAAATTAGCCGGCTGTTGGAAGAGTGGTGCATATTTTAAAAGACCAACTTCACAGAAAGGCTATTTTCCACTGCTCATTTCAACTACAAAGAGAATAATAACATAAAGCTTATACACTAAAACAAAATGATTTACTTTACTCAGCCATTTCAAACAACTGATGGCAGGAAATAACAAAAAACTTGAGGCCAGACCACTTAAATTCCAATAACATGAAAGGAGTGAATTTTTTTTTCAATCTCAGGGAAAACCAAACATTTTTGTCTAATGCTAACATTTGTTGACATTTCTTTACTGGATATTAGATATTATGTTGTTTACCATTTTAAGTATGCATACTTATTTTTAACTATCTTAATCTGCAGAATTAGCAATGCACACAAATTGAGCTATATTTGCAACTCACCTTATCCTTAATTTCCAGGTCTAAATTCTCTGTCTCTTCACCCTGCTTTCCCATTATGCTTCCCAAAGGATGGCCCACACCCTCCTGCCCCCTTACACAATGATCAGTTTCTCTACTCTTTAGCCTTCTTTATCAGTTAACTATGGCTGTGTAACAAACAATCTCAGAAACAAGTGGCCTAAAACAATAACCACTTACTGTTCATGAATCTACAGGTTGTCTGGGTAGTTCTGCTGAGCTGGGTCATGCTCATTTGTTCTCAGCTGGGCTTATTTATGTATGCACAGGTCTGCTGTGGCCTACATCTTCTCATATGACTAGTGTGTGTGGCTGGACATTGGTTGGAGCATGAGGAGTGAGTGGGCCACTGGCCTCTCATCATCCAGCAGGCTAGTCTGGGCTTGCCCCCACAGCAGCTGGGCAGAGAGCAAACAGAGCTTGCAAGATTTTCTGAACCTTAAGCCTAGAACTGGCTCAGTTCAATTCTGCCACATTCTTTTGGCAAAAGCAAGTCAAAAGGCTATCCTAGAGCCAAGAACAGGGGACCTAGGTGCCACCTCTTGGTGGAAGAAGCTGCAGTGTCACATTGCAAGGTGCATTATACAAGAAGTGAAGAATTAGAAACATTTTTGCAATTACCCAATCACATCTCTCTACCATTATTTCTAATACCTTACAACATCTTTTCAATGTCCATATTCCTATAAAACCAAAGGGATTTTGTTGACTAACTTACAACAGAGAAAGCCAGGCTAAAAACCAATCAAGGAAGAAAGCCAAAAGACAGGAGAAAGGTTGTCACACTGTCAGTTTATTATATGTGTGTCTTCAATACCAAACACATACACACACACACACACACACACACACACACACACACACACACAAAGTCTCTCCATGCTACTAACTTTGAAATGAGTCCATATCACTCTGGTGATTGTTTGGAATATGACTCTGGGTCTTAGGGAGTTTTTAGAAAAATAATATATAGATACTTTTTAATGGGGGCAATTTCTATTTTGTAAAACCTTTTTTTTTTTAAGGATTTATTGGCCCATTGAAGTGAACATGAAAGGAAATGCAATGTAAAGGGGGACATAAAGCATGGATTCTGACATCAGATAGACCTGAATTGAAATTTTACTTTTGCAACTTACTACCTTGTGACTTTGGCCAAATCACTTGGCCACTTCAACCCACGCATGGGATTATATGAAAAGTGAATATACATACCAGGTATCAATCAATCTTCCCTTTACTAATGTATTAGTTCACACACTTTGACAGAAATAAGATGAGAGGGACAGGAAGGAGGCCAGGGATATTCAGCCCAGAGCTCCTCAATCTGACAGAGATACAGAGGCCCACATTTAAGCTCTTTGAGAAAAAAATAACTCAATTCATTAAAAGCAAAAGGTTTGAATTAATAGCCTTCATTGAGATTACCAACCTTACATTTAACAAGTTGCATTAAATAATATACCTTCTTCAAACATGTTTTAATGCATGGACATTTGAAACATTTTCTCAGATTGAACCACTATCTTTAATCCACTGTAAAGAATATGTCAAAACAAACATAGTATTTCAATCAAACCTGTCTGATAAATGAATAATTGGCACTTTCGTTTTATTAGGGTCTGTATCTGTTAGCCATGGACTCCTAAATCCTTTGATAAGCCACGACAAAAATGTACTGACGCCCCAACACATGTGGCAAAAATGAACAAACAAGAAATGCTTTAATGTTTCTCTTATTTAAAAAACAAAAAGATTTTATTTATTTATTTGAGAGAGAGCACAAGCAGGGGGAGCAGCAGAAAGAGAGGAAAAAGCAGTATCCTTGCTGAGCAGGGAGCCCGACGTGGGGCTCGATCCCAGGACCCTGGGATCACGACCTGAGCCAAAGGCAGACACTTAACCAACTAAGCCACCCAGGCGCCCCAATGCTTTAGTGTTTCTGAAAGAATTTTTTTACTACAAGGGAGAAGAAAACCAATGCCTAGGCCACTATGAAGAAAGTTTGCTTGCATCTTCAATACCCAAAAGGAAAAACAGATCTTTGTTTTACAAAGTTAAAAGGCATCTTTTAACATTTCATAAGAAATCTCAACTATCCATGTCCCCAGAATCACAGTTAATATTGTGTTGCTCTTGGGTATTTTGAGGTGGTTATATGCTCTATTCTGTAAGGTTCTTTCATTTATTTCAAAGAATTCATTTGTGCATTGTCTACCTCCTCTGCCAAGTTCAGAGATGCACCGTGATGCTTTTTCCCTATGAGCAGAGAAAAATGCATCCCTGGAGTAACTGAGGTTTGGAGCTCTGGTTTTCAGGGTGGTGGTCCCCAGGAGAAAAATTGCCTAGAAAGGATCAACAATCTTTAATTCTATCAGGAGTTTAATCTTGTAATGAAGCCTGAAAATTCCATTTTTGTTAATAGAAAGAGAACCAGCATGAAATGTAATGCACAAACCATTTCCACTGGCCGCTAACACAGCCACACTGAGCCATCACAGACCCTGCCTAATAAAATTGATTTAATTATGCTGAAGAGAAGGGGGAGGGGATGAACTGAACCAGCCAAGTGCAAACAAAGCACCCAACTCCAAATTATGCTGCTGGTAGAGAAGCGCCATGCTTTAAGTGTAGAGCTGAGGTGTTCATCTTTCACTCTGTTATTCTCAGGTAGCAATGCCGGTCTTAATGAAAAGCATCTCTCTCCTGCTGGATGTCTTCCCCAGTCTTCCTATGATTTCTCTGGAACAGAACCTCAATTGTACCAACAGGGAAAACAATAAGTGATATGCTCATTTCTTTGGACACTCCTTAATGGTCTCAGATATTCACTCTTGTGACTTAATCTAAAGCATCTTCTACTTACAAGGTCGAGGGAAATTACCAAATGCAAGTGGAATCAACTCTCACCTGTTTTCCTTAAGGATCATGTTGTTATCAGAATTGTTAAAAATGAAATTGTACATCTATATGTATATATATCACTTATAAATTGTGTTTCTATATAATATTATTCATGTATATAATGTGTACATACACATACGTGTTATATAATAACATATAAGTTGTATATATTATATAGAGAGAACTGTTATAGATATGTGACACACATAAACTGTTTAACAGAAAGTTGACATGGCAAAGACTACATTAGAGTCAGGAGACCTGGAACTTTACTACCCATTCAGTTACCATGGTGGGTGGTAACTTCAGTTTATAAAGCTTTCTGAGTGATCTTTCTCTACCTGCAGAGTCCTCATTTATAAAATCAAAGGCCTGGCTGAGATAATTGACAAAGTTCCTCTTAGCTTTAAAATTCTATGTTCTGAGGTCATTCACTGTGAATCTACAAGTTACTTAAAGCCATGGCCAGTATGGCCCAAAGCAAACGCTATATTTTTAAGTAGTTTATAAGGGTTTACAAATAAGGGTACAGGGAAAAATATGTGGCCATATCCAACATTTTATTTGAGGATCCTGCAGCAATTTGTTTTATAAAAAATTACATCTTCACAAAAATACACTTCAAAGATATTCCACTTAGAGTTCATACTTTTTCTCATCTTTTAAATGTGCTAAAATCAGAGAAAACATATGAAAATTGATCAGTATTCTTTTCATCCTTCCCTAGTTTATACATCTGATTTTTTTCCCTTACTTGCCGATGTCCCACGTGAATATAAGTGTTATTACCTTACCCTTGGACTTCCCATGGAATTAATGAACTGTTACAACAGCCAATCATAATTTGTGTTTATAGTTTAGTGTCTTATCAGGCTTCTAATTATTTTTAATGCAGATCTGCTAGTCCAGTAAGTGCCTTTATTATTCTTGGAGCTGAAGAAGCTGTTGGTTATGCAGAACTTGTCTTGTCCCTGTACCTTCCTTCTTGGCCACCACTTGTAGTAAACATCTTTTTGCTCCGTTTTAATAGAGCTGCCTTCAGAAGGTCACTTATTAGGTAATCACTTGTCTGTGAAAAATCCTAATTACTCTGTGTTTGTCAAAGGGAAGAAAATAGCATTGCATTTGAATGCTGAATGAGGAGCAAACCAGAATACAGATGAGTTCATCAGAAGGTTTTTTTTTTTAATTGGTAGATAAATTTGTTAAGTGCACCTACACTTTGAGGGTTAAAAAGAAAAGATACACTATCAGCTATAGTGAAGATTAAAAAAAAAAAAAAGCATAGTTTATGGTGTCATCAGTTCAGAGTTAAGGCAAAAGAAAAATAATTTATGAACGCTTCAGGGATATGTTTCTCCTGTGGAATCTTAGTGCCCCCTGCTGATCCTCCAGAAGTGCTTTGCATTCACCAAGCTTCCTGGTTTCCTTTTTAGAGAGCTTTTTTTCTATCATGGCGTTTCCTTTTCAGGGAATAGAGAATCTTTCCTGTGTAAGCCTCTCCCTCAACACAACTATCACCTTAATATCTGTGGCTTCTCGTAGAAAAACAAGTAATTAATCAAAAATGTATATTTACCAGTGTTAAAAGAGAGGGCAAAGAGTTTGAAATTACTGCCTGCTATCATAACTGAACCAGCTGCACTTCTTAGTTAAAAAGGAACATAAAGTCATCACCACTTAGGAAAGCAGACATTGATAAAAGTGCAAATATATAATGAGATTATCAGTGACCAAAACCACAGTCCTGCTTCTGAGTTGTTGAAGTGGATTGTTTATGTTCATATTAATTCATAACCAGACACAGGCATATCAGACATTAAGACCTAAGATGTTGCCCAGGGCCACACATTATTAATAATATGAATTTTGTCCATATTTTAGTCTTCTCTAGTATATTACCTGTGAGAGAAATATTGCTATTCCTACCTGAGAGGTGAGGAAAATGAGACTCATGAAGTTAATGTAACAGACTAAAACACTGTACGACCATTTAATGGCAGAGAATCATCCTCGATTATTTTTAGAACAAAACGGAGTATAAATACATTTTCTGCACCCACTCCCCACTCCAACTCAGGATTATTTCAAAGCAAATCACAGACATCTATAAAAATTGAAGTATTTATCTCTAGAGAAATCTAGCAGAACCAAGATATGTAACCATGCTGTCAATATCCAGCCTCTCTCTATATATTGACCATATCTTTTATTTTCTCTACCTTAATGCTTTTAGCATCTGGGGCCTTGCTGACCCTACACAGACTGCCCCTCCCAGGGTTAGTGAATTCCTAGAGATTGTAAACAACTCACCCAGGAGTGCACTTCTCAAATGCAAACCAACCAATCCAGAGCCCACACCCTCAACTCCCTTCTGTATGGCCTTATCACACTCTGAGCCACCCCCCACCTTCCCCAATCACCCCAGGGCCAGGTACCAGACAACTAGGTGCTGCCCCTTTGCCCAGGAGCCCACTAAAATTATTTAAACTAATCATTCCTAAGCCTGCTTGCCCTGCCTCATCCATTCTTCCCCTTGGAAGCCACAATAAAGGCTCTTGTTCCCTCTCCATAAGTCTCCTGACCAACCCTGGTGCTTCCCCATGTGCCCCCTGTGGCGAGCGATGTTCCCTTCTCTTGTGATCTGTGAGTATAACAGTCTGTTTAATGGCAGTCATCTACTGATCTGTTAGCATGACTACACATAAATAATAATAAAAGCTATTAAAATACTACCCCACAGTAACCGCACAGTCTTTTTCCATCACATTTCAATGGGAAGATAGAATTGATATAAAATAAGTATGCCTTAATCATAGAAATGCTAAATTACAAGGTCAGCAAAGCACAAAGCATTTTTTTTTACAAGAACACTAAGGCTCTCTCATTAAATAAAAATGAGTGCCAGTTATTTCACAACATTAAATGGGTTCATTGACATTCCTGGGTGTCAAAGAGTCATTTCCCTAAACCATCAACTGCCACGGAATCCCTGAACCATGATAACCCCAAAAAGTCCCCTCCAAAAATGCTCAGACTTTAATAATGTTATGATCTTTTTGAAGATAAAAGATACTGTGAAATCAATCAGGCTGAGGTGTTGCAGGAAAAGATGTAAGAAGGGAGAAACTTAGAGGTCCCATTTCCCATATGGCTGAAAAACCGATTTGGTTCAATAGGGTTTTGATACTAATATCAGAGTTCCCATTACTAAGGGGGGAAAATCACCATGTTTTCTACCTATGTTATCTAATTTAATACATACCATCCCTTTATCAGTTAGGCCTAAATTATCCTGTGGGATAATCCTGTGGGAGTCAAGACACAAGGATGGTGAAGAGTTTGATGCCATGTTTCAAACCTCTGACTATACATATCATGTTCTTCTTATTAAGCCCCAACACAGCCACAAAAGTCTCAAGCTCTTCTGCCAAAGTTGTTGTAATAGAGGTAATTCCTGTAATTCAATTAAAATTTGGTATTGGTAATTGGTCAACCTATTTTTAACAGTAATGTTGGGTTATGTTTCAGGTGGTTTTCTGCACAAAACTCAAATTTCATTTTTAGCAAATATCAAATTTAATGCCAGTAGGCAATAAACATCCTCCAGTGTTCCTACGTACTATTTTTTCCATATCCCTACACAACACAAAGACAGTGTTTATACTCACTATATCTTACCACTTTCCCAGATAGTCTATTCCAATAGCAAGATTCAGTCCAGCACTGGACACCCTCAGTCCAAAGTAGGTTAGCTGGACTTAAGGTGGAAAAAGGGGGACACCCAATGAAATTTGAATTTCAGATAAACAACAGATAAGGTTTAGTATAAATATTTCAGTATTTGGGATGTATTTACACACAAAAAAAATACTCATTATTTATCAGAAATACTAATTTAACTCCGTTTTATAGTGAAATACAAATTTATCTGTATTATATTTGGCAACTGTGGCCCATCTTCCAGAGAACCTGAATTCCCTCTGTAGTCTCATCAGGACATGGTTCTGTGCTGAGAGAGAAGAAAGCTAAACCCAGAAACCTAGTTCCCACAGGTTCCTTAAAATAAATAATTATTAATTATAACATAATGATTTAATTAATTTTAAAAATAAATAAAAATGAAAATTAATTAATTAATTAATTTAAAAATGTTATGAGGCTCCTCTAGACCACATTTGTGGACATTTTTACTCCCATGGCTTATCCTGGTTGGAATAGGAAGTTTCTGGGATTACCTAGAACCAGATGAGCTTCCAAGGTAGAAAAGGCAAGATGGCATGGTTATTTGCTTCACTAGCTCATCCCTTCTCTCAACAAGGCCCACTGAATCTCAGAGTTGGCACGTGAAGTCTTCATAATGGATGGATATGGGGATGTAAGGAAGACATCATGGAAGACAGAAAAGAAGGATAATTGTCATTAAGTAAACCCAGAAACCAGTAAGGTGCATATAGAGCCACTTTTAACATATCAAAATGGTTTTTATTGTATCTGTTGCTCTAATTTTAAATCACATTTCCTAGTAACAAACAGCTCAGAGCATCATTATTTTGCAGAAAGCAGTGTTCCTATTTCAGACTATTTGGAAAAGGCTTAAATTTAATCCATTATAATCTTTTTGAATTCTTATGGTGATTGTAGCCTCTTGGCATACTGTTTTCCTGGACCCACTAGACATGGAAACATTCTTTTTGTCAATGCTATTTCCTTTTTTTTTTTTTTTTTTTTTTTTAAAGATTTTATTTATTTATTTGAGACAGAGAGAATGAGAGAGAGAGAGCACATGAGAGGGGAGAGGGTCAGAGGGAGAAGCAGGCTCCTTGCTGAGCAGGGAGCCCGATGTGGGACTCGATCCAGGGACTCCAGGATCATGACCTGAGCCGAAGGCAGTCGCTTAACCAACTGAGCCACCCAGGCGCCCCGTCAATGCTATTTCCTAAGAGAATAATCCATTTTTAAAGAAAAATATAATTTATTTATCAGAATTCAGACTGCTATTGCTGCACTTTACCTGCAAATATTTCATGAGATGTTTTTCTTTGTGTGTTTTTTTTTAACTTTGAAAACTTGTAACGTGGTTCAGTAAAGGTGGAACCTTTCAACTGAAACACGAAAATGACAACCTACTGTCTCACAGAGTGTTAAAAAGAGTTCTGACTTGAGGGAATATTGGTGGTTTGGCGACATCCATCTTAGTATGTATTTCTAGAACAGTGACTATCATATTGTTCCACTTGCCAAAATGTCATGAATTTAAAGCTGGCTTCAGAAAATACCATCAACGTTGGTTGTGAAATTTCCTTTGGGTTAAATGGAAGAACAGTATTACTTGCTCTCTTTTATGCAAGACTGTTACTATTAACGCAATTTAAATTTTAAAAAATCCGTTTTCTGGGCCAATCATATACTCAGAATGCCTTTTTTACAAACTCCAAGCTAGTTGAGTCAATGAAGACCCTTCAAGAGTTTAGGAGGCAAAAGGCTTCTAATAACTGACTTTTAAAAATCTGATTTAGAGCTCTTCCCCATCCAAGCAGATCATCATCCAAGATCCTCCCAGATGGGCATATCATAGGCAGTATTAAGAAGGCATTCACTCTTCTTGCTAAAATTTTATTTGTTTTGGAAAATTGCTATTTTTCATTAAAATATTTTATTAATATTAACATGTCATGTGTTTTTTAAATTATTAATAAATAAATATTTTTAATTTCTTAGTTTTAATCCTTAGTTTTCTAAGTACCAATAGATATAATCCAGATAACCAAAAAAAAAAAAAGAAGAAGAAGAAGAAGCTCTCTGGAGTGCTTAATAATTTTTAATTGTATACAAGGGTCTTGAGAACAAAAATCTTTGCTCCAGAACAATGTGAAATTTTCTATCAACTAAGGTCTTTGAGAAGCTGCATTAATTTTTTAGAGCATAATTTGCACTAGTAAAACAATAGTTTCCTGAATATCATCTCAAGCAAGTGCCCAAGATATATATACATATATATTCATTTCTTATATACATTTAGTTTTTTTTTTTAAGCCTTTCCATGCGTATTAAGCAACTTGGGCTTCTCTTCTCCATAAAATATCCCAATGTTTCTCGGCCTCAAATAAACAACACAAATCATTCACTTTGGGGAGAAAGGCACTTGGAGGGGCAAATTTTAGACAAATGCTTCCCAAAAACTATGTTATTACGCTCGAGTGCTTGTTACGCAGTCAGTGCGGAGTCACCTTCCTGCCACACTGCAGGCCAGTGGAGTTGGGATCTCACTACTGCCTGGAGACTGGGGCCTTGTTCCCATGGTTCATCCGCAGTTCACCCCCACTTTCTCTAAGAAAAAATGGGACCTGGAGGGAGAAGTCAGAGGAGAGGCCAGAGTTCTCTAGGTGGCAGAAGAGAAGAAAGAAGAAGCAGATAGTGAGGACAAGTATAAAGGGAATCCTGGGGGAAATATTTCTTAGTCACCTGTCTTTTCATCTTTTTGTGAAAATAGAAACTAGGAGACAGTGCTAAATGCTTAAATGCTCTTTTCCCTCCTCATTCCACCACCAGCATCTGCCAAGCTGTCCCTGTTCCATGCTTTTCTTCCACATTCTCTATTTGACTCCTCTGTTCTCATCTTCTCTTTTTTTTTCTAAAAGTTTTAATCATTTTTATTGGGGTATAATTTACATTCAGTCAAATTTATCCCTTGTCATTGTGCAAATCAATGATTCATGATAAATTTATACCATTATGTAATCACCACCCCAACCTAGACAAAATAGATACCACCCCAAAAAGTTCCTTCATGGTCCATTACATTAAATCTTTTCCACTACTCCGAGCCCAAACACTAGACATTCACTGGCTTTTCCCTTCATTGTAGTTTGCCTTTTCTAGATTTTCATTTAATGGAATCATAGAATATGTAGTCTTTCTTTCACTTGGCATAAGTCACTTGAGATTCATCAATATTGTTGTGAGCACCAGTAGTTTATTCCTTTTTATTGCTGAGCTGTATTCCATTGAATGGAGATAGAATGGTCTCCATATCCATTCACCTAATGATGAACACTGAGTTCCTTCCAGTTTGGGCTATTATGAATAATAGTGCTAAGGACATCCATGGAGAAAACTTTGTAAAAATACATGTTTTTATTTTTCTTGAGTAAATATCTATGAGTAAGATCGCTGAGTTGTATGGTAAGTGTATGTTTAATTTTTAAAAATTTTTTATTTAAATTCAATTTAGTTAACATATAGTGTATTATTAGTTTCAGGGGTAGAATTTAGTGATTCATCAGCTGCATATAACACTCAGTGCTCATTACATCAAGTGCCCTCCTTAATGCTCATCACCCAGTTACCCCATCCCCCCCACTTCCCCTCCAGCAACCCTGTTTGTTTCCTAGAGTTAAGAGTCTCTTATGGTTTGCCTCCCTCTCTGTCTTTATCTTACTTTATTTTTCCTTCCCCTCCCCTGTGTTCATCTGTTTTGTTTCTCAAATTCCACATATGAGTGAAATCACATAGTATTTGTCTTTCCCTGACTGACTTTTTCCGCCTAGCATAATACCCTCTAGTTCCAGTGTTCTCATCTTTTCTTCTAGCAAAGAATTTTTCTGTCAATTGTTTTCCTTCTTTTTCTCTTCTTCCTTCACTTTTTTGTTTCTTCCCCTTTTCTAATTCTTTGAAGACTATCATTTCCTGCCTTCTCCTTCATGTTTCTCTTCTACTTTTCACTTTTTTTTCACACCTTAGTCTCAAAATGTATTTTATTCTCCCATTCTTCCCTTCCCATACTAGTCAAATGGAGCTTAATTAACTAAAAAGTAATAACAAATATCAGAATTGCTCAAACTTGAAATATTGGACCAGTAGGAACTACAAGTGTAATTTCAGAGGACTTTGAGCTCATAATATTTTGTAACCGTATTTTCTTTTAAATAAAAATCTATAATACATAAATAAACATCTTCTGGATCATCTGGATGAATATCTTTAAAAAAAAAAACTCTACCACTTCATTTCAATGTCTCACCTTGTGTTCATATTTACAATTATGTAAATCTAAGTTAAAGTCAAATGATGTCATATTATGTTGTAGAAAGGAAGGATTCAGAGTAGTTCATTGGGGGAATTGAGTCATCAAGTAGCACACAGTAAATAGACTATGTAGATTAAAAGAACCTATGCTAAAGAAATTAGTACAAAATCCACATGGTGAGTGGATATATTTTGCATATACTGCCTCACTTTGCATCACTTGAAAGCAATGAACTAACATATATATGGTAGTAAATGTAGAATATGGGGCGCCTGGGTGGCTCAGTCATCAAGTGTCTGCCTTCAGCTCAGGTCATGATCCCAGGGTCCTGGGATCAAGCCCCGCATCGGGCTCCCTGCTCTGCGGGAAGCCTGCTTCTCCCTCTCCCACTCCCCCTGCTTATGTTCCCTCTCACTGTGTCTCTCTCTCTGTCAAATAAATAAATAAAATCTTTAAAAAAAAAGTAAATGTAGAATATTGTTCCATTCCCAAATTCAATAAATGTTATATTAGAAAATCATTTAATACAGATTCTAAAAATGCCACAGTGCTAAATATCTCTTGAAAACAATTTTTTTAAAAAAAAGCAGCCTCAAAGTTTTTTCAAGAGACACCTCACTAAATTAACAATCGGGGATTTTTCTTCCTCAGAGTTTTTGTTAAGAATACATCTGGCCTTTCTCTTCTGATAATGTATAAAATCCTAGTAGTGTAAGTTCCAGAAGAAAACAACTATAAAATCTAGAACAGGAATAGGGGTAGATTTTCCTGGGAAGTATGTGTTCAAAAAAAAAGAAGAAGAAGTACAAAATGATTTAATGTTTTTGCAGCTTTTAGCTAGGGGCGCTTGAGTGGCTCAGTCGTTAAGTGTCTGCCTTCGGCTCAGGTCATGGACCCAGAGTCCTGGGATCGAGACCCACGTCGGGCTCCCTGCTCAGGGGGAGGCCTGCTTCTCCCTCTCCCACTCCCCCTGCTTGTGTTCCCTCTCTCGCTGTGTGTCGCTCTCTTTCTGTGAAAATAAATAAATAAAATCTTCAAAAAAAAAAAAAAAAGGAACAATCTATACGGTACACAGGGCAGCAGGAAAATCTATGAAAAACAAAGCTTTTCTGACCTGGAAGACCTTAGAACACTGAATCTGAGGAAAGTATGGATATTGAAGGGATTGGGAGAATCTTAAAAGAGAAAGAGTCTTAGAAGGGGGTCCCCATATTTGTCTGCCTGCATCTGTGGCTGACCCCTGAATAATGCTAATTCAAAAAAGATTCATACTAGTTCAGCTGAAGACCAAAGATCTTCTTATCTGAGACCAGGGTGGCTTCCCAAGTGTTTGCAGTTCAAATCTAATCAATGCAATATCCTTCAAAAATAATAGAGGAACACTCATCAGAGAAAAATAACAGAATCCAGTTTTTCTGGATTCGCACTCAAAATATCCAGCATACAATCCAGAATTATGAATAACTAAGAAAATGGAACACATTTTCAGAAGAAAATAAAATCTAATATGACCAAACTCAAACTTACACAAAGGTTGGAACTAGCAAACAAAGATTTTCTAAGAGCTGATACAGTTCTCTCAATGAAGTAAGATAAAATATGCTCACAATGAATAATGGATAGGAAATTGCAGCAAAAAAAGGGAAACAATTTCAAAAGATCCAAAAAAAATTCTATAACAAAAATATACAATATCTGAAATAAAATTTTACTGGAGAGACATAATATTCAAATGAAGATGATAGGGGAAAGATATTGATATTGCAGACTGATCAATAGAAATTATCCAGTGTGAAGAACAGAGAGAAAACAGAATTAAAAATAATGAACACATGCTTAGTGGCCTGTTTGATAATATCAAATAGTCAAACATATGTCTAACAGCAATATTAGAAGAAAAGAAGAGAAAGAATAGAACAGGAAAAAAATTAAATGAAGAGATAATAGCAACAAATTTTCCCAATTAAAGAAAAAAAAAGACATACATTTACACATTCAAGATACTTAATAGGCACCAAGTAAATTAAACATAAATAAAGACTGCTGAGGCATACCATAATTAATCAGTTGGGTAAAGGTAATATTGAAAGCAGAAAGAGAAAAGTGACACATATGTAAAGGGTAACACTGAGTCAATGGGTAAGGAAATATGGAGACCAGAAGTCAGTAGAATGAAACCTTTAATGTGCTGAAAGGAAAACAATTTGTCAACAAGAATGCTACATCTGGTAAAAGTATACTTCAAAAATTAAGGCAGAAGAGAAGAACCATGAGAGACCATGGACTCTGAAAAACAAACTGAGGGTTCTAGAGGGGAGGGGGTTGGGTGGATGGGTTAGCCTGGTGATGGGTATTGAGGAGGGCACGTTCTGCATGGAGCACTGGGTGTTATGCACAAACAATGAATCATGGAACACTACATCAAAAACTAATGATGTAATGTATGGGGATTAACATAACAATAAAAAAATTAAAAAAAAAAATTAAGGCAGAAGAAGTATTATCATATAAAATAAAAGTCAAAAATTGTCACCAGCAGATTTGTAACACAAGAAAGGAAAAAGGAAGTTTTCCAGGCTTAAAGGAAATTATCCCAGATGGAAATTCAAATGCTGATAAAGAAATGAACAGCAAAAGAAATGGTAAATAACGGGTTTAATTTTTTTAAAAGTTTGTTTTGCATTTCTCTTAATTTGTTTTTAATAGATACAGTTGTTTAAACCATATATTACAATACTGTCTTCCGGTGTTCACACACATGGAGATCCAATACATGTAACAAGTGCAGCATAAAAACTAGGAGGATGCAGACCTATGTGGTTTACATACATAAAGTTGTATTAACTTAAATGAACCGTCAAAAGTTAAGGATATATATCATAATCCCTAGTTCAGTCGTTAAGAATATGGCATAAGACATCTATCTAAAATGTCAATAGGAAAAGTAAAATGGATTTTTGACATTTTTAAATAACGTAAAAAAGGGCAGGAAAGAAATAACAGAGAGTGAAAAACAAAGTAGATGGATTTTTTAAAAAATCAAATAATAAAATGATAGATTAAACCCAATCATATCAATAATTAAATTAGACATTAATGGAATAACAATTCAATGAAAAGGTACAGGTTGCCAGAGTGGGAAAAAGGTGAGGCTCAACTATATTCTGTCTATAAGAAATGACCTTTAAACATGCAGATGCAGCTAGGTTTAAAATATATGGATGAGGGGCACCTGGGTGGCTCAGTTGGTTAAGTGTAAGACTCTTGATTTCGGCTCAGCTCCTGTTCTCCTGGTGGTGGGATAGAGCCCTGCATGGGGTTCTGCGCTCAGCAGGGAGTCTGCCTGATATTCTCTCACTCTGCCCCTCCCCCTGTTCACTCTCTCTCTAAAAAAAAAAAGAAAGAAAGAAAAGGAAAAGGAAAATACATGGATGAAAAAAGTTATTCCACACAAACAGTAATCATAAAAAGAATGCAATAATTGTATTAATGCCATACAACAGAGATCTGGAGTCTAAAGTTATTACCAGTGATAAAGAAGCTATTTCATGACAATAAAAGGGGTAACTCACCAAAAGGCAGAATAATAAAAATATGTATGTTTTTAATATCAGATCACCAACACACAGAAGCAAAAATTAACAGAATAAATGGGAGAAATAGACAAATCTACAATTAGATTTGAAGATTTTAAAATTTCTTTTTTTAGCAATTGATGGGTCAACTAGACAATAAATCAGCAAAGACATAGAATATATGAGTATGTCCTTGCTATAACTATCAAACTCACCAGAATATTTGTGGCTAATTTACATTTTTAACATGAAGGATGATATATCAGAATCACGTCTGATTTTTTTTTTTTTTTTTGAGAGAGAGAGAGAGCACCAGTGGAGAGAGGAGCAGAGTGAAAAGGTGAAGGAGACTCCACGCTGAGCCAGGGCTGAGTTTGGAGCCCCAAGAAAGGGCTGGATCCCAGGGCTCTGAGATCATAACCTGAGCCCAAGTCAGAAGCTTAACCAACTTAGCCACCCAGCCGCTCAATCAGAATCACATCTTAATGTTAGTCATATTAACTTGCAATAGCTTATTTCTAAATATGTCAATAGAGTACATATTTCTATCCAAATACTTCAAAAGCATTTAAGGCATATTCAAAAATTAAAGGTTGTCCACTATAATGAATTAAACGTAGCTAATTCCCATAACTCAGCATCATTGCACACATTACAGGGCAGTTAAGAATGTGGGCTAAAAAGTCAGATGGACTTAAATAAAATCCCAGCTCTGCCTCTTCCTAGTTACATGTGGGGGGTGTACTACTTCCTATCTCATGATCCTTCACATTCTCCTCTCAAAACAGAATGATAGCGCATGTCTCATAGAGGTAAACAAGATATTAACATCAGTGTGTTAACAGTTGTCACTGTATGATTATCAAAAACAGGAGCCAATTTGCGTTGCATTTCAGTAAATAATGAATCTTGGCTTTGAAAATGAGGATGAATCCAACTTGGGACGATAGCAAGGAGCCTTTAAAAACCACTGAAGTCAGTGGAGGTTTATCCTGCAAAGCTACTGAGATCAGATCTGAAAAGTTCAAATCTTTACATCAAAGCTGATCCTCCTATGGGTTCAGGAGTCTTTGCCTGGAAACACATATGCCTAAGTAGAGTTTTCAGTTTGTTTCGTTTTTGAAATTTGTAGTTTCCCTTCCATTGCACCCGAATGTTTCTTATTTCCTTCCCCAGGTTGACAAAGAATATTGATTTTGGTAGTAAGAGAGGTCAGAGGAATTTACAATTTTTTTCTCTTCTTGATAATGTCATCTTTAAAATGTCATTTAAGCACTTTGCTTTTCTGTACACTAAAAAAAAAAAAATTTTTTTTAAATCATCTATAACCAGCAAGAGACCCTAAAAAGATGACCTAAATTGAGACCACCTGCCTCCTGATGAAACTGAAATTTGAAGTAGTTTTTCTTTTTTTCCTTTGGGTTGACCTTTCAATCAAGTACAGTTCAGGTTTCAAATGATTTACCCAAGAATCTTTGATTGTTTTCACTAAGTTTTCCCAAACTGATAAAATCTAGAGTAAGACTGCCATCCATACTCATCAGGAGAGTCATCTTAAATGGGATAAACTGAGAATTATTTTCTTTTCTAGTGGTATTTTGTTTTAATAAGCTTTCCACTTTAATAATCTTTCAACTTCAACATCAGGGATTAAAAAAAGAATAATTGAATATGATCACTTTTTTTTTTTTTTTGGCCAAGAAAGCCTCTTAAACTGCTTTCTTTTTTTTTTTTAAAGATTTTATTTATTTATTTGAGAGAGAGGGAAAGAGAGCACAAGCAGAGGGAAAGGGAGAAGCAGGCTTCCCGCGGAGCAGGGAGCCCCATGCAGGGCTCTGTCCCAGGACCCTGAGATCATGACCTGAGCCAAAGGCAGACGCTTAACGACTGAGCCACCCAGGCGCCCTGCTTTCAAAGCAAGATGAAAAAGATAAACTCTGTAAATATCGTTTCTCATCTCAAATTAACTTGTTTAACAAAATCTCAAAGCCAGATAATCGATTGTGCATTTTATAAGAATGAACTAAAAGAATGTTTACCAAGGATATACAGCATTGCCCTTTTATAATTTGTGACTGCCCTGAGGCTGCCTGTAAAGCTAGTTTCCTATTCTTTGTTAATGGCCACGACACAGGCCAAAGTCCAAAGGTGGACTTCTGGCATCAGAATTATTTGGGGGACTTGTCAAAAATACAGAGTCATGGGACCTGTCCCACTTCTTCCAAACCAGAATCTCTAGGAATAGGTGACAGGAGTCTGTATTTTTACCAATATCCCCACATCATGCCTATGCAAACCGAAGTTTTGGGAACTGCTTTCCAAGAAGATTTGAGCGATCTTGGAAAGGAGCTTGGAACTTCACAAAGCCCTCACCCTCGTAACGGAAGACAAAGGACAAAGGTTTTATAATTTGTTCAATAGGTTGATGCCCAAATTTCCAACCATCATCACATATGCTAAAAAGAACATATATCTAATATCTTTAAGTATTTATGAATACTTTCATATCTTTAATAAAATCAGGGTGCAAACTCAAAAAATAATAATAATTTGTGAACTCCCAAAATAAAGTCAAAAATGAAGGGAACTGAGGTCTGGAAATCAGGTGTCATTAAGGAAAGTAGCGCACAAGCGCTTCCTCTTAATTTTCTTAAAATTACAGCAAAAATACTCCTTATATTCCAACATCGAACATGTCCGTACAAGTCATCAGGGAAATGGTGGTGTTGAAGATGGAGGCTCAGCTTCACTTATACCAGCAGAGTTTGAAGTCTAGGTTTTTCTATAAATAATTTCAAAATTATTTACCGTTTGACATGTACGACCTCCTAAACCCATAGCAGCTAAACCACAATCAAGAAAATGAAAGCCAATAATGAAATGTAGAAGGACATATGCATAGCCTCAAAATGCTGTAGGTAATTACAGAAACCACATTAAGTGAAGATCGTGTGCTTCGGGCTGTCATTTATTCATGATCTGCTATTATAAAACCCTGCGGGGTATTGCCCAGATACTGCAATGGGTATTTGCAAAGTTAAGACTAAGGTATTTCTAATAGTGGCTCACATATATGAATAAAAGACCTAAAAAGTGAAACCTGCTCTTATAAATGGAGAAGCATGTGTATTTAGCTTCAGTGTCTAGTATATATTAATTTTTGTTAATTGGTATTAATATATTAATTTAAGAAAGCAAAGAAAAACTGTAGTTTGCTGAGAATTTTATTAATTCTCACTTCTTATTAAATGAAAAAGCGTGTCAAATAGCCATGCTATATTACTCAGAAAAAGCTCATCTTCCTGCAGTAATGTACTTTGTTCCATCCTAGATTTCACAGGCTAAACTGATTAGCAGCTCACCAAGAACTGTGAGAATTATTCAAAAGAACTAGAAGAGAGAAAACAGGATGTTGTGAGAAAGCCACATAAAGAACAGTGTATTATACTTAGGGGCTTTGCATCCTAGAGCTCATAAAATGAAAAAAAGAAAAATCCGTTGCCTTTTCTCTCAGCTCAGTGAGAGGGATACTGTAGCAAACATTTCTGAAAATAGGACATCCTGCTGGTTTTATCTTATTAAACAGGGAATAAAACACATTGCTTTATGAGAGTTGTTTCAAGAATGCATCAAAGCTGAGGACTTTCAACACAGAAATCAAAGAACTGAAAAAAAAACCACAACTGCTGTATCTCACCCCCCACAACAAAATATAATTGACTATAATGAATGTAGAGTTGAAAGACAACTGGTAGAAATATGACTAAATCACATACCAAAATCACTGAAGCATTTAACTTTCCTATAACTTCAATCTCATGATATCCTGCTCATTAAATAGTTTGTTTCTCACCATAGAGTAACATGGTAATTGTTGGAAAATTACTTCTGGGAATTTTAAGAGCTATGGGTGAATCAGGTACTCAATATGGGTGACTTTTCCGAGCAGGACTTCCTACCTCAATCATCACTTTATTCAACAGAGTTGCAAATGTGAGTTCAAGCAAGAATCAATTCTGTCACCTTCTCCTCTTGAAAATTTGAGAAGTTTTGAGTCGGCAGCAGATCACATACTGCTCTGTATGCCTCTCTGGGGACTTCAGAGCAACCAGCCAGATTATGGGTCCCAATAATGGATCTGACTCGCTCCCATAGGCATGGTTATCCAGGTGTTTCCTTGGCTGCTGGTCCCTGTTTAGTCTCTTCCCTATCCCACTTTGGAGAGGCCGAAGTCACGTGTGAAGATACTCATCTCCCATTATTTGAGCTCATTTCTGCCAGAACAGATTTTTTTTTAATTCAGCATATAAAAATTTAATAAAATAAAAAGAGAAATAAGTTCATACTTTTCACTTACTTTCCCTTAAGCTTGGGACAATAACCAGGATACAGTAATAAATACTTCATTAGTGGGACTGACAATACAATGTCATGGTTAAAAATATTGGTGAGAGTAGGAAAGTGGATGCCAGGAGCTACAGGAGTGGGGGAAATAAGGAGAATAGGAGTAGAGGAAAACAGGGAGATGGTAAAAGGGTGCAAACTTTCACTTACAAGATGAAGAAGGTCTGAGGATCTTATGGACAACAGGAGACTATACTTAGTAGCACTGCATTCATTATATAATTGAAAATAAGTAAAAAAATAAATAAACTTTTTAAAAAGTGAATCTAGGCTCTGAATTCAGATAAATCTTGGGAAACTTTCTATCAATGATTAACTATGAGACTTGTGGTAAGTATGTTAACTGTATGTTCAACATACAGTAAGTGTTCAGTAAATGTTAACCATTACTACCATGATTACTTATTACAGTCATTATAATAATAGTCAAGGGCAGAGTACAAATATCAGTATGACTGGGTAGGAAACAGGTTAAAAGTTTTTAAGAGGAAATCAATGTGTCAAGAAGTTGACTGGGAAAAACAGCCATGAGAATAATGGAGACAAACAGAAAACGGGGCGGGGGGGTACTGTAAGAAATGTCATAGTCTAATTTAAAAGTATTAGTTACAGTTCCCACTCTGAGGCCAAAACATGCCCACGGACTCTTGAGATAGTGGATGCAATCAGATGTTCGCCACAAGGAGCCCCTCATTTAACGCCAACCAACGAGATAGAAGGGCTTTCGAATCAAGAGTAGAACACCATGCTTTCCATGAATTACAGTCAGAGAAATAAGAACCACTAAAAAGTGCTCATGACTTGATAAGGCCTTCTGGCCAAATGGCCACTCTGAGTAGAAAGAAAAAAAAAAAACAGTAACAGGACAAAAAAAGAGAGAGAGAGAGAAATTAGGTTGAAGAGAGTGGAAAACAAAAACAAACCAACCAACCAGAGGTAGATGGTGAGGAAGTTTGCAATGTGCCACTGATACGCTCCTGTTGCTTGAAGAATTGAAGAGAAGCAGGCTGCATGCAAGAGGCGAGAGTCAGGTTCAAAGGGCTTAAAAACCCCAAGTTTCCTGAAAATGTGATGACAGGCAGTGCCCTGCCTGATGGGGTCGTGGACTGGGGAGCTTCTTGTGCATATCACTTATGTCTATTTTGTTCATTGAGGACTCCCAGTGCCAAGGGAGGGTGGACCAAACCAACACAGAGACCATCTTCTTAGAGACCTCCCTGTCACATATCCCAGCCATTCATTGCATGTAGTCTGCTTCAAACTCTCACAGGCTTCAAGAGAATAAATGATAAGAAGGGAAATAGAGTGGAATAGGGAGAACGTATAACCTATCCCCTCAACATGAAAACCCTCCCTTATCCTCAGACTTTAAAAATTCAGAAGTGGGCTGACAGGACATTTGCTGAATTTGTCTGCTCCCACAGCTCTATTGCCGTGCTTTCTCCAATTTTCACCTCTGATTCACTCTTTTCCCACATAATCCTACCACAAACTGCTTTAAAACATTAGTATGCATTTACAAAGTAAATTCAATTAAGACTATATTGACTGTGTTTCATATGCCAGGATCTGGACTAGGAGCTCAAGCTCACCGGCAGTCAGAGAGCTCTCAACACCTCAAGTGGGTCAGCAGCTTCTGACTTCACAGTTTCAAAGGCCTTGTGAAGTTAAACTCTAAAATCTGCCAGGAAGATGAGGCAGTACTTGCTTCAGCCATGCAATTTCTCCTTTAAGCAATAGCATTCCGTTCAGGCTTGGCAACAGTACTTGTCAGGACAGCCATGAGCTACTGGTCAAGTGAACTGTGGCCCCCAGTGAATCATGGGAGAAGTATAGAAGGTTCTGTCCCACTAGCCACACGGACTATTTCAAACGTAGCAACAATAGAGGGTGTGTGGCAAACATAACCGCAAAAAACAAACGCATCTAACCATTTAGGCCGAAAGCAAACTATCTTGCATCCAAAGACGTCATCCTTGAAAATCCTATAGAATGACCCACAATCCAGCAATAAGTGACTCATTTGGCATAGTAATAACAAAGCCTCAAATTTGTAAAGCTGTTCGTGGTAACTTGTTTTCCTGAGACGCATTTGATTCTCTTTCCTTGAATGACATTTAAACAATGCAGCTTTTCTTAAACTTCCAAATTCATGATTTTCTGTTTAATTCTCAGTCCAACTTGGAATTTTAAAAAATATAACAACCAAATCAATGGACCTCTTATGGTTATCTCAGTTCAAGACAGTTAGCATTAGCTTGTTCCTGAAGACAAGATTGGCAATTATTTGCTTCATGCCAGATTTTACTTCAATAAAACAAGACTATAAGCAGTTATATTTACTATATGAGCACAAGAAATGTCATACGACCTTTTGAAAATTACTGTTATGCTAATCAGTGAAGCTCTAGTGGAGCAAAGAGGATCTCCTCTGCGTGTTCCTTTCAGAGACAAGGTTTATTTATTTGCAGGTAAAAACTCAAAGGGTTGGGCACCTGGGTGGCTCAGTTGGTTAAGCGACTGCCTTCAGCTCAGGTCATGATCCTGGAGTCCCAGGATGGAGTCCCGCATCAGGCTCCCTGCTCAGTAGGAAGCCTGCTTCTCCCTCTGACCCTACCCCCTCTCATGCACTCTCTCTCTCTCTCTCTCTCAAATAAATAAAATCTTTAAAAAAAATTAAAAATTAAAAAATAAAATAAAAACTCAAAGGGTTGATTTCAAGCTGCCCTATATTTTGGTCCAACATTCTTTTCAACATCACTGTGATGTTTGAAAACAATAAACATGTTGAGTCAAGTATTCTATGTTTAATGACACTAAGAAATGGATCAAGAGTTGCTAAAATCTTGGAAGAGGATCATGTTCCCTACAAAACCAGTCAGCTACTGGGTTAAGAGTGGTGTTCTCCAGGCATGTATTTAGAGTCCTCAACATGATGAGTGGTTAGGACAGAATTTCGGGCAACATTATATCCTACCATGGAGTATGTAAACATCTACTTACCAGGAGTTTAACTGGGAAATAGTTTGCACAAAAACCCAACCGTGGTAAGTAGAATAGGGTTGGAAGCTTAGGAAGCAAAAATGAACAGAAGGGAATAATTATTGAGATAAAATGTCTTATCTCCCACTGCCAACCAAAAATAAATTTTTAAATTGTGAGTGTAAATGTCAAGGCAAGAAATTCTAATAGTTAAGGTAGTGTTTATTTCCCCTTCTGCACATAACTTTTCATCAAATGAGGAGCACTGGATGCAAATGAGAAATGTGTACTGTATGGGAGGAAGAGGGTTGCTCCCCAAGGAATTACACACAGAAAGAAATTGTGGAAACAACCATTGTGAATGCTTAAAGCATATTCTTTTTCCATTCTCCTCTTTCCATTCCTACTGTCTCCCTCTTCTACCTCTCATGCCAACATCTTTATTAGCTTTTGTTTTCATTTTGTGTAACAAAGGCCAGGAAAGAATAGTGCAAAGGACTACAGAAAAGCAAAAATGTCCATTTTTGACCAGAGGCAACATCACTCTTCACATTCCAACTGGATCTGATTCCAGAGGCAAGAAAAGGGGGACGAATGAGCTTAATTGAAATAAAAAATAGGAGAGGATATAAACTGTACCTTCTTTTATCCACAGGAGCTGAATTTGCATATTTTTTGTATTTTTTAATCAAAAGAGCTGGCGTTTCAGCAAACAAGCTCTTTCTGGTTTTGCCCAATAATCATGAAAAGCACTGCAGAGCAGAAGTTGCTTTCCATATGAAATGTGGTAGATTGGAAAATGTTTCGAGTCCAGAAGCATATTCTGAAACTACCATTTTGTAAATTTACTTAACCTGGAGTTAAGAATTCTAAATTCTCCTATCTAACTCTGTTACAAAATGGACCCAGAATCTTCCACATTGCTAACCTATTCCCTTGTTTACAAGGCAGTCATCCTTTAAAGCTTCACTAACATTGCCAGGTCATGAACAAAGACATGATATCTTTCCTGTCAACCTCTTACGAGGCAGAGTAACACAGTGGTTCAGATCTCTTTCACTGGCATTAACAGTATCTGTGTTTGCACTTTAGTCTCATCATCTAGGAGCTGTATAATCTTAGATACACTTATCCCTCAGGTTTTCATTTGTAAAATCAGGAACATTGTTATAAGGATCTAATTATATACAGATTCATTTAAAAATAGTGAATTGCTTCTACAAGCCAAGAGTTGTTCTCACCACTGGAAAATACAGTGATCAAAAAAATACACAAAGTCTTTGCTCAATAAACTAAAATAAATAAATAAATAAATAAGAGAAGGTTCACAAAATGATTTGTGTTATGAGTAAAATAAAGGGAATAATGTATAAGAGAGTGACACCTGAGGGGCACACTGTAGATGGCATGGTCAGAGATGGAATCTACCAGGTGACAGTTGAGACCTGATATAAGTGAATTGAGGAACCTAAGTCCAGACTCTAGAAGAGAGCATGCTGAGCATGTGGGTCAGCAGGTGCAAAGGCTCTAGGACTTGAGGGAGTTTGAATTTTAGAAAGCACACAAAGACCAGAACAAAGTTGGTGAGGAAACAAATAATAGGTGAAGTGATCCAAGCGTTAGGCATGGGCGGTAGAGACTGGGCTGAATATAAATTGTGCTTCCAGACTATGCAGGATGCCTTCCATTCGCCTCTCTGAACCCCCTCTCCGCTTTTCTCTGCTCTGCTTTGTGCCCAGGAGGCTGGCTTCTACTCCAATAAAAGGATCCTTTTCAGTTGGGGTGGGCCATTGCAGGACACTAGCAGGCAGGTGGAACGGTAGGGGAGAAAGAAGGTAGGGGTGTTTATTCTCCCAGCTGCCCTCCTGTTACATCCCCAAGGGTTAACTGTACTCTTCTATAAAAGCCGCAGCTCCCTTCAGTTGTCCCTCTCCATACAATTACCCTCTCTAGACTCCCACAAGCCACTCTCTCCCCTTGCACCATCAGGCCTTGGTGTGAGATGGCCTCCTTCCTTTGCTAGCCCCAGAGCAGTACTGTACCAACTATTTTCCTTAAACCCTGCCTACAGATGTAAACTTTTATAAAGTTTCCTCAAATTACCCAGAATTAATGTGCCATCTCTTTCTTGCGAGAACCCTGGTTGATGGGTAAAATGGAGTAAGGATTTGGAGTTTAATTCTAAAGCACACAATACATGGAAAATGACTCACAGTCCACATGGTGAGCACTTTGGTTATGTTAATCCTCATTATGATTATCCCATTTAGACAAAATGACTGGCTCCTCAATACATTGGAATATTGCATTGAGAGTATCTGAGTTGCACTGAACCACCCTCTTTTGCTCTTTTGGCCAGTGTCCAACAGTGGCCGGACCAGGAGGTGGGTTGGTGACAATGAGACAGCACAACTCGAATGTGTTTAAACAGACTGCCTGACTCTCTGCTTCATCCTCTCCATGTGAAAATACAGAATGACTTATCCTGAATATATGAGTGGTACTACCCAGGGCACTCTGAGTAAGTGAAGAAAAGAAAAGGTGCAATTCCTGTTAAAAATGTGAGATGATCAAGGGAACATAACAGTGTAAAATTAGGTTTGGTCTCTGAAGTAACCTCTTGATAAAGTATATAAGCAGAAAAGAGGCATCAGGGGCGCCTGGGTGGCTCAGCTGGTTAAGCGACTGCCTTTGGCTCAGGTCATGGTCCTGAAGTCCCTGGATCGAGTCCCGCATCGGGCTCCCTGCTCGGCAGGGAGTCTGCTTCTCCCTCTGACCCTCCCCACTCTCATGTGCTCTCTCTCATTCTCTCTCTCTCAAATAAATAAATAAAATCTTTAAAAAAAAAAAAAGAGGCATCAATTAACTGCAAAACTGAAAGGCATTCACCAAAAAAAAAAAAAAAAGACAAATAAGATGGTTGAATTTATTGCACCAAAAGCATTGCTTGCCACAAAGCATTAAATTCTTATTTCTTTGCCTAAAAAGAGGATATATTGAAAATCTGTAAAACAAAACATCAGATCTGAGTGTATACCATTATTTGATAAAACCATGGCATTTCTCCCAAGACTACTTTAATTTCTGGTTCTTTCCCTGTAAGATGGAAATCGGAAGACATTTAATCAAATTTCAGATTTTGTATCAACATAGATTACACATGTATACTATTCTCCAACGCTTTAGCAATTCCTTCTCGTAGGATTGCTTCCAAAATTATAAATTTTATGTTTACATGGACAAACTGCAGCAAATGTTTGAGCAGGGATCTGGTGATCAGTAGAAACAATCAGTATTGAGATACTTACTTCAAGTCTCACTCTTCATTTCATATAAGTTTTGGTCACTAAATTTTAGTTACTTTGCTGATGATGACAGCAAAATCACCAGCTGATGAAATGGAAACTTGTCAGTTTTCCTCAAAATTAGCCGCAAGTAGGGAAACTTGAATAATGCTCACTAAAGTGGATGATTTAGTCTGAAATAAATATGGTACAAAGTATAATGTTTAAAATTATGTAGTACGGGGCACCTGGGTGGCTCAGTCGTTAAGCGTCTGCCTTCAGCTCAGGTCATGATCCCAGGGTCCTGGGATCGAGCCCCACATCAGGCTGCCTGCTCGGTGGGAAGCCTGCTTCTTCCTCTCCCACTCCCCCTGCTTGTGTTCCCTCTCTCGCTGTGTCTCTGTTAAATAAATAAAATCTTTAAAAAAAAAATTTTTTTTTAAATAAAATTATGTAGTAGGATTGAACTGTGTAGAATTTTTTTACAAAGCCCCCAAATTCAAGCCTGGTTGTTCTACCTACTTACCTTAAGGGAGGAATATTTCTTTTTGTAAAATAAAATTTTCCGTTGGCAATGAATTCAGTGAAGCCAGTGAGAAAGGTCATTGGAATCTTATGTCAAATGCTAAGCATCAGAAGAGATCTTCCAGAGGACAAAGTGTAGCTGGTTTAAACAATGTTGGGAAAAGAGATAAGATTTAAATTATATTGTCCATCCAGAGGCTCAAGGATATGTAGATACAAACTTTCCAATAAATCATTTTGTCTTTATTCCACTATAATGAATGTTGATTGAAGCTATGGAGACTAAAAAATACTTCTCATTTCTACCAAAATGTTAAAATAAACCCTGTTTATAAAACTTCCTTCTTTTTGGGGCACCTGGGTGGCTCAGATGGTTAACCGTCTGCCTTCGGCTCAGGTCATGATCCCAGGGTCCTGGGATCGAGCCCCACGTCGGGCTCCTGACTCAGCGGGGAGTCTGCTTCTTCCTCTCCCTCTCCCTCTGCCTCTCCCACTGCTCATGCTCTCTCTCTCTCTCTGTATCTCTGTGTCTCAAATGAATAAATAAAATCTTTAAAAAAAAAAAAACTTCCTTCTTTTCGCTAATAACCAGCTGTTCTTTACTCTCAGTCTTATAATTTGCTCATTCTTTATGTATCCATTTATTTAACAGAATAAATAAGTACAATGTCTACTAAGTACTAGAACTAAACAAAAACAATATGATCGTTTATTAAACAAACATGATCTTGCCATGAAGCCTGTTAGTAACCTCTTAACTATAAGGTACAAATTGAATATTGACCAGCTAAACAACACAATCATGATTTACAGTTACGTCAGGATTCTGCAGGAAAGATGAAGCAAAAAAAAAAAAAAAACCACGAAACATTGCCCTTGCTATACTTTCATTTCACCTGGTATTGATACTAAGTGTAAAGAAGAAGATTAAAAACAAAAAGAACAGACAAGCCACGATATTGATATCAGGTTTGACCTATTGTACAATTCGTCTTACCTGGAAGGATAAATCAATGGCAGCACTGCAGGGAGGGAGGCTTCATTTATACAAAAGGAATTTGACAAGAGTACTTTTTCGGAACAAGGGCAGGAGTATACATGCATTGCTTGCAGCAGGTAAGCTTACATCATGTCTCTTTTAAAATGTACTAAATACAAACCGTTTTCATTCTTTTCTAAACACTTTCTAAAGTATTTGCATACTTTAACTTTTAAAAATCTACTTCATTTCCTTTCAAGGCACTTCTCTCGCTTAGGGTTAATTTTTTAGCAAATGACAATCCTTAATGACCCACTTTCTAAATGGAAAGTTTAGAAAAAAAATAAAAACTCACAACAAATCCTCAAAGTACAAAAGCAATGACACTTCTAAAGTAAGCTCCCATTCAGCTCCAGGGTATCTTTAATACTCACAGATCTCGTCCGCGTGTGGACTTAACAACTGTGCTTTAATCTGCTTAAGATCTGGTACTCATATCTTCCACTATTCCTTTTGATAAGACCAAATAAGCTTATGGAGACTGTGCGTCCCTGCGATTGTAAATTAAGGAGTTACTCAATCAAAAGAAGAAAAAAGAAAGATGTGACATTAGCAATGGTTTTAAATAGCAATGCTGGGCCCTGCTCTAAGTCAGAGATAGAGTATCAAGAAAGAAAAATAAGAAAATGTTCACCTCTCTACTCGAGGGATAGACACCAGATGGTGGGCAGTCCGTGAGAATAAAAAAGGCAGCTATTACTCCAACCTGGGTCAAGCCAGGCGGCTCAGGGAGCCTTCAGGCACAGCCCTTGCCCTCCCTTAGACCCATTTATTCCTCTCACATTAATGCCTATTGGTCTCGTCTTTGAGTATTGCCTCTTTTATTCTCAGAGGGTTTCCAATTAGATTCATATCTGTGGAGTGAATATATTTTATATCCTGGAAAATATTCTCATTGGTAAAAAACAAAATCACATTTTTTACATCAAAGCACACATGATAGTTATTATAAATATAAGTGCACTTTTTAAATAAATGAACATTTTAACAAATCAATATTTTATTTTAAAAATTATGTTTTTGAAAATCATATTAATAGTCATATTTAAAATAATTGAGTTACATTAAAACCAAAACACCATAATGCTCTAAAATGTGTTGTTCAACATCTCTTATTGTTCTGTGCACCATTCCCAACTTAAAAAAATTATCAGAAAAGCAAACTTTACCAGTTCCTTTAAAAAAATAATGAGGTTTTCTGTGGTAACCGAATAGGAGCATTGTGCTGTTTCTGATAATGCCCAAGTCTGTGCCAATCAGGGCTTTGAAAAAGTCCCATTAGTTTCTTGGTACAAATAAATAATCCCCTTTGACAAAGAGCACAAGTGACTTGAATATAGCACACTCTATTGATTATAACTGAAAATGATTTGTTGTCAGGGAACAGGTGTGGCTGTTAGAAACTCTACACATACTCCAATTCACTTTCCTTGCTTTATATATATGTACCAGAGAGTCTGAAATAAAATTTTATTTTAATGACATAAGGGATTTTTTTTGTATTTCACTTACCTAGCATTTACAAAATTTCCACCAAATGTCCAGAATTTGCTGTACTGTCCAATAGGGTAGCTACCAGCCACATGTGCCATTTAAACTCAAATTTAAATTGATTAAAGTGCCCATTAGCCACATGTGGCCAGTGGCTACTTTACTGGGCAACAGATATAGAACACTGCCATCATCATAGATAGTTCTATTGGACAAAACTGCCCCACAGCCATGCAACTCAAAATGTGATCCAAGATTCAGTAACATCCACCTAACCTGGGTACATGCTAAAATCTTGTTGAAATTGTTAAAACAAGATATTAGGTGATTTGTATTCACATTAAAGTTTTAGACATGATGCTTTCATCTGGGGATCTTGTTAAAATGCAGATTCCAATTCAGAAAGTCTGGAGTAGGGCCCAAGATTCTGCATTTCTAACAAGCTCCCAAGTGATAGCCATGCTATTGGTCCATGGACCACGCTTGAATAGCAAGGATCTGGAAGAAATGAAATGTAAGGATAGGCTTTTAACCTCAGAAAATATACCTTCTTTGAAAAGGATAATATTTCGACATATTAGCCATTGATACAATAAAGAATTGGGAAGAGATTATTGATTTGGAAGAGGATATAATGAAACTAGTTTTATAAGTAGTGGCCAAACCTTGTGATGACTATTACCATTGTGATAACCATAAGTGAGTACAGACAATAAGGAAGAAGCACAAAAAGTATTATGGTGAGCACTCAGTCTGTGAAAATAGATCAGCTCTATGAGCAAGAAATAAGGGGAGAAAACAAGGGAAAAGTCAAAGGTCTTGTTTTAGGAAACCTCCACAATTAGGATTGACAGGCCTGGTAGAATAGTGCAGAGTTTCAAAAAGTAAAGAAGCAGAATTAACAGTTGGTAGATCACCATTTACAAAGAAAAACCTCAAACTAGCATTTTAAACTTGAAACTCTATTGCTTTACAACAAAAGAAAAGGATGCAAATGCAAAATATATTGATGCTTTCCAGGAACCTAAATTACAAAGGAAATAGTTAAGGAAGGAAATCTCTCCCAGCTACCAGATTTTTTTTGGAAAACCATCCAAATAATGGCGCTGTCACAACTAATATCCATAGCCACCATCCTAAGGAAAGTGCAAAAATCTCTGGTGGTCTGCAAAATTTTCCTACACAAAACTCTACTATATTGAATCTACTTAGGTGTTTAAATTAAAACACTTTACTCATGAGGCACATATGTTAAAAAACAACTAGACCAAAGTAGAATTTGGAGGAAGGGAAGACATTGAGGTAGAAGATATTTCTGCAGTTCATCTTTATAAATACAGTAAGTGCAAAGATAAGATCATCCTGTTTCCTAAAATACTTCTACTATATTGAGATGCTTCTCAAATTATAGGCTGGACACCTGAGAGAAGATGTGGCTCTAGTAGGATATCATGATCATGATCATCATCACCATCACCACCATCATCATCATCACCATCACTTACTCTGTTCCAGAGTACGTGCTAATTCTTTGTTGTGGATTATTTCATGGCACTGAAGGAAGAAGATTGAGAAGTTGTTCCATACCTGCTTTCACTGTAAGCACTGATTACATTAAAGCCTCTATATGAATAAAAAAGTAAATATTTAAGAGACAAAATTGTAACTGACTTGTTTTTGTTCATTGAGTAGAGTAAAACCCAATAATGCAATCTGGCTTACATTGTGACTTGATTTGTAATGAAACAGAATGGGTTGTAAATATTAACATTATCATCTCTCATCACCATCCACTGTCCCATACTACTAAAACGAAAAAACTACCGCAGAATTATTTAAAGGTATGAAATATTTGATCCCCTAAAGGTGATTTTAGTTAATGCTATCACAAGATAAAAGAATTAAGCACACATTAGAATAAATTAAAACACTCCTTTGTTGGAAACACTTCTTTGACAACCTCTTACTCTTGTGGAGAAAGTTTGTTTTGTCAACAATATTACTGAATTATTTTACTTAAAAAAAAGTCTTTGGGCTTTTTTCCTAATAACTTCATCCTCCTCTTACGTAATGGGCTTAAAACAATTAAATAGCAACACTGTGACTCTGCCTGCTGGGCTAATCTCATCACCAATAGCAGAAGCTTCTTTGAAGTAGAGCTTTGTGTAATGAGCAGAAGAAAAGAAAATGTAGGAGTGAGAGTCTTCCAGACAATAATCATCCAGAAGATGGTTTTTCTTTTCTTTCCTGGAAGCAAGAAGAGTTATACAATCCAGCTATCACCAGAGACAGAAGTTACTTCGGGGAATTCAAAGAGAATGACATGAAGAAATCCTATAGACTCTGCTCTGCGCAAACGTGCAGTAGCAATAGGCAGGGAAACAGAAAGACAGAAAATTCTAGATATATAGGTAATAGATCCCCTGTAATTAAAGAAGAAAAAAATCAATTTTAATGATGGCTTCAAACAACAACAGACAAAAAACAGAATCAGATCTAGTTGTGGTCTCAGAAAATGACCCAACCAGGATGGGGCTCTGAAGTGAGTATTGTGGAACAGAAACAGAAAGACTCAGATCTGAACATTACCAAAGAAGAAGTTTAGGACAAAGAGAGAGATAACAAAATAACTCCCCTATTTCATAACTCTTTCACCTCTCAAATTCTCAATGGAATGACCAAAGAAATGAAAGGAAAACATGGGGATAAATATACATTATCACAGGACATTTAAATAAGAAGAAAGATGATGTACACAGGCCAGAAGATTCAGGAATCTCCACTACATGGACTTTGTCAAGACCATATGAAGAGACGTGCCAACCTGAGGGGTAACAAATACAAAGGTGTAGCCAGCTGGGGAGTAAGGAGATGGGAATCCAACTAGCACCCTAATATAGAGTGATGGGTTCGGAATTGAGTGGCAAATCACAACCTAAAAAGAGACTCTGGAAAATATAATAAATGTTGGCACTGAAAACAGTGTGCCACAGCAATCCCCCAAGCTTGTATTTGGTGCAGAGAAATGGGGCATGGACGTACCACCACATGATGGTGAGAAGAGCTTGATGTTGCTGGAGTTCATTTTGGACAACCACTGCCAACAACTGAAAACCCTATAGGAATGAAAGTCTCTACTTTGCAAATGCCTCTGGTGGTAGTGTTCCTCCTCTCCTCACAGACAACTTCAATCATAATCTTAAAGGAAAATTAAAATAAACATAAAATATACTTTCTCCGTCTCTGCATTCAAAAGTCTTAAATCGGGTCTCATATATCAGCAAGGACTATTACTTCTCAAGAATGGATAAACTATATCTTCTCTAAGGATGAACAGGCAGAAAAATAAAACATATTTTAATAATAAAACATGTTTTAACACATGCATAACACTAAACATGCTTAAATTTGTTTTTAACCATGCAGGCCTATCTCAAGTACCAAAGCTAATTTCCATTTGTGAAATAGCCTTCCTGATAGAAACAAGAAAACTTTGAAACCCTCTTATTTGTATTGTCCATGAAATTTGAAAGGGCAGTACATCTATAAAACAGAACAGTCTGAGATAAGGGGAAGTTGCTTCCAGAGGAAATTATGTTTCCAAGTATTCATCAATGGAGGCACCTAGCAGCAGATTGGTTGCTACAGAAAGTAGAAATATGGCTTAGCCTATTCCAAGAAATACTTACAGAACACAGAAGAATATAGCAAAGGGATTAATATGGTAAGTGAAAAGATAATAGGAAGATGTAAGATTGATCCAGGAGTTCCCTGGTGTTCATAATAAGAATTCTTAAAGCAATGATTTCATAGAGAAAAGCTCTCTGTGGAAGATGGAAGGAGAAGTAGCAAAGAAAATGAAAATAAAGAGAAGTTCCCCAAGCTGAAGAGAGCTGAGACTTTAAATCAAAAGAGGCCACCAGGGTATTAGGCAAAATTAGTGAGAAATAAGAGATGAAACAGATCTTGATAATTACAAGAATAAGGAAAAAAGAAAAAAACTAAAGCCATCCAGGCAGAAAAACAGGCTACATACAAACAAAAAAAAAAAGAGAGAAAGAGAGAGAGAACCATCTGAATGTCATAGTTGTCCTCCACAATTCCTTATTTGAAAAGAAACTATCCAACATCTATAAAATTAGGATGACTACTGATTTGGAACTGAGAAACCAATTTCCAGCCGAACTATTATTTACGTTTGGAGGCAACAAAGGTATTTGCATATCGAAGAACTTAGAAAATGTCCTTAACATGTATCATCCTTTTTAGTGAGATGTTACAGCAATCTCTGAAATAAATCAAAATAAAAGAATTTTTGGTGAACAATATAATCTGTAACTATTAGAATTATTGCCTGATTGTGATGAGCACTAGGTGTTACATGCAACTAATGAATCGTTGAACACTACATCAAAAACTAATGACGTCCAATATGCTGGCTAACTGAACATAATAAAAAAAAGCATTATTGCCTGAGTAACTATTAATGTAGTCATAGAGCAGCAACAACATATAATTCTCTAAGTATGTATGATCAACTATAAAAAAAAAAAGGTGTGAAGAGATAGGAAAAAGAGAAAAAAAAGAAAAAGAAAAAGAAAAAAAAGAGGGAAGGAAGGAAAGGAGAAAGGAAGGTAGAAAGGAAAGAATACTTATTCTATCATATGAAACAGGAGACCTTTCAGTCTGTGATTAATTGGTTTAAAAAATAAGTTCTAGTATATTTTTATTTAGTTTTATGGTAATAATATTTAAAAATATAATATCTAAGTGATTGTAAAAGTAGCAAGAAAAATTAAACAATATATTAGGCTATGGGGAAGGTATGGTCATTGGAGATAAAAGAAAAAGGCTTTTCTCAAAATTCATAGGTAAAATCTTCAGAAATAAATACTTTGGGAAGCAAAGATTGGTAGATTCACCCCATACCCACATTACAGTCATTACTGTAGTTATTTGTAAATCTTTATCTAACACTATAACTAAGTATACAATCTAATACACCGAATATATTTCATTCCACAATGTTGGTTTAGTCATTCTCAATAAATCTGCCATGGTCAATGTTGGCAGTCCACTCAACATTCCTTCCTTTATTCCCACACAGCATCTGTGGTTGAGAAGAAGCTGACTACCTCCACCCCCAGCTCAGCACCAGGAATGGATCATTTTTAAGTTGATTTATTTAAATTATCTCTACACCCAAATAATCTCATGACCCTGAGATCAAGAGTCACACACTCTTCCGATTGAGCCAGCCAGGCACCCCTGGAATGGATAGTTTTTAGTTGAAGCTAAACCATTCACTCCATACCCCCAGCCAGTTAATATTCTTAAATGGTCAGATGCAAGGTAGGCTGACAGACTCTTGCTTGAAGAGTGGAACACAGTGCTCAACGCCTTCCTCAATATAGTCATGCCTTGTCCCCAAACTACAAAATGCTTTTTAGTAATGGCACCAGTAGATAAATAAAGCCAAAAAAAAAAAAAAAAAAAAAGGCAAGGAGAGGAGGTCAGAGCCACTGGATTGTTAAAGTTCTAGACTTCCAGTTATAGAAACCAATAAACTTTCTCAACCTTTGAGCCACTTGGAAGTGAGCGTTGTTTTTTTCTTTCATTGTTCTTGAAAGCACCCTAGTTGATACAAACTCCATTTGTTGCCTTTTTAAAAGTATTAAGAAACACTTGATTACGTTGGATCCAATCAACATCGCTTCCATTGGTCTGGTACCCCAATGGGTAAAGCAATGTACATTTATCAACTGAGCGCCATAGGCAATGATTTAAAATTTGCTTAGGCTTCAAGTTTCCTAATATATTAAAATTTCCTAGGTATATAATCTAGGAATGCCATCCAGCCTTTACAACTTCCCAAGGCCCTTAGCAATGCACACATCAGAACATTCTCTTCATGGAAGACAAATCCTGGAAAATAAACCACTTTTTTAAAGTCATGAGTGTTTTTAAGCAATAAGATTTAGTAGGAATAAACATAATTAAAGTCAGTCTTAAAAACCCAAGAGTAAAAGAAAAAGTAAAAAGCAAATTTATATATTGAAGGGGGAAGCTAAATAAAATGCTTTTTGTAGCTTTCTCTATTTTTCAGTTTACTCATGAAAACGAAGGTATGTGTTTACTTGAATGTTAAATATGATGTTACTTTTGGTTTTCACTGTATCGAGAACCATGTTCCTCAGCATCAAGAGAATAATTCTGGGAAAGGCTTTTGAGATCACTTTCTACAAAGCAGGTTTATTGATTGGCACACCCACCCTTGGCCATTAAATGCAAAGAAAACTACTTTACCAGACTCTGTGTTTCACCATCCTGTCCATCCCGGAATTGGTGACCTCCCACCCACTTAGTAATTGTTCCCAAGACAGTTGGCTTTGCAAAATCCCTAACATTCCCACCTAGAGAAGTACCCGTGACAGAAATTGTCCCTGCTGTGCTCTAGTTCCCTTAATGAGGGAGAAATGGAAAAAGAGAAGACCATATCGTGAGGAAGATACGGGTCATGGTTCACAAGGAGGAAATGACCCAGGAACAGAATAAGGAAGATCTAAATTTTAGCCCCAGCTATCCCTATTTTGTTCTCTCAAAGAATTTCTCCAACCTTCAAATTAGTCTTGTATGTAGGCTTTGTTTTAAGAGTCAAATGCAACAAAATGTTAATTTTTGGTATCATATTTATTCCTACTCTAGGTAAGTGACTTGGGGGAACGACCAACACTTCCCCATCCAGGTTTGCAAATGACACACAGGGCCAGACACAAGGTGACTGAAATGTTGAGGGGAGTAGGCTCAGAGCCCGCCTGGGACACTTTCTGGGTGAAACTAACTGATCCTCAAGAGAGCTAACCCCTGACTTAGACTTCCTAGTATTTGAAACATTTGATTTATGGCTCATATTTTTTTTTCTTCTCTCACAGTCTCACTATTTTTCTGTTGATCTGTTACCTACATCCTCAAGTAATTTGTGTAGGGATGACTTTAATTGTGGAAGTGAGTCACCAAGGGAGTTTGAAAAATGTACTTTTTTCCATAGACTGTGGTGAATGTAAGTGCGGGAATTAGCATCGGATAATCTCTTGAGGACTTTCCCAGCCTAATAATTCTATGATTCATGAAAGGAAAAGTCTCTGAACCTTGGAAATGGGTTCTGAATTATATCCCCAAGAGCCGAGGAACTTGGCAGTAGAGTAGGTGTCCCAGAATGAATACTCTTGTATACCTTCCAAACTGTTTTGGTCACTCTCAAGGCTCCATAATAACCAGGGATTTACAAAGCAGAGTATGAATGTGGTCAAGTGTGTAAGACTCTTTCCTAAAATGGCTAATGTTCAGCATATAATTTCTTTGGGCAGAAGCCTTAAATGTATTACGTGTGGTACATAGGAAGACAACTCTTCATGAACACAATCTGTATTCTGCCATTTTTGAGTTTTTAACAAGAGCCTTTACAATGCAGGGGTGTGGAGAATTGATAGATTTTGCACATTTTAGTGCTTTTCCACAATGTTTGCTCTGTTCAGCAGAATATAAGCTTTCAGATTTAAAATATGTTTTCTAGCTTATCCCACTGTGCAAATCAGTACATTAAGCAAGCCTAGCAGAAAACCATAAGCAGGCAGACAGAAAAGCTGCTAAGAGCCTTTCTTATCAAATGTGATGGGAAATAAGATTTAAATATCAGTTTGCCCACCCACTGAACCAGAAATCACAACCCAGAAACAGAAAAAAATAAAACACCAAGCAAGGTCAACAGAGACACACAATAGATTGTGAAATTTGAAAGAAACTCACTTAAAATAATGCAAACTAAAGCAAATTGCATTAAACATATTGTATTAAACATACTGTACTAAAACACATCATTGATGTAGTATAAACTGCTGCAATAAATAAACCCATACAGGGTCTCTATTTCTTGCTCCCATGAGAGTCCAGGCAGGTGTTTCTGGCTGGCAGGCAGCTCTCCTCCATACAGGTACCCAGAGCTCCAGGCTCCTTCCATCCAGGACCTTGCCATCATTGTCCACATCCTATAGGCTGTTCTGTCATGTCCAAGTGGCAGAAAAAAAAAGGGCATGAGGGAGGCACATCTGCTTGGAAAAAGACCTCGGCCTGGAGACACAGTCTTTGGGCTGTCATTCCATTAAGAACTCAAGCGAAGGACCACACGGCTTGTAAGGGAGGCTGGGAAACAGCTTTGCCAAGTGCCAAGAAGAGGAGAAAGGATTTGTTTGGTGCCTGACACATTTATGGAAGTAAGAGAGTACAATATTCATCACACACCAACCACATCCCAACGAATGGAATCGTTGGGAAAATATTTTAACACATCAAAAGGAAGCTAGGTTAATTATGATACAAAGTAACAAAAGTGTAAAGATAATGACAATCATTTTGCTGTCTTATCAAAATAAGCGATTAGTTTGAGAACACAAGTGGTAACAAATTTCAGGATGCTAATTTTGAGTCATCACCACCCAAACATGGCATCAGTGTGAATTAAAATAAACCAGAGACTTAATGGAAAGTAGGGAAGGGAAAATAAATGTCTCAAGACCTGAATGCAAGTCCCTTTACTAAAAATGTGAGATTAAGTGATAACCACTTCATTTTCCAGTTTCTCTTCTTTAAAGAGATACTGACCTGGTTTCCTCCTAACTACTCTTAGGATTCCTGTGATAAACATCTTAAATCAGGATAAAATAGAGGAAGTTGTTGGGGTTTTATTATACATATATATAAAATTTAAAATTTATATACTTTTGTTGCCGAATTAATATATTGTATAATTATGAAACTTAAACAAAACCTAGAAATTTAGAGAAAGTAAAAATGAAATATATAGTTTCAATAAATTATATTTTATTTAAGAACATAGAAAACATTGTTTTTACTAAAAATTGTTTAAAATATTTAATAATTTATTACATAAGGAAATAATTTACATCAGGCGCCTGGGTGGCTCAGTTGGTTAAGCGACTGCCTTCAGCTCAGGTCATGATCCTGGAGTGCCAGGATCGAGTCCCACATCAGGCGCTCAGTGGGGAGTCTGCTTCTCCCTCCGACCCTCTCCCCTCTCATGCTCTCTCTCACTCTCTCTCTCTCAAATAAATAAATAAAATCTTTAAAAAAAAAAAAAAGAATTTACATTGATTTCATTTTTTTATTTCATATTATTTTAATGAGAGCAAAGTGATTGATTTTGTTTGCTTGAACTCTTTCAGATTCAGCTATTTAAAGGTATTCTAAGTTTATTTTTATAGTAGTTTTAATGTATGTCAAAATTGAAAACAGTATTTCATAAAGCTACAATATGCAAATAGGTACTTAGGGGTGGATGGTCCATTGCTAATGGTAATGGATATAATTCCATATTTCAATATCATAATGACTCCTTATTTTATTGACTTATTGTAAGATCTAATTAGAACATTGTGGGGGATTCTGCTTTGTTTTTATATTGCTTTCTTAATGTCATAATTGGGTTTAAAAAGAGTTTCTACTTGGACTAAGCGAAGCAAACAACCCTGAAAATGTTATTGTTCGCTTTACTGGCATTTTAGCATGACCTTGGGTCTACAGTTCATTTGGAAGAATCTTTTAAAGCCTGTCCATTTGGGGAGGATTCATTACGTTAAAACTAGATATTTCCACTTAAAAAGGCACAGAGTAATTACACTTTATTACAATGCACTGAAAGCAAATGACCAAGTGGAGGTGATTCGGTGGAATCCTGTGAGCTGTTGAGCTCAGATCCTTGAACATCCTGGCTACCACCTATAGGACCATGTGGGGGCGCCAAAGTCACTCCCTCAAGTAAATATTCATAAGCTTAATTCCCTTTTTACATATTTTAAATAAAAATAGATAAAATTTAAAGTGTACTACAGTGGGTTATTTTGAACCATCCAGTGTGTGTTCACCCTCACTTTGAGATATTGGCTGAAAACACTTAGCCTGGGACTTTTTTTTTTTTAATGCAGTTTCTGATTGCATGGGATTGGGGTGGGGCTGGAGATTCTGCACTTCTAACAATACTCCATGCTTTTGGTCCACAGACCTCAAGTCACAAGAACATTGAATACAATTGCTTCATAGATGACAAATATATCGGGCACGCCTGTAGTGAACAAAGCCATAGTCTGAGACATGTTTACATAAACCCAAAAAGTAGAAACACCCAAGAACAGGAAAAGAAGTAACCAATCATTTCACCCTAAGCAATGCTCTCTTGAAATGTTTATTCTTCCACTGCCTAGACCTTTGGACATGTTTTAGACAACGTTCTGGCCAGGCGCAAGATTTCGCATGCTGTCTAGAGTTGCTTAAGGTTGTAGGTAAGATCATTAGCAGGGGATAATGCAAAACTAGGACTACCGAAGAGTTGATAGCCTCCTTGGTCATAGACTTGCTTTCCTGTTTCTATCAATGCAGTGATGATAAGAACCCTGATCCTGACAACGGCGTTGAAAGGATTATACAAGGTAATAAGGTCAGTCATACCTAAAGTTAACTGTCCCGAGCCATCCTCTGTGTGCTGGTGTGTTTAAGGAATTTCTCATTGCTTCCTCTTAAACTCAAGCTAGACTGTAATCTCCAAACTGCCTCAGAAGAACCCTAAAATATCTTAGTAAAAATTGGGATTAGACAATATGATGGAAAAAGGAAACAGATTCATTTCCAAGTACTACATGGACTAGTTAAAAACAAAGCAGAAATTTAAAGTAAATCTGTTTTTATATGCATTCACAAAGTACCTGCTACTCACTCTGAATTTAGTGGGCTCATTAAAAAATAGTCGCCCTTGTCAAAGGAATTCTCAGTGTTTACTCAAGAATGCGAGAGGGGAAAAAAAGAAAAAAAAAACTTGCCAACCACAAATAGGGCAATTTTATTTTAAAGGTGTGTGTGAGCCTAGAGAAGGGAAAATGGACTAAAAATGTATGCTAAAAGGAGTCTTAAAACACAATGAAATCTTCTGATCTTATCCGTACCCTCAAAAAAAAACACAATTCAAGATTATGTTATGTATAGATAGTTAAAATCTAAGCATTCGATAAACTGAGTGTTTTGATAACTTTACAATCCCAAATTTATTAATGACGAAGCTTTTCAGATGATATTTTAATAAAATTCCGAATACGTTACTTTGGCTTTTATTATGGGAGAGAAGACTAGCCAAAAAAAAAAGGCTCTTTCTAAAATAACTAAATATGCATGCCATTTTCAAAAGAGCTTTCAGTAACATATTCATCCCTGAGGTCTGTTTAAATGTTATAGAGCTTATACACACACTTGCACATATGCATGTCCTTTTTTCTTGCAAAAAAAATAATATACTTTTAAAAATAAAACTATTACCCCAAATGCTTCCTTTTTGATGTTACTAAAGAAATACTTGACTTTATTCCCTGAATAAATGTTAGCAGCACTGAAGATCCACTATTGTTAAATCATAATGAAGAGTGCCAAAAAAAAATTCCTGCTGAAACAAATCATGTCAAGTTTCAAGAACAAAGGAATAGAATGATCAGGTTAAGATGAAGGAATTTATCTCCCTATTATAATATTGGTAAAAACTTACAGTATTTCCTCTTCTCAGTATATCATAAAAGTGAAAAATAATCCATTGTAGCTTTTTAAATGTCTTATTCCAACATGGGAAAAAGAAAGACCATCTTTCGAGCTTCTAATATGTGTTGGATGCTGTGCAAATGTCTAAGGTACAGGGCGCCTGGGTGGCTCAGTTGGTTAAGCGACTGCCTTCGGCTCAGGTCATGATCCTGGAGTCCCTGGATCGAGTCCCGCATCGGGCTCCCTGCTCGGCAGGGAGCCTGCTTCTCCCTCTGACCCTCCCCCATCTCATGTGCTCTCTCTCTCTCTCTCATTCTCTCTGTCTCAAATAAATAAATAAAATCTTTAAAAAAAAAATGTCTAAGGTACATATCTCATGTGATACTTTTCTAGAATAAAGGTAGAATTGTGTCCATTTTATGGAAAAGAAAAATAAGGCTCCAAAAAATGAAGTCATCGTGTCAACATCAGAAAGCCAGTGAGTTGCAGGCTAATTATCGCAATGCAGAGCCCATGCTTTCACTAGTAAAGCAAGACTGGATGTGTTGGGTCTGTGGGCAAAAAGCATCCGGCTGCACTTCCTCCAGCAATCACCCCTCTGCAGTTCTGTGCAACAAGGCAGTACAAAGTATGGGCATTAGGGACACATCAACTGCACATTCAGACCCCCTGCTCCCTACGATTCCCATATCTATGCATACACAAACGCAAAAAACCTGACATTGAAAAGAACAAAAATAAAAGTGTTTGAAATAGGATGAAACGTAAAACAATAATACATAAAATTGACTGCTTATATGATAAAATGATAGTCCCACTTGAGTTTGTGTGGTGACAGTATAAACATTGCATTATCTTCATCCTAAAAGCAAATAAAAATGAAATCAACTATAAATATCTCGAGGAGACATCTATGACTCTTACATTAAATTTGGTCTATCAACCTCATGGTGGCCACTTATGATATGTAGGGAAACATAATACTGCAGGGAGTGACGGAAAGGGGGCTATGCGTGTCCCCAGTGCTATGCTGCGAAAGCTAGAATTAACTAAATCTCATTAATCACTAAATAATTTATCCAAAGTAAATTGAAGCCAAATAATTTTGGGTCTTAAGAAATAAATGGTAGTGGCTCTTGTGAAAATTTGGATTCTCAAAATAATAACCATAACTATGACTGACTGCCAAAACCTTTTTGGTGACCCTCTCCCTCTCCAGGGAAGTTCAAGTTTGCACACACCCATTTAGGTCTCTCCCGTCACTCATCCTTACACAGTACGAAATAGCAAATCTGTACCAAGGGTAAAAGGCAGTTGTCAAGGGCTTACAGTGGGCCTGTTTTTGAAGGTTGTAAAGACCAAGTAAGCGTCAAAATTCACTTCCTCCACTCATTTCTCCTTCTTCCCCATGATGTAGCCGGAAGGCTAGCAGGACCCAATGGGTTCACTAATAGCACTACTCTCTTTCAACCTCTGGCAGAAGAGGGCAAAGTGATCCTCAAGGCTCACATAAGGCCCTGTCCACTTAACAAGGGCTCAGGTGCTAAAGTAGCTGCTCCAGAAGGACCCCCTTATGCACAGGTAATGGTCAACCGTTCCTCACCTGACCATTTTCAAGTGACAAGACAAATCTTTGCAGGAACTAGTTTCATCCTTCAGCTACAATAGAAGCTCTGCTATTAAATGAGGCAAGAAGAAAAGAGATCATGTCCCTTTCTGCATCAAATTTATTAGGTTCCCATTCCCCTATGTATTTATGTCTTTCTTCCTCTGTCTTTCCCTCCCTGTGTTATTTATTCCACACACACCGTATCTTCTAAATTGCAAACTCTGAAACTGAAAAAAAAAAAAACTCACCCTTCTGCTATTCCTATTTATTTTTTTAATTATTTTATTTATTTATTTATTAGAGAGAGAGAAAGAGCATGAGCGGGGGGAGGGGCAGAGGGAGAAAGAGAAGCGGACTCCCCGCTGAACAGGGAGCCAATCATGACGATGTGGGGTTCCCTTGATCTCAGGACCCTGGGATCATGACCTGAGCTGAAGGCAGACACTTAACCAACTGAGCCACCCAGGCACCCCCAGTTCCTGCTATTTAGCTATACCCACTGTCCCTCTCCTTGTTTCTACCACCAACTTCCTGATCACAGACATCCCATTCATGCCAAGTTAGGTCCTGTGGCATCTGCACTCATATCAGGGGGGGTTGTTTCACCCGAACGCCTTACCATCTTTGTCTTTGAAGATTTTCTTCCTCTTCCACTTAACTCACCTAAAACCACGGTTATGCTGTCAACCCATGACTGCTCTGCCTGCAAAATCCGTAAATCAGGGCTCTGCTTTTTTAACCACAATGATGTATCATCCTAGACTCATTGTTACACTGTATTTATGAGATCATTTTAAGATGAGACAGATGTATGTATGTTTCAAAGCCAGTGAGAAGGATCCATTTGTCTGAGGCAGGCAACACATACAAGGGAAGGGGAAGACCAGTTGATGGAGTAAGAAGGCACATCAACACCTCTAACACCATAGACCTCCCCTTCCCTCATGTCCATCTTCACCTTAGATTCCACAAGCCATAATATTAGTAACATTCTTTCCTATGTCACATTCCTATTCCATCCCATTTAACAAAACCCAGTCCTGGTGGGTCTCATCTGCTTTCTTTGTTGGTGCCTGTGTGAAATATAAGAGGGTATCAAAGACTAATCTATCCACCTATGGATCCTGTCTTTTCTCATCTGCTCATCAACTTACACTATTAGCTGTATCTTACCCCTCCTATATATTCAGCTTCTCCCATTGGCTTTTAAACATGCCCACATCTCTCTCACCTTACAAAGAAAGTTTCACTCAAGCTCGTTTTGCCCAACTACTCCTCTGTCTCTCCCCTGCCCTTCATAGCCAGACTTGTTCAAAAACTTGTCTTCACACACTGATTTCATCTTCTCACCTACCTGTCACTCTCCACCCACTCCAATACGACTTCTATCCCCTCTACTCAACAAAAGAGCACCCTCCAAGGTCACCAATGTTTCCCTTTTGATAAATTCCATGGGTATTTTTGGTAATGTTTAGCACAATTTATTTATCTCCTTTTTCAATATGTTTTTCTCTCCCTGGGTTTCTGTGCCTCCCCAGTGATCTTTCTTCTTTGGCTTTCTTGAATCATCTTCCTCTGTCCTGGCCATGAATAGATTTCCCTCAGACTGCATATTACGCCATCTTTTCTTCTCCCTCAACACTCTCTTCCTAGGCATTTCATCCATGCATACAATTAAAATCACTGACCATAAGCTTATGTCACCCAAATTTATTTCTCTGATGCTATATTTCATCAATTATGAGACTTACTTTTCCACATTTTGACATCTTTGAAATGAAACAGGATCTTGCAGCTGGTGGTATGCCATACCCGTGACTGTATTTTTCTTTCTTAGTGGCATATAAAATGGTATATTCTTAAATTGGTGGCACCTTAGATTCCATGAAATATTTTCAGCCCTTATACTTCCTTGAAAAACCAAACCCATAGATATCTACTTACCATTTCTACCTGAATGCTTGAAATAGCAGCACTTCAAAGATCATTCCAGGGAGCAAAGCTTGTATTGAATTGTATGTGAATGGCATCTTGTGGGATTATGCAACATGGTGGCCTTGGCAAAAGTACTTCAACACATTCAAAACTGAACTCAAGCTTCCCACTCTCTTTCCAATCTCCCAGCTCCTCTGAAATCTACTCCTCTTTTGGTCTTCCTTGTCTCAGTATCCCTTACCATTGTCCATCCAGCTTTGCACAAGCCAGCACCCTGAATATCAAATTTATATTTCCTTCTTCCACATCCCATAAAATACAGTTATCAAGTTCTATTGATTTTCCAGATCTGTCCACTTCTTTGTATTTCCTCCAATATCTCCCTGGTTCACAAGACCACCACCTTCCCACTTCCACGAGTCTTTTAATCTGTCTGACAACATCCATTCTTGCTCCTTTTCCCATCCATTCTCCATCTGATAACATAATCTTTCCAAGACAAGTCTGACAATGTCACACCCATGTTTGAAACTCTTTGGCATGTACCCATTGCTGCATTGTTGGGTGTCCTCCCAGAAAGTGTCTTCTGGGAGGTTTCACATGTTCTGGTCCCCTTTCATTGCTCAAGTTCATGTGTACATCATCCTTTCTCATTCTCCAGATTCCGGTACAGTGGATTTCTTTCAGGTCTCTAAGAACATTAAGCTCTTTCCTGCCACAGACCTGGCTCTCTTTCCTGAAATGCTCTCAGTATTGTCCTTTTACCTTTAAACGACCCTCCCTAGCCTTCAGATCTCTGCCTAAATATTGCTGCCTCTGGGGGCCTGCTGTGACCTAAACCAGATCAGCTCCCTTTATTACATGCCTTCTTTTTCATGTTTTAAAATTTTATGTTTATATTTCATTAAATATTTTATATTTAGTATTATATGGTCTTTACTAAGGTTTGCTAAACTCTTAAGTTCCATGAGAATGGGACAGAGCCTGTTTTCTTACTATTGTATTCCCAATTTTTAGCAGAGTTCCTGGCACAGAGTGGATGCTCAAGAAAGACTTTTTAAATGGATATTTGTCAAGATAGTATAGAACCAGATGGCATCCAAAGTTCCCCATTCCCACCAAACTGCTGATTCTAAGATACAGATTTTTATTTTAACATTATTTATTGTATTTACTAGATGTTTTAGGCATTTAGATTTACATTATTCTCTTTAAAATTAATTCATTTATTCATTTTTATTGAACTTTTTAAATTTTTTTGTTTCAGTTATGTTTGATTTTTTTAAAGTTTTTCATTTCTGCATTATTATAAAATTATTTTTTTATCAGTTCCATTTGTTTGCCATTTGTCTCTCATATATTGCTATTTTTCCTTTTTTGAATTAATAACTTGCTTTTAATTCTATAATAGTTAAGGTGATCTTCTGTGTCAGGAATTTAATATTTTGGTGATGACTAGCAAGTGTTACTCTGCTACTTCTACACCCCTAGGTCTTTATTTCAATTAGTATAATTTGCTCATTAAATTAACACATCTATTATGGTGCCAGCATTCACGTAACAGACAGAAAAATGTCTCATGTGGGTCAATTGGAACCATTTGGTTATATTAACACTGTAGCCTTTTATAAGAGGGTCTTAGTAGATACTGTTATTAATAGAGATAGGACATAAATTGAAATGAGGTTTTTATGCATTACATGCTCTGAGTAGATTTTCAATTGACAAATCTGTGTAGAAGGCAGCTGAACTTTCAAAATATACCTTATTCATGTATCCATAGAGCCATTTGTCAATTTTCACAGAATTATGGACCGTGCTTGTTTACCTGGTTCAGTGTATAATAAGCCATAACAGCAAGCTTGTGGCAACTTCAGAAATACTACCCGATATTATTTTACTTGAATATATGAAATGTTCTCTACACCTTTTGGGTCAAAGACATCTCTGAATCAAAGACCTCTATTCTGCCTTTCAGGAACATTCTAATTCCATATGATTCAGCAACCCTAAGGCAACTTGACCCACTTCTGCACTGACAAACACCGTATGCCCTTCACTAGTTAGCTCAATGGCCAAGCTTTAAAAACACAAATAAAACTAATCAATGGTGATTAATTACCACCTGTACTCTAGCTCTGCCCTTACTTTCTTCCTAGATGTGTGGCCTTGAGCAAGTCACATGCCCTCTTATCCCTTGTTTTTTCAACTTTAAAACCTACCCTGACTCACTTAGACATTAAGAATTTTTAACGTATTAATACAATAAGCATCTCATAAAGGCATTATGCAAATAGAAGATTTCACTTGTGTTGTGAACAATTTGCATTTTTAATTAATAGCTATTTCAAGCTCTTATTATGGTTTGTCAGTCAACCTATAGTCTTCCCTCCTAGATGTTACCCCCAGTTGATTAGCTTTCCCTGGGACACTACTCTGCTCATATCATTCACCAATGCAAAGCTTTAAATGATGTTGCATGACCTAACAAGTGGGTTAAAAATTCCTCAATCTAACAATCCACATTCCTACAATATAGCCCCATTCACATGTATTTTGGGGCTGACAAGCATGTTAATGCAATGGGTAGGGATAATCATTAGTGCTAAGTGGGAAGGGACTTGAGGAGATACGTGTCACAACTGGTCATTTTCTTAATAAATATTTCTCTGTTTTGAAGGCTTTTGCTTACCTTGTTCTGGCTGCATTCATGGTGAGTAGGACCTGGAAAGATGTCCAGAGAATCTGATTAAAGATGATCACAGAGCAGAAAACCAAGCAACACCTATGTGAGCATACCTTATTCCTACCACACATAGTATATTTCATAGTATAAATACTCTTGTAAAGCTTATTAAGCTAAGGAAATTGGGGTTGCACTTTGTATTTGGCAATGAAGGTGAGCTAACCTAATGACAATGAGAAGAGAAAAGGTGAGCACCAGGATCTCCTGAGGTCATAGGCTAGGGAGACACCCCATGACTCAGAGAGGTAGACAATGCCTCATGATGATGTACTCAGGAGAGTGTCCTGAATTCTAACTTGGAGACACAACCTAGGGGAGAGATCCCATACTCCATCAGCTCGGAACTCCTCAGTTACAAATGGGAGAGTCTACCTGGACTAAGAGATACCTATATTACCTGCAGCACAGGGAGGAAGCAATCACAAAGTAAACAGGTGATAATCAGCAGTAGCATTTTCATCATCTGGTTCTCCTCCCGATGGATATTTAGTACAAGTTGTCCATTCATGCAGATACAGAACCTCATCAGCCATCAACCTTGCCCCTCCTAGAAATAAAAAAGTTCCTTATTCATATATACTCTCCACAAAACTTACTAAAGACCTGCTATGTGTCAAACACTTACTAGGCACTGAAGATGCGGTCATAAGCAAGGCATGTTCTTGAAAAGAAGACATATTCCACCCCTCCATACAAATGAAATCCAGCAATAATTATACATTTATAATAGATTATTTGTCAAAAAAAAAACCCAGACTTTCATAGCAATTAGCAAAGTGACTAAGTCACATTACATTTTACACTTGATTCTTGACTAATATTATAAAATGTCAGAGCTAAAAATAACTGTACATGGGTGAAATGTAGAAGACAACCAGGGACAATTTAAAAAGAAAGGAGCAGGAACTGGGGAATTTCCATGAAACCATCAGATAAAAGTGGTCACATAGTTTATAATTCCATTTATATAACACTCTTGAAATGACAAAAACATAGAGATGGAAAACAAATTAGTGGTTCTCAGGGGGTTAGCGATGGTGTAGGAGATGACAACTACTATAAAGGAATAGCATAAAGGAGATCTTTGTGGTGATGGAATAGTCTGCGTCTTCATCACGATGGTTTTTACACGAATTTATATATGTGATAAAATGGCATGTGCCATATACACATACTGTAACAATGTCAAACTCCTGGTTTGCTATCGTACTATGGTTACATAAGATGTAACCATTATGGAAATGGGATGAAGAATACATGGAACCTCTCTATACTATCTTTTCAACTTCCAGTAAATTTATAATGACTTCAAAATTAAAAGCTAAAAAAAAAAAAAAAAGAGCAAGCACTAGGGACTTTCCATGAAACATCAGTTAAGATATTTGTACAGAAGCCAAATCTAGTTTCAGTTGTCACCAGAGGTGGCTCTTAGAGTTTTGGACACATGAGCAGCATGTCTCTAGCTCTTCAGCACTGACCAGGGAGTGCAGTTGCACCCACAAAGGATCTCCCAGTCAACCAGTTGGTGTTATATCCTTGTGATCTGATAATATGAGTGCAAGACTAGTGTTTAGAAGAACAAACAAAAAGCGTAAAAAAAAAAGGGGTAAAGCCAGCCACCTAACATCTATCTAAAGATTGTATTGCTTCTAATTTCTACCATGTAGTCTCTGGTTATTACCTTAGGTAAAATGAGAAATAACTCAATTAAAAATTCAAAAACTTTTCCTCAGAAATTGTTAAAAGTGATATCATTAGAGGCACAGAAAATCAACACAAGAAGTTTAAGATATGCAGCAATGTTTCATGCTGATGGAATAAAGCACCTCTTGAGTCTTTCTCATCATCAGTGTCTATGGTTGTATTATTTTTGTTGAGGTAAAATTATCTACATAATGTCATTACCTATGTCTCCCGTGTATAAGGATAATAGAAAGTGCTTCCATACTTTGCAAATGCATTATGTTCTGAAAGAATATTAGCATTTTATTTCACATAAGTTCCTAATGAGAACAGTTCTAAAACTAAAATAATTACTCAAAATGACTCTCTATTCATAATTGCAACAAATTTTATAAAATTATAGATTTGGGGGAGAGATGTCTATCTATTGTACTTTGCTTTGTGAAGATACTAGGCATTCTAATTCACTTTAAATATCACAGAATTTATGTATACATGTCACGTATAGCTATGATTTAAAAACCAGAAGGGCATGATGACAAAATACATCATTGAATAAAATGTCTAGTCCATTCCAAAATGCCTGCACCTGCAATATTTCAACGTAAGATAATCATATAAATGATTCTATCCTGTAGTTTGCTAACACAATTCTGGTGTTTTGTAGAGCCATTTTCATAAGCCATGGCTCTTCAAACCCAAATTCTAACAGCCTCCACAAGTGAAAATTCAAAACTAGAGTAAGGAAAGAAATTCAGTGTGGCTAGGTCCTGATTATTGGGGGATATGGGTGTGAAGAACCAGTGAAAGAGGAATGGAGAGCTTCATTTTGGCTGCAAGGACCAAGCCACATTCTCCAACATGCTTACAAAACACCTTGTATTCTGAGGTTAAAAAAATTAATACGATGCCTGTCATGTCGTTCTGACCTCTATTGCTCTAGGAGGCTAGAATCACAGGAAAGGGGAAGTGTAAGTCAATTACTAGGATTACTATTCCCTAAACCCCACACCATTCTCCTCGAGTGCAGCACGTGTACACAAAAGTTGACATTATCTTTAAGAATCATTTGAAACATAATAAAATAGAAGTATATTCAGGAAACATTTCAAGTTATGTCTTTTATTGTATTTAAATCCTCTAAAAATTGGTAATTCCTATATATAGCATAGGCAGAAGCTCTTCATTAACCAAAACATTTTATTGGAACACCCTGTACATAAAAAGAAAATCCTTTTTAAACAAAGACTAGATTGATGAACATCATTAGGTGACATATTTTTTAAAATGTCCCATTAATCGGTAAATGGATAAATAAAATGTGGCATGCCATACAATAGATTTCTTCAGGGCAATTTTAAAAAAATGAAAGATCTATATTAACACTGATGTAGCCAAAAATACATGTGGAAAAAGCATATTTCTGAATATATTAAAATATGCTATAATTTATGAAAAATTTTAGATAATACGAAAATAATATTTGATACTGCTTATGAATACTTCACTTGTGTAAAACAATGAAAAACAGACTGCAAGAACATACATTAGATTTATAATAAAGATGTCCTTTAGGGAAGAGGAAAAAAGAATAAATTAGGAATGCGGGGTTTAAGGACACTTCAGATGTTACATTTTTTTTTTAATAGTTCAAAACATGTAGCAAATTTATTTTAAAAAACTGAAAATTAAGATGCAACTCATGTCCATCAAATAAGTAAAAATTATCTTTTAACAAGCTTCTTTGTCTCAAGTACTCTTGCATTCCATCTTATACTTTTATAGAAAAAAGAGTGTTTTGTAAACTATACAGACAAATAAGGGATAAATCTATTCTAGGTCCTCTTAGTGGGCATTTTTCATGAGCACAAAATTACTAATCTGAAAAAACATGAAGTATAAAAAGGACCTTCTTACTACGGTTATTTCTACCGTTCTTTTCTTGCTCTTAAAGGAGTTCATTAAAATTGGACCATTTGGAAACCCTGCCACTAAACCTCTACAAGTCAGGGTGAATATGTAATCCAGTAAAACAAAAACCAGTGAACCTGCCCCTTCCCATCTCTAAGGAAGATCCATGTTGAACCTGAGGATGTGGTACAACACATTGCCCCAGTTAGCAGGTACTATGATTGGAGGTCACTCCACTCCCAAAATAAGAGCTCCAGACAAATCTCAGCACAGTGTTTCACTACCAGATCTTCTCCCCCACAAGCCGACTTACAAAGTCCACAGTTGCCCTCATGAGAGAGCTGCTCACTTGGAAACAACTCACTTGATTTTTATATGTAGTACCGTCCTCATAGGGATCTGGTATGTGTCCCCTCTCAAAGGCTGTCTTCCATTGTATAGTTAACCCTGAGTGCAGACTCAACTGTGAGTGCCCAACTTCCGTTGTCCAGTAAGCAATCTCTTCATAATATGCCCTGTCTGTCTCAACTACACAATTGTGGAATACTACAACATTCTAGATCAATTTTCAAATCTTGAACGGAAACGTATTCCATACAACTCACATGTCGTATACATTTTATTGTATTCTTATCCTCTGAAAATTAGTTAAGTATTAAAACATGTAGCAGAATCCTCTCTCAAATTAATTAGCAAAACATTGAATATATTTTACAAAACACTGCACACGTTTATGACATCTGAATAGCAACTGACTAGTAAGGAAGAGCTAGGGTAGAACCCACTCAGCAGGACAATTTCCAACATTCCCCAAATGCCCTGCTTGTTGCTCTGTCTACACTGAACCCAGCCCTGAGAATAACCCCAATTCTGTGGTGTGACTCTAATGTTTCCACTTCCTACCATGTGTCTTGTAGCTTTAGAGAAAGATGCTCTAGGTATATATCTTCTGATATAAGAATGCACTTTTAATCTCTGGTTGAATGTTAAAATAAAATTGAGAGTGACATCTACTCATATTCATCATTTTTATAAAATGCACTATGCATATTAAAATATACTACTCTCCTTTGTTATGCTAATGGCATTTGGTTGCCCTCAGTGCAAGGGACAAAGTGCTCTGTAACCACAAGTTTGCTTGGCTACATGACCCTCTTCTTTACATAGGAAATATTTAGGCCACATGACTCAGTTAGATTCCCACAGTCTGTTTCCCAAGAGGCATGACAGAGGAGGGTAGAGCAAGGAAGGAATACCACACAGACAGCACACACACACCCAGTTTTAGGGCCTTGGTAACAGGTAGGTGAGGTGTGCTTTTGAAAGGTACACAAAACCTCCCAGTTCGAACATTTGCCTGTGTCCAGTGCCACGAAGGCCATTCTTGTGGCTCATAAGTCCTCTTATGAAGCAGCCAGCATCCCCCCCCAAAAAAATTGCTCTAGGTTCTAAATCCTTAATTGACACTGGGGCAGACACAGAGATGCACCACTCAGATCCCCCATCAAGAAAGAACTCACTGCCCAACCGTGGGGAGTGTGGTTGACTCTCCAGCAGCCAGCTACTTCACAATCTGACTCAGCATTTGAGACCAGGACACACTCTTCTCAGATGGTGGTAGCCACAGTCATGCTTTACTTATGACACTCCCAGCCAACGACCAAGCAAGGCAACATGACAAAAGACCTCATCAGTCCCACGAAATGCAGGACTCCTCAAAGGGGCAGTCTTTATTCTGGGCCCCCCACCAGACAGGCAGAGATTTGTCATGTCTGCTAAATCCTCTTTCCCTCTCTTTGTTTCACAAACATTTCTCCCAATAAACCTTTTGTGCTCCACACCCTATCTCAGCTTCTGCTTCCTGGGGACCCAACCTCAACAGACACTGATGTCAGATATGATTTACGACCATGACCTAAAGCTGAGAAAAGACCATGCAGGTGGTCTCGTAAAACTTTTGATGGAGACAGGGGGAAAAGGACAGGCCTTTGTGTTACTGTCATGGCCAGGAACAGAAGGAGAATGCAAACTAGAATTTACTGAGTGCCCACTACGTGCCAGGAACTTTACAAATGTTATTATCCAGTCTTTGTGACCACTTTTCAAAATAGATGTTGCTATCCATATTTTATGCCATCCCGATCAAAATTCCAATGATATTTTTCAAAGTGCTGGAACAAACAATCCTAAAATTTGCATGGAATCAGAAAAGACCCTGAATCACCAAGAAATGTTGAAAAAGAAAAACAAAGCTGGGGCATCACGTTGCCCGATTTCAAGCTATATTACAAAGCAGTGATCACCAAGACAGCATGGTACTGGCACAAAAACAGACATATAGACCAATGGAATAAAATACTCATTTTAAATGAGTGCTTAAATCTCATAGAATAAAAGATGTTTTGCCTTGCCAGAATAATGGATATAGTTTTATGATTCGGTGTTTAGCAAATGTAAATTACCTCCTCAAGACTCACCCCAAATGTTTCAGAGAGGAATCCAAACAATTTTTATTAGGGAATGTCAATATGCAACCAGAATATAAAATTAAGGAACTTACAATAAAGCAGTCTTTGATGCAATCATTTATTTCAGCAGTAGATAGATTCTGTTAGCAGAGTCATTTTGGCACTTGCTTCCAGGTAGAGCATGATTAATCATGAATCCTGCAAGATGCTAATTTATCATTAACTGAGTAAACAAATATTTTTACATCTTTAATTTCAATACCTAAATGAACCAGATAAAAATTATTTTATTTACTTGGTGGTGAGAGATTTATTCTTCTGTAGAACTAAAGGCCTATGTTGACCAGAAAAGAATCCAGGTATCACATCAGGACCCTAGCACAGGACACTGAGGGCAGGAAGGGGAGATCAGAGCCCAGACTGAGGTTGTAGTAGGAAATGTGCCAGAGTTCCTAGGGTCCATGGAGGCCAACTCTGAACTCGGAGTCAGGCTTGGGTGAACTAGGAGTCATCCTGGAATGCGGGCTTTGATGTGATGCAATTTCCTGTGATGCGGTGTAGGCAGAAGGGCCTGGCTCAGTGGTGGGGCCGGAAGGGATGGCCTGGAAGTTACAAGCTGAGTCAGATTCTGACAGCATCAGCAGTTGTGCCACCATCCACCGTGGACGGGGTCTTGATAGAGGATCATCTCGGACAGTGGTTCTCAAACTCGAGCAGGTGTCAGGATGAACCAGTGTGCTAGTTAAAAATCGTGCATCACTACATCAAAAACTAATGATGTAATGTATGATGACTAAGATGACATAATAAAATAAAATTTTAAATAAATAAATAAATAAATAAATAAATAAATGAAATGAAGCATCCCTGGCGCAACCCCAGAAATTCTGATTCAATAATGCAGGGATGGAACATACAAATCTGCATTTTTAAAACTTGCCAGGTGATTCGAATATAGGTTTCTGATGAGAAACCATAGCTTAGGTGGCAATTGTGAAATAAATAAGATAAATAAATTATCTTCTACCTGGCAGAATGAACCATGATATTTGAATGTAGTAAAATATAGCTCAATGGCACAAACAGGAAGACAGAATTTTATCACCCTCTTCCACTCCAGCTGCACTATAGGTAAGTGTAAATGCTCGATTGCATTGCCTCCAATTTTCGGAGGCCATTAAGAAATTGCTAAAAACACTTTACTTTTTTTTTTAAAGATTTTATTTATTTCTTTGAGAAAGAGAGATCACAAGCAGGGAGGAGGGGTAGAGGGAGAAGCAGACTCCCCGCTGAGCAGGGAGCCTGATGCGGGACTCGATCCCAGGACCCCGGGATCATGACCTGAGCTGAAGGCAGACGCTTAACCGACTGAGCCACCCAGGCGCCCCAACACTTTACATTTTTTAAATTCAAGAACCTTCAACTCACTTTAACATACCAACTGAGTGCATAACAAGTATTATAGTAAAAGAAGGGGTACTGGATACTAAAGGGAAAAAATTGGATTAGAATCTCAGTTCCGTTTCCGGCTAAATTGATCATATTGATATGTTACTAACAGCTCAGCATCTCAATTTCCTTGACTAAAAACTTGGAATAATAATAATGCCTGTTGAGAATGGTTGTTTTGAGAATTAAATGAGCATATTTAAGCTCTGAGTCTGGAATCTAGTACATAGAAGAAACTGAAATTTTTTTTAGATGAATGGGTGAATGAACAAACAAACATTTGGGTAGATGAGAAGCTCTTTTGAAATTATATGAATGCTGGAAATGTTGACAGACATGATCTGTTTGCTTTCAAGTTATTGACAAACATAAGGGATTCTTTATTTTTAATTACCAGTTCATTTCTTTTTTTCCAGTGTGTTTTTACCCACCAGGAACACAAGTGTCATCATCCTTTATTTTTATCCTGTTTTGCTTTGATTTCCTACATAGCCTTGGTATAAATCATTCAAAATACCACTTACACCATAGACCAGCAGAGCCTGGCAGTGTTTGGATTCAGTGCTGCTGAACCAGACGGGAAAACTAATTCATTCATTTGGCTTTCATTTTGTATACCCTTCCCATCTTCTTCAGTACTTTTATTAATTTCTAGAGCATGGTCTGTGAGTAGTTCCACAGAAGTTCACAATTACGCGGGGCTGTCTTCCATGTTAACTCTTCAAATGGCTTCATTTATGGGCACAGCTGTCTCATCTTGATTTCACTGGGAGTGAGGCAGAACTGGCATTTCCCTTCTCACAGCTCATTTATTTTCAGACATGTATTGCAGCATACATTAAGTTCAATTTCTGCGGAGCTGTTATTGAGGTGTAGAACCACGCACAGTTGGATGGCATCATGCCCTCCAAAGGGGACGAAGAATAAGGCAGAGAAAAGGACAGACATAAGAAGAGGTAAATTTTCCAATCTGTGACATCCATTTCATGCTGTGGACATCCCCAAGCTTTTCCCAGGAAGAGAAGAAAGTCTGGGACTTGGAGGTAGACGGCATTTTTTTATTTATAAATAACTTCATACACATCACTTGATACTGTATACTATAACATAGCTATTGTTACTGTAGAATCCTTATTTTAAAGATGAGGAAGTAGAAGCACAACAGGGTTATATCAGTTACCCAAAGTCACACAGTTGGCCAACTCAAAGCAGGGACTGGATATCACTTTTTTTGTCTTAGTCCATCTGAGCTGCTATAACACAATACCATGACTTGGGTGGCTTATTAACTACAGAAACTTGTTTCTCTCATTTCTGAAGGCTGAGCACCAAGATCAAGGCACCTACATGGTTAGTTTCTGGTGAGGGTTCTCTTCCTGATTATGAAGGTTGGTGCCTTCTCACTGCATCCTCACATGGGGAAAGAGACAAACCAGCTCTCCGGGACTCTTTTATGAGAGTGTTAAGCTCATCCCTGAGGACTCCATTCTCATGACCTAAGCACCTCCCAGAGGCCCACCTCCTAATTCCATCACATTGGGCATCAGGATTTCAACATAAGCATTTAGGAGGTGACAGAAACATTCAGACCATAGCATTTTCTAATTCCAAATCCCTGATTCCTTCCAAAATGGCAATATTTCTCCATGTTCAGATGTGACACTAATGTTAGCAGAGTCCTTAAAAGGACAGAAAGAGAGACACATCCAAGACAAATTCAGCTTTCCAGAGTCAACTTCCCTCATCATATTCAGCTCAAAGGCACTCTATGGGTGTGAACTTATTAACTTATTGCCAGTCACTAACCACAGGAGATTCCCTTTTTCAGATGATCACCATTGCCTCCTGGCTTTAGTTTACCACAGACGTCGGATAGCTGCCAAGGCAAACAGTGCTGTAGGGTCATGGGCTGATCTGGACAGGCTTTAGTCCTGTTTGGTTGAATTGCCTTGGACCTATGTTCTGAACTTGATTGGGCTGAACAGTCATTTTCACAGAGGAGTTGTTGCACACAATCGAGATTTTACTTAGTACATAATGGCATTTGTTCTAAGTAATTTTAAATAACCTCTAGTTCAAAGGATTCTACAGATAGAGCCCTCCTTCCTAAAACAAACAAACAAAAACAAACAAACCACAAAACTAAAACATTCATTTTTATCTTATAGTTCATGTAAACTTAGTCACTTCTGTGACTAACTCAGGAACAGGTTCAGGGGAAGAATTATGTGCTCTGCATTCTCAGGTAAATCTCAGAGGATCTTGTTCACCTTGTTTTATTATGGTCTAGCAAAGTCCTTATATAAATGAACTACAGACTTCTCTGCCCTCAGCTGAGAATCCCTTATTGAACATTTGATTAACTGCCTTACATACATCTTCCAGGCTCAGGAAGTTGCATAACACACCAGGTACTAAGAGTTTGAGCAGGAGATCAAGCACTGGGGGACTGAGGTGAAATCCCCCAAACACAAAGGGGAATGCAGCTAATACTAACAAAATACTAACAAAAGCTCATATACCATATCCAAATCTTTTTCATCATCCACAACTGATACTCCATACCCATTACTTCTCCCCCCAGAGTCCCTGGACACTCTTCTACTTTCTATCTCTATGAATTTGACTATTCTATATCTTCAAATAAGTAGAATCCTCTAATATTTGTTCTTTTCTTTCTGGCTTCTATTCAACATAGTATTGGAAGTTCTAGCCAGAGCAATTAGGCAAGAAAAAGAAATAAAAGGCATCCAAATTGGTGAGGAAGAAGTAAATTTGTCTCTATTCACAGATGATATGATTTTATATGCAAAAGAACATAAAACTTCCACACAAAAAAACTATGGAGTGGTGAATATTGTACAACAATGTGAATATACTTAATGTTACTGAATCATATATTTAAAATGGTTAAGATGGCAAATTTTACATGTTGTCTATTTTACCACAATAAAGACAGAGAGAGAAAGAACACAGAGACAGAGAAACCATCCTTGATTTTCTTTGATATTGGGAGTTGAGAAAAATGCCAGACCAATAACCATATGCCAATGTCAGAAGTTGTAAGAGGCAGCTGTGCTTCTGGATACCCCTCGATAAACTAATGACTATGTGGACACAGAAAAGGGAAAAAGCATTTTAACTCAGATAGTCAGGAAAAATAGGATGTAGGTATCTCATGATAGAGACCTTGAGAACAGGAAGAATTTCCACAGTAGAGGCTGAGATTATTCCAGGCTTTCCAACTCCAGAAGCAAGACACTGGCTCTTCTGCCTTGGGAATATGAAAATCTTCTTTATTCAAGTACACTTAAAACATGCTCTGAACAGGGGCACCTAGGTGGCTCAGTCGTTAAGTGACTGCCTTCAGCTCAGGTCATGGTCCCAAGGTCCTGGGATCAAGCCCCCGCGTCAGGGTCCCCGCCAGGCGGGAAGCCTGCTTCTCCCTCTCCCACTCCCCCTCCTTGTGCTCCTGCTCTCACGCACTCTCTTTCTCTCTCTCTCTCTCTGTTAAATAAATAAATAAAATCTTTAAAAAAAAAAAAAATGCTCTGAACAATCCGCTAAGGTAATTTCCATTTTTACGATTGTTAACTAGCTGAGAAGCAGAAGCCAGCACCTAGAAGCAGAAGCCACAGGCAGTATCTGATACTTTGGAATAAAGAGCTGCTCATTGAAATCTAGCGTCTCCCCTACCCACATTCAAGGTCTCCTGAAAGGAATCCCCTCTGCTCCTCAAGTTCACCAAATGGACTTAAGAAACATAATGTCCAAGTCCATCAGGCTACTTACTGAGTACTTACTTACTTATAGTTAACAAAATTAACTATAAATTTAAAATCCTCTTAAGGTTTTCAATCCTTAGAATTAAAGATGGTTATTACAAAATTTACTTAATTAAATCATATATATCAAAATATTACTAGGGACACCTGCGTGGCTCAGTCAGTTAAGCGTCTGCCTTCAGCTCAGGTCATGATCTCAGCGTCCTGAGATCAGTCCCAAGTCTGGCTCTGCACTCAGCGGGGAGTCTGTTTCCTCCCTCTCCCTCTGCCCCGCCCCCCACTCACTCTCTCTCTCTCTCTCTCTGTCTCTCTTTCTCAAATAGATAAAATCTTTTAAAAAATACATATTACTAGATGTATTTCACATAGATAGCCCTTTCATCAGCAACACAAACTCCCTATATTTCTCCTAGTGCCCCTTTATTTTTCCAGACCTTTCTTTAATCTGTGTTTCAACACCTTCCTTCCCTGCAGCCACATGAAAGATGAATCTGAAGCCTTTTCAGTGTTTACATTTTGGGTCGTCCAAGCAGCCTCATGGCATCTTTGCCAACAGCTTTGTCTAGAACATGGGACTTTACGTCTCCTTCTTATAAGCAACCCCTTTCTTTCAGAGTATGGAAATGAAGAATCTGTATAAGCTCATCAAATTTCTTACGTGGACCCGAGTTGGAAAGCATAGGCTCAGTGTCAGTTTCTTCACTGTCTGCAGACTTTGTGTGTGACTTTGTCAGCTCTTTAGCAAATTACATGAAAGGATATAGAAGACAAAGGATAAAGAGGACAATCTTTGCCTGCTGATAAAACACATTCTTCTTCATTCTCCTTTTTCTACAACATATTGAACAACACCATAGAACGTATAATTACAACACATAGAGCCAAAAAAAAAGGCAGGAAGTAGAGAGACATTTCAGAACGGTGAACACAGTTTTTCAACTCTGAAATCTTTTAACAGCATGATATTTTTGAACATCTGAACTAGATGATGATTCTGCTGGCTACATGTGTATTTCAGCCTTCTGCCGTTTGGAAAAATTTGGAAAGAGGAAGGAATTTTTAAATTTACTTTATTTTCCTAATTTTTGAAGCATAAAGCACTTGCCTGGGACGTCACTGACTCTTCACGGCAACCATATGGTCTAGGCATTATTATGTCATTTTAAAATAGCAGAAGCAGAGAAGTGCTAAGAAATTTGCTCAAGGTCAGTCTCCACAAAGGTGGAGCCTAGATTCAGACAGGATCCAGTTAGCCTTTGACTCTTCAGAATTCAGGACATTTCTCTATGGAATTCAGTATAAAAAAAATTACCATTAGAGTTTCTAGCTTTACAAAAACAAAAATTTAGGTTTTTCTTAAGAATAAATTTAGCATATATAATACATATTAATAATATGTCTATAAAATCTGTGCCTCAAAACTTACCTATTAAGCAGTAAAAAAAAAGTTTCTTATGATTATTTGACTTCCCAATATTAACACATTTTGCTTCAACATAAAACAGAAAGCTATATTTAATGGCATTAATTCCAGAGTTCACTAATTTAATATTCTAGGTAATTTTCTTCTCTATACATTTTTTAATATTGAGGTCTATGTAGAATATTAGCATCCATTCTTTTAAGGAACTTAATTTCTATGTATTTCAAGCCAACCCAAAAAAGAAAAGAAAAAAGGGGAAGGGAGTGAAATCGGAGGAATAAGAAAAGTGAACTAAGGTAGCCGCGAAGAGGCTTAGAGAATGGAGTTCTTCTGCCACCTCGTGGTTCTTCTGTGTTATAGCCAGAGCCACTTTATTCAATTTTTTTTTTTTTTTTTAGAACTGCTTTGATATATTCTTAGTTCCAACAGTTTACTCAGTGGTTTCCAAATCTGGATGTCCAACACAGTCACTCAGAAAACATTCAGGGGACCCATCCCTTGATATTTGGTAAGTATTTGGGGAAAAGGCCTGGGATAGTTTCCCAGTTATCCCCGTTGATAATGACGCCCTTGATTCCGCATCGGACGCGTCAAAACCGGGAAGCTTTTTATAAACAATCAGTATTCCCTTCATTCTGGGGTCACCGCTAAACTCCATTTGGTGCCTCTCTTTAGCTGAGTGTCACCACGTGACTGAGCTCTGGCCGCTGCCTTTCTTTATTGACCGTGCTTGATCTGTTCCCATTTTCTTCTCCCTGGATATTTTGGCTAATTTTGATTTTGTTGACAACTTCTTTCTTGAAACTTTTTCCTCTGCTGGGTTTAGTTCTATTTCCTCTCCTTGTTCTCCTCTTACCGGACAAACAAACGAACATCATCAGAGTCAAAGTCAAAAGTCTCACCCACCCAGAAGGACCTGGCCTCCCTGCTTGTCCAACACATCAGGCAGTCCTCCCCTCATGGCCTCGGACAACCTCACATTTCTGGCTCCACACTTTCCTCAAATACCTGCATGGGACCTGTCCCCACCTCGTTCAAGTCTTTGTTCAAACATTTCTTCTCACTGCTACTCCTATTTATAAATGCAACTTCTTCCCAACAAATGTCTTATTCTTGCCCTTTTGCTTTATTTTTTTCCCTAGTAAGTACAATATTCAACATACTACCCAATTTTAATACTTGTTATGTTTATTGTCTTAACCCCAGAATACAAAATCCATAAGAACAGGGATTTCTGTTTTCTCCCCTGTCTTGTGCTCAGAAACATAAATAGTGTCTTGCACCTACATTGTGGGTGCTCAAAAAAATACTTGTGCAGGAACTGAATGAAAGAAGGGTTGAGTGAATGAGTGATGGTCCACACGGTTGGTAAATAAACACAGAGAACACTATTCAGCCTCACAAGTATTCAAACATACAAATTAACACCAAATACCATATTTTTTGATTGATTTTTCAATTTATATGGTCTTAAAATATAATTCCCAGAACCAGTGAGGTTGTAGTAAATTACATTCACGGTTTAGTTAAATTGATGTAGCCATTCTTTTTCCATCAATTTACATGTAGTCATAAAGTGTTTATAACCTCTGGCCCAGTAACCCCAGTTCTGAAATTTTGCTGCAAGAACCGCCAAAAAAAAATTTAATAAATATATTCTGCATAGCCATCTACTGTAGTCTTTCTTTTAATTTTTTAATTTTGTGTTAAAGATCTATTTATTTATTTAAGAGAGAGCAGGGTGGAGGGGCAAAGGGAGAGGGAGAGAGGGAATCTTAAGGGAGAGGCCAGCTCCGGGCTCCATCTCACCACCCGGAGATACCGCAGTATTAATAACAATGATGAAAACTGAAAGAAACCAAATGAATTTAGTTATGTTAATTCTATTCAGTGAACTATTTTGCAGCCTTTATAATCATAACGACTGTGCTTCAACATGGAAGATTGTTTATGGAAAATGGAATCTGTAATTACACAGCTTTTATATGTATGTGGGAAAACGCTATAAAGGATGCACAAAAATTAGAACTTTTCGCATATATGAGTGATGAGATTAAATCTTACATTTGTCTCCATTCCCCACATATTCCAATTTATTGCCGTAGCTTTTAGAGTTCTTTAACACTGGAAAGGAAAATAAATTGTCTTAGTTCTAAATGTTATACCCTCACCTGATGTGAATTGTTTCTAAGTTCCAAAAAGTGATCATTACTTGCTTTTATTGTATTCATCAAGAACAATTTACATCTTTGTGGAAATATTTTTAGAGTCTTTAAAACAGATTTATTTGCATAAAAATGAGCAATTTACCCAAAAAATTCAGGCTGAATTTAACATTAATTCAAAAAAAAAAAAAAGAATTAAATTGTCCTTCCCCTTTTCTCATGTGTCTGCTCTACCTGTCTGCGTCGGTTCACGTTCTAATTACTTGGTTCCTATAGATCTGGTTGGGCCCATTATCTCTCTACATTTTAATAAATAGGACTATCTATAATTGTCCCTCTTTTGCATACATTGTTATGAGTTCATAGCGCACTCCCCAGGAATTCATGGAGGGGAGGGGTTTTCAAACAAAGGAACTCAGGGCATGCCCTTCCCCCTCAAAAATTGGCTTCCCCCCTTGAACTAAGCTTCAGCCTTCACCAGATCCTGAGATTGTGATCACCTTGCTTGATCTAATCTTCCCTACCAGCTCTCAAGCCAGTCAGCCCTTCCCTTGGGTCATATGTGAACTTATATATTGTTGAAATTTGGTCTTCATTCCAGGTGCCTTGCTCAGCAATGATTTAGGCTGTGGCCTCATTGCCCTTCTTGATCATGATGAGAGGGGGCTGCTCTCAATTTCAGAGTCCCCCACTTGTATGACTCTATGCTACCCTGTCACTCCCCATTCAATACTGACAGCCAAGAATTAACTCCTTGGTGTGAAACGAAGTCAAATAACTATTCCTTGATTTGCATCCTTACAAAGCTGAAGATTCATGTAACAGCAACAACAAAAAGACAAAAATCCCTCCCTGTGGGTCCTCTTACTCCAAAGGCCCTCTCTACAGAAGTATTGCACTTCTCACATCATTGACAGGCTTGCCACGTGACTTACTTAAGCAAAGGAAATGTGAGAAAAAGTGATACGTTCCACTTCCAGGAGAAGCTGTAAGAGTCATCACATGGTTCTTCTATTGCTTTATATTTCCTCTGCCTAAAGACATCTAAACAACATCTTAGAGGGGGACTGCTTCTTCAGGCAAAGGCCAGAAATGAAGCAGAGCAAGTGTCCTGTAATGAAGTTAAAAAAAAAAAAATCCTTGTTGTTAGATACCACTAAGGGTTTTGGAGTCATTCTTTACCGTAGCATAACCCAGCCAACGCTGCCTGATACAACTTGAGTCTTCCTGACATTTTCGGAAGCAGTGAGATATAGTGAGCTAGATGTGTGACCTGGCAAATGACCCAATCTCCATGTGCCTCCTTTATAACATTGACATAATGCCTATTGTGTGAGGTTATTGTGATAAATAAATAAGTGAAAAATTATAAACACCAGCTGGTAAATACTATATGCTAAATAAATGTTAGCTACTGTTATTTATTATTCTTATTACTATTACAATTATTAATCTGCAACATATATGGCTTCTCTCCTAATTCTGTACAGTCCCCATCACAGAGCCTGACTCATATGCTCCATTTGACCTATTTTCCAAATGCCTTTAATTGGTCAGCCACTTACTTCCCTTTTGTTTCATTTCCTCATATGACCACTTGCATTCCTTTTCTTCTGCCATTACTTTTTCCTCTTTTCCTTTAAAACTAGCAAAGATTTTATAATATAAATTTAAATAGGAACATTCAGCTCATTTTACTTGATACCCTGAATTTTGTACTTTTATAGACTTCAATCTCTTCTTTGCCCTAATGGAGTTCCCAATAAATCATTTCAGGTACCGAAATGTCTGCTTAATGGACATCGTAGGATGCGGTACGTTCCATTTGTAAACACAAGTATCTGAAATGGTCATAAGTTATGGAGCCGGAGTCTCCAGAAAAACTCTTTTTAGAAACCATTCTTTTCTGCTGTCATGTTCTCAAGGATGTGGAATAATGTTCTTTTCTCTTTTTCTTACGTGGGACAATTATACAAAAAGACAACCATTGTTTCTTATGAATCCTATATTTTCTGTGTCCTTAGTTTCTTTACATCTTTCTATTTTTCTCACACAAAGCATCTTTAATCATCTGTGACACTGATTTTCATTGCAACCCATTTTCCTGAATTCTATAAACAGAAGACACATGTTTAAATTACCAAAATCTTACTCACCTCATTTTTCACTGCAAGAAAATAAAATAGAAAGTTCTTTCTCAAAGTGAAAACCATTCTTTTCTGTTCAGCTTTATAGATGCTTAAGGGCTTCGGGTTTGCTCTTATTACCTAACTGTTTAACTGGCCACCTGGACTTCAAATTTTCCCTTAACCTGATGCTTTAACTTGTTGCCAAAATCATCTCCTAAAATTAAAACTTGATTATTTCACTTTCTGGGGGTAAAAATATCCATGCACTCTCCAACAACAATAGAATTATTGCAGTTGGAGAATTATTGCCAAATTAGCGCAATCTTATTCGCTAGACCCCCCGCGCTAAAGCTCCCTCTTCCTCTCATTCCTGTGACAGCACCTTCTTCTTCATTCTTTCTGTTCATTCTCCAGCTCCTTCCCAGCCTCCTTCCCTTTTTAGACCTATGAATGTGAACATTCTCCACAATTACGTCCTCAAGCCTTCACACTTCCCTTTCTATATCCTCCCTCCGGAGACCTCGATCCTTCCCAAGTTGTCACCAGTAAATACCCATAAACATTATCTAGAGCAGTGCTGTCTAATAGAAATACAATGCAAGCCACAAATACAAGCCACATATGTAATGCGAAATTTTCTAGTAGCCACATTTAAAAAGAAGTTAATATATATTTCATAATACATATTACTGAGATAAGATGAAAATTAAGAGGGAGGGAAACCGTAAGAGATGCTGAACTCTAGGAAACAAACAGGATTGCTGGAAAGGAGGTGGATGGAGAGAAGGGATAATTGGGTGATGGGCATTAAGGAGGGCACTTGATATAATGAACACTGGGTGTTATATGCCGCTGATGAATCACTAAATTCTACCTCTGAAACTAATAAATTATATATTAATTATATTAATTATATATTAATTCTATAATATAATTATGTATTAATTAATTAACTAATTATATATTATTAAAATATAATATATTATTGAACCCAATGTATCCAAAATATTATGATTTCAACATGTAATCAATATTTTAAAAGTGAAATATTCATCTTTTGTTTTGTTTTTTGGCCTATCTTCAAAATGAATGTTTACTTTCCACTCACAGAACATCTCAATGAGGCTTAGCAAACATTTCTTTCAAATCCTTACTGGTCACATGTGGCCAATAGCTACCATATTAGACAGTGCAGATCAATGAACTAAACACTTTACCAAGATGTGCCTTTAATAATCTGTTCAACATCCCCTTAATCCCCTTATGAATGCCCTGTCAGCACTTAAGGTTGATAGGGTCTAAAACAAAATAAATTTCCCCCCTATACTCCCTTTGTCTCATATAAGCAAGTACCAGCGCATACTCCTGACTTCCTTGTAGCTATCTATGGCCCCAACAATACAGTAATATTTAAGTTCCAAAACTACCCTAATATTAAGGAAGCAGAAGGAATCTTTCAGGTCATCCAGTACTACCTTCAGGAATTTCCTCTACAAAAGGGGTTCTTATCCTTTGGCTAAGATCTCTGAACCTTTGGCTAACATCTCTAAACCTCCTGGTTTTATAGACAAAAGGTATGCACATGTTTGTTCCCCTCCCCCACCCCAGGGACAATATCCTTGGCTTTAGAACTCAAAAGGGTTTGAACACCATGACCTAGGCTCAGCAGTGCCTCTTCTCTCTTCTATAATGGCCACACCCAATTTATTACCAAATTCTGTCCATTCAACCTTCCAGATTCTCTAATGCACACCTATTTCTACCTTCCCACTGTCACTGACATATCATGCCCATATCTTCTGGATTCCTTTAGTTATGAGAGCAAGAAACTCTGCCAGGGAGCAATGGGGCCAATCTGTCACTGATAGAAAGGCAGCTGTGCTTTGATCATGCATGAACACCCATGACATGATCAGGTAGGTCGAAATGATTAAAAAACGGAATCAAAACCAAGTCAGTCGGAAGAAGAGTTGTGACTAGTGTTGTCGCCAGACTATACCAGATGGCATCAGACCCCAGTGGTCTGATGGTGGGTCTCAGTGCTCTGAGAAGAGGCTGGCTGTGGCCCTTTTGTGGGGACCCTCAACATTTCCCTGCCCAGGTACCTACAGTAGACATGCTGCCAGTCCTGGTCTCCCTTGGCTACACTTTGTCCCATGCCAACAGATTTGTTCCCATTTGCACAAGATGGTTCTTGGTATCCTCTACTTGGATTGAGGATGCAGTTTAAGGACATGCCCTCCAGGTCTGAGTAGAGGTTGTTTGCCTCCAGAGTCTAATGATTTCTCTCAGGCCCAGCCTTTTCTAGGGCTGGTAACAGTTTTCTGAAAGTTGGACTTTGGGCTAACACCTTGACAACTGACTAACCCTTCCCTACGTTTCTGTCTCCGTTGCATCCTGCAGACCTCTGTCTCATTAAACGTCCTTTTTCATAGATACACTGTCACTCCCCTTCTTACTTTTTCTTATGGGTGCCCCTAAAGCAAGAAATAAAATCAAAACTCTCTAACTTTGAATTAAAGACTTTTCTGGGATCTTCCCTCAAAACTACCTTTGTATCCTATCTTCCATATTTCTCTACCCATAACTAACACTCTAGAAGGGGGTTATCAGGGGCTCCTGGCTGGCTCAGTTGATAGAACATGCAAAAAAAAAAAAAAAAGGAAGGCAAAAGGGGGATATCAGAGCTTTTGATCCCTTTGCTAGTCGTTTGCCTTAGATTTTCTAAAGGACAATTTCAATCAATAGATAAGAGTCCCTGCACTAGATAAGAGTCCCACACTCTGAAACAGTCCCCTACTCAGGCGTGTCAGTGCATATTAACAAAGGTCATAGAATGGCCATGAATAATGTAAAGTACTTAAGTTGTCAGACCTCTCAGACCATAGGAGTCCTAACTTACATTCATAAGCTCATTCATGACCCTCTTTATCAGAGCCCCAACCCACTCCATGCAAACCTGAACAGGCAGGTGATAAGTCACCACTCCTTATGTCACACATTGAAACTGAAAAATGGCCCCACATTGCTACAGAAGAGACCAAATTGTTCTCTAGACACTATTTTGGCCCTGATGCAAATTCCTATATTGGCATCCTGCCATCTTCTCATTTCTACAAAGACTTCAGCTGCCTGAAAAATATTGATGTTTCACAAAGCAAAGAGATGATGGGACCCTCTACTATGCCTTCCTCAAGCAAAGAACTGTTAATTCTGAGCTCAAACACTTCAGTTGCTCGCTGTAAAACTCCCTCTGTTTTACACCAGTGCTGTAACTGAAACCATTCGATGTATTTCTCCCTCACACTGCTCATTAGTCAGAGTCCAGATTGCTTCATTTCATTAATGTCTTTATCTCTACCTACTGGTGTAAGCAGAATCAAATCTGAGACGATATCCAGAGTATTTAGTTGCTCATGTTATTCATCAAAATGTCTACCTGGAAAAAAGAAGCTCAGTGTTGGGAGAAACAATGCTCAGTCATCACATCTTCTCAGAGAAAATACCAAAACTGCCAGAATTTAGACCTGACAATACACCACATCCTCACACTTCCAGTTCAATAAGGATTCAGGGAGCTCATAATCATGAATGCTGATTTTTACACAAACTGTCTTGTGAATTAGTTTTAAAATAGTATTCAAGAATTACACATGGGCATAATTATTTGAAAATAAATTTACTTAAAACAATGAACATACTCATTTAAATCTGGGAAATGGTGGATCAAATGTTAACTCAATATGTAATATCTCAAGGGAAGGAGGGAAAGGGGAATAAAAAAATTCACATCTCCAGAGGGGAGGGGTGGAGGGTGGGTGAAATCGGGGATGGGAATTAAAAAGTACACTTGTCATGATGAGCTCTAGGTGATTAAAATTAAAGAAGGAGGAGGAGGAAGAGGAGAAGGATAGAGGAAGAGGAGGAGGAGGAGAGGCACAAGAAGCCTGTGGGGTACAACCAAGTTTCTAGTTCTTTTTTTTTTTTTAAGATTTTATTTATTTGACATACAGAGACACAACGAGAGAGGGAACACAAGCAGGGGGAGTGGGAGGAGGAGAAGCAGGCCTCCCGTGGAGCAGGGAGCCCGACGCGGGGCTCGATCCCAGGACCCTGGGATCATGACCTGAGCCGAAGGCAGACGCTTAACAACTGAGCCACCCAGGCACCCCAAGTTTCTAGCTCTTGATCAGGCCATTGGTAGCATGAGTGTATTCTCTTTGTGAAAATCCATCTAACTATATACTTAGGATTTGCACACCTTTTTGCATGTGTGATACTTCAACAAAAAGTTTCCTTAAAAAAGTATTCGACTGAGAAAAGTAGAAATGCAATATAAAAATCATCCCCTTGGAGATTTTTCTATATTAAAAAAAAGTCATATCTCTTATCACACATTAATAGTGAGCAGAATGCTTTATTAATCACATAGAAAATTAGATCAATTAATCATCACTTGTGATTTTTCCTCTGCAGTTGAAACAGCAAATGATTTTGTCTGCATTGATCACGGCCAGGAAAAAACTACTAGAATCTTTCTTTCTGTAAATTTTTGTTGATACATCTAGGGAAAATGCAGGGTTATTTGGAACATTAATCAAAGCTTTCTAACTCAAAGATCCTAAGTTTGAAATTCATCACATTTGTGATTCTCCAAAACACTGTCAGAAGTTGGGATCTTTGTTTTCCTAACCTTTCCAGGTGTACTTTAATGACACAATTATGAGGTTCTCTGGATTCTGATTTTAAAACTTGTACTGCAGAGAAGGGCCTTGAGTTTTTCATCTGTTTGCTACTATAACATATATAGAATTTATTCATTCAGTCTTATTTCTTAGCAATAACAAGAAATGCATCTAATATGTGCCTTGTCCTCTGTAAGATACTCAATACTCTTTATTATGTTAAAAATAATCATCATCTGTGTTTTGAAATATTCCATGTGAACTACAAATAAATAAAAGATAAGAATAAATGTCTATAAAGATAGATAAAACAAAGCTAGTAAAAAGTACATAAAAGGACTAAGAGGATACAAGTTACCGTTTCTTCCTGTAAATCTTGGTATATTTTCAGGGAATCTGTATTTGCAGGACTTTGGAGGAAAAAATCAAAACGAGACAAAAGGTTTCTAGTTTCTTTCGAGTGTCATAGATAGGGATGTTGGGAATGAAGAAAGGGGGGAAGAAGCAGTCACAAGAAGTCACTCTGGGTTGCTGGCTTCTCCGTGATGGTCCATATGCTTTGTTTCCTCACCAAATAGTATATTGGAAATACTCTGACGACATTGTTTTTAAAAAGTTTTGATAGATTCCTTAAAATGTTCTCTCTTATTCAGCTTTCATAAGTAATGTTTACAAAAAGTTTTTGGTTATAAAGGAAACTTTTCATGCTAACTGACAGTGAATCATGATTGGTAGAGAAATATAATAAAATGTTAATATTGGTAATGGGTATTTTTTTCTTCTATATACATTTCTTCGTCTACCAAATTATCTAAAGTGGACCTGTATATAACTCTTAAAGGAGTTAAAAATATATGATAAAACCCCACACTGAATGCTGTATATGGAGCAAAGGGTATGAGCTGAGGGAGTTTGGATTAAAAAAAAAAAAACACTAACAATTAGTGATGGTTTACTTTGGTTGAGTGGAGCCATAAATAATTTTGTTTTCTTTTTACTTTGCCAATGTTCCTATAATGAGAAGTTATTACCTTTATCATGGCAAGGTGGTGGGGGAAGCAAGTCTTCCATTTACTTTTTAAAATAATTTTAAAATATAAAATAAAGAACCCAGATGGAGAGGTTAACCTTGGGTAGCTAGGACACAGCTGAGAGAAGAAATGAAGAACCAACCCTGGTTTGGACTTCCGGTGATTCAATTTGCACTAGGAGGAAGCACAAGTGTCCAAGAGGGAGAAAAAGCAATATTTTGTGTGAGGGAATGGGCTCCAGTACATTGACTACTTAGATAGCCTTTCAGGGATTCTCAGGGCTTTTGAAAATGAAAATGCTTTTCTCTACCAGAGTACTTTTGAAATAGACAAACATCAACCTGTCTCTCCTCCATGAGGGGGGCTTTCCAAGCATATCGTAGGAAAATTATAGCAAGTGGTGTCTGATGGAGAGTCCTGTTACCACTCCCCTCGCCCATGAGTCATTCAGGCATTCATCACACCCACAGACCCTCTACTCACACTGGTTTGTGAATGTGTGACTGAAGGCTTCCTGGAGCCTCTCCTCATCCACAGAGCTGAAGCCTCTCAGAAACCACACTCAGCTCCAAGGACACCCTGTGCCACAGACTTTGGCCTCAAGGACTCAGAGACTGTTCTTGGTCATCACAGAATTAGTCAACAGGAACTTGACCTTGTTGGGGGAGTTTTCCAGGCTTCACCTCATCTCTCAATTCCAGAAAGCTAATATGAGAGACACACAAAACCTACACAAGTACTGCTGCAAAACCAAAGAGAAAATCAAAAATGTTATAGAAAGCCCGAGGCCATTTCAAATGCCAAAAATACTCAGCCTTTTCAGTCAATGCAATTATTCAATTATATTCTTTTATTCAAGTCAAGCGGTTCACTTAAAGAAATAATATGGACATGAATACATTCTACATGATAATACACAAGAGATAGAGATTAAATGGATTCTTTTTAGAACTTTAGAAATCTGAAATTAGTTACCTCTGTAATATATGCCAGTTTCAGAAAATTATGATGTCTAAAAATCTCCCCTGAAAGAACTTCCAATGTCTGTTATTACTTACATTTGAAATTTCAGATTGTTTATGCAATGTAATCTTTTAATAGTCTTACTTAGAACAAGTGTTCCATTAAAAAAAATTGTCCCTTCAGTTTCTGAATTTAAGTTTAATCATCTTATATTAAAATGTTCTAAAAGCATTTTAATCTACTATCTGATTTCATGGAATCAATTTTTTATTCTACACAAATTGAGTCTTAACTAATTTCAGGAAGAAAGATCTCTCTGTAATTTAGCCCTCAAAATAAAATTCAACTAGCCATAAGCCATTAGATGCCTGTCTTACGGGCAGTCGGAATTTATTTATGAAAGAAGTCTAGTGGTCAAGCCCTAGAGACCTAAAACAAGGGTATAAGATTTCTAATAATTGAAATGAAAAATTCTTTAATTAAGGTATTAACTGGACTAAGGCATAGGGGAATGAAGTGTTCTTTAATGAGATTTAGATCTAGAATATATGGTTTTCCAGAATAGAATTTGTGTCCTCTGGTGGGATTTTTGAATGGTAGATACTTTACCAGGGCAAAGAAGTCAATGGAGAAATGATAATGAAAACACTCCCACCTGGAGAATGCAGGGTGTGGGTGGTGTGAGTGCCACTACGTGAGAACTGAGAGTTTATCCCAGGGTACCAAAACTTTCTGGTAGAGGAGGGGTGGAGAACAGCTCTTGGCACATGGTAAGTACCATATAAGTGTTTTTTATTATTATTAACAGGTCAGAACATAGGAAAAATGTGGTGAGCAGCACATGGGACGAGTGACACCATATATACTGAGCTAACTATTCTAGATATAGTTAGGGCCAGCCTTGGAGCAAAGGATTAAAAAAAAAAAAAAGTTGTTTATTTGGGTATGGTTCATTGCCTATCTGAACATAAAGCAAACTTAATTCTTAACAATCTTTTTTTTTTTTTGACTGATTTAAGTTTGTCATGTTAAATGGTTGACCAGCATAAATGGTTGACCAGCATAATTGAAAGGGCATATGGATTAACACACATTCTCATTGAAGGCATGATTCAGTTGAAGTCACGGTTATTTCCTCTAATCTTGAGGTATCGCTGTATGCTTAAGGATGAGTGATTCCAAACCCCAGAGCCACAGCAAGAGCCCATATGAAGATCTTGAATTTAACAGTGAGAACAGAGGACCCAGAGGGTCTGAGGGTGGGAGACAAGAAAGTTGGAGAAAACAAGTAGGTTGGGTCAAGGATTTGCTTTTAAAGGTAACCTCTGACTGAATCTAATTATATGTGATGTGACCTAAAAAGAGCGAGAATGATTTGTAATTAGAATCAGGATGCATGGGCGCCTGGGTGGCTCAGTTGGTTAAGCGACTGCCTTCGGCTCAGGTCATGATCCTGGAGTCCCAGGATCGAGTCCCGCATCAGGCTCCCTGCTCGGCGGGGAGTCTGCTTCTCCCTCTCCCGCTCCCCCCTCTTGTGCTCTCTCTCTCACTCTCTTTCTCAAATAAATAAATAAAATCTTTAAAAAAAAAAGAATCAGGATGCATGAAGTTCACTTTATGTTCATACTTCTTTGAATGATATTAAATATATTTATTGCTCTTTCCTCTCTACAAAAGGGCAAGGGACCTATTTTTTATGAACCTGCTTAAAAATATATAAAAATCCAAGGCAGCTTTCTTGGTGTGGGAGTTGTTTTATGGCAGTTGAAGAGAGATCATCGTTCCAGTGGAAGTTCTGCACACAGGAAGGTGTGAAATATCTACTGAAGACATATGTAATATAAAAAATTTAAGAAAGTTGAAGTAACATTTGTTCTTTCCTAGGGCTAGATATATATTTGAATATCTTAATAACAGTTAAAAAGACAAACTTTAGGAGGATTCTAAAGCAGGACATTGGTCAATAACTTTTAGGAGTACTTGGAATTTTGAAGAAAACTTAAAATAAATTCTAAAGCTGAGAGGAAATGACAGACTCTCTAAAGGAGAATTATCAAGCTCAGGAAAATAAACATTCTAAAGACAAGTTTTGATTTGTAACATAATTTTTTTAGTTCAACATTTCATTATTTCAACAATAAAAACAGTGTGGTGATTAGTTTTATGTCTCAACCTGACTGCGCCATGGGTTGCCCAGATATTTGGTCAAAAATTATGCTGGGTATGTCCATGAGGGTGGTTTAAAATGAGATTCACATTTGATTCAGTAGCTAAATAAAGCAGATTGCTCTCCGTAATGTGGATGGGCTTCATCCAATTAGTTGAAGACTTGAACAAAAGGGCTGGCCCTCACACAAGTAAAAGAGAACCCCTCCCCCCTGACTGCCTTGAACCAAGATAGTGTTATTTTCCTGCCTTCAGACTCCAACTAAAATAGCAGCTCTTTCTGGGTGTTGAGCCTAGCAACTTCAGATTTTTAGACTTCTCAATCTCCATAATTGCATGAGCCAATTTCTCATAAGAAAGAGACAAACATATTGGTTCTGTTTCTCTGGAAAATCCTAATACAAACTAGCAATCCCACAATCCTAATGGGCACATTGAACATTTGTCCAGGCGAATGACTCAAATCAGATGATCTAGCCCAGTGCCTTAGCTGTGCCAGCATTTAAGTTATTTCTTGAATGCATGAATATGAATATTTGAATAAATAAAAACTTGAATGCATGGATAAATAAATGATTGAATGTTAAAATGACCAAGTCATTTCAGAATAAAAATGGATGTCTCTCCAATCATTCAAGACTGAGAGTTTTTCAAAAGCAAGTGCTCAGAGGGCTAGCTTCTTTCCTACCCAATGTAAAGCAACGCCAAATGACCCAGAGAGATTTCTGGAAACTGAAGGCTGGATATGTCCATGTGGACCAAATATCCAGTTGAAAACTGACCAGTGCAGGCTATCTTTTAGAGTGGCCAATGTATTCCCACAAAGGAATGGGTTTCAAAGGCAACATTATTCAAAGCCTTCACCTTGTTAGACATTTCACACTCTCTGTACTTTGCTGAAGCAAAGTGGATCACCACTGCTTTCTTGCAACCTCTCCTCTCCTGCAACAGACACCCATCTCTTAAAATCTAAGAGGCTGAAACAAATGGAAAATTCAAACACACACAAATCCAAAACCCTTATCCTTTCTATCATACTAGAAGTCTAGGGGGAAATGACATTCATTGTCTGAAAAAAAAAAAAGAAAAAGAAAAATCAGGTAGAAAGGCACACCCCTCTTACTCTAACTCTGTTAAGAGTATCTATTTGTTTAAAAAAAAAACGTATTAGAAATGAGGATTATTTTAAGGTAATTGAACATTTACTTAAAAAGATTCATCTTAAAGTTATTGAGCCCTAAATCTAGGTCTGTGACCTCATATTTCTTTTCTCAACTAATCTATAAAACAATGCTTTAAGGAGGTTATTATTGTCTTCATAATGAAATTAATATTCAAATGGGTTTCGTAATTTACCCCTATTCAGATGTATTGGGTGTCAGGGCCCAAATTCATCCTGTCTTTTTGACTCAAGAAATTTCAACTCCATCATTCTGACTTTAAATATAATGTATGGTCAGACCCAGAGTTAGCCACTCTGTGAAGTTCTGGCCAAAGGCAGCAATGATTTTGATTATCACAGACACTACTACAGACATTAAACTGACACCTACTGAGAGACATTCTGGGTACGGTGGTTTGGAAGGTCTATGCCTAGAATTTTCTAACGTTCCTGATAAAAGCCCTGATACCTGGGACTCTTGGTATGTTATCCTCTGTGAATGTGTCCAAACTGCAAGACTCATATCAGATACACTCAGGCAGAATTCAAGAGGCCTCCCTCACTTTTATATATCATGTATCTGAGTCAGGAAGAGAACCGAAAAATGAAATCCTAACCTTTTAAAATGTGTGTTTGCTTGAACTACTTCAGTTCAGACAGAGGTGTGCTGGCAATCGTACTACTCTGTAATTTATCTTCTCCAGAAACAAAACCAGACCATCACATACCTCTGGGGTGACTTTGTATATTGCACACACATACACACACAAACTTATTGCACAACCCTTTCATTATTTCATTGTCTAAGTGCGTTCACTCCAACTGGAAGACACTTTCAGAAATGTCAAGCAATTACTGACTTCTGAGTCTTTGTTAGCAAAACAATGAAATAAACCACAATTTCCTGCCCCTAGCACTTCACCACATGGTGCTGGTGCAGTGCCTAGCCATGAAATGCCAGATGGCCCAGAGACATCAATTGTTCAAGAATAACATCAGATACACTTTGAATAGAAGTATATTTTAACAACATCCCTGCTGCTGTCATGGGGGCAAGAAGTCTTACAGCTGCACTCACACTTGAGCTTTTACAGCTAGTATAGATGACAAGCTTCTTTAGAAACTTCCCTGGAGGGCCATATTACCCTTAACCATGAATCCTTCTGGTATCACTGGAGGTTTATGTCTAAAGCCTAGAACCAAATATTTATTTGGACATTTAGAAAAGTAATATTGAATACTTATGCCATGAGTCATTACCTTGTCAATCCCCAATTTCATTGTCCTGTGTCACTGAAAATGTTGATGCTAGAACATCAAATCCTATAGGTGTCTCTGAAGGATGCTAACCTACCCTGAGGTTGGTGTGGAGAGAATATCTAGTAGAGAAACTGCCTGGGAAACAAAAGCAATTACAAACCCATGTAACACTCCTTAGATTTCAAAAATTAAATGGAATTCATCCTGATATTTTGTCAGTTCCTCAAAGCAAGATCAGAAATTTATTTCCACGAATGCATTGACTAAAAGTGAAAATCTACCAACCTGTTAATTGATTTTTATATTGAATAAAATTTTAATTAAGTAAAAATAGTATATGCTATACTGCTTAGCACAAAACTGCAAAAAGTAATGTTATGCCCTTGGGAAGCAACCAAGAACCTTGGGCAAAAATCAATATTGACTTTTCCAGACTTTTCCAAGAGAAGAAAGTCTGGATTGTGGTAATCTCCTTTGTAAAATGAGCTGTAAGATCCATATAACCATCTAAAAATGTAGCCACTATAATCTCAGAATTGTGATCGCCAGACATTAACATTTCTGCCAACTAATCTGAATTCTTTGTCCACATTTCTCCAAACAATATGGGCAAAGAATTCAGATGAATAAAAATATGCTGAAGTGCATTGCTGGAGGACACTGATCAAATTTAAATAACCAATATAGAGCCTTTCTCAATTTACTTTTTACAAGTTATATACCAAATTATAAGATAATGCAATGTGTTGTCATTATCACAGGATGTTGAAATATAAATGGCCTTTTCCCTAGAGCTCCCACTTTCCCTTTCCACTTGTTCACCTAATTCAGGCAAATAGTCTATTCTAGTTATTTCCTGAGGATGTGGGTGTGCCAGGGTAGGGTGGAAAACAGAAGCTTCCTATGAGTCCCTGGTTTATTTTTCCAAATCCTAATGCCATAAAATGGTTATTTGGGGAGCAAAAATGAATCTGGGGGAAGTTATCAAAAATTATTAAGGGAGGGATTTCCCCCGAATACGAGAAAAATAATCTACTAGGCTGGAGGACAGCAGAAGAAAGACAAAGTATGGTGGTTTAAAGAGAGACAGTATTGACTCTGCTCTCCATCTTAGAACTTCAGTGAGGAGGCAAGACCCTGATGTGGAGACAGAGAATAAATGTGGATATTTGCCCCTTTTCCTAGATCATAAACCCATAGAAGTGATAGAGTCACAAATTAGACATCAAGGCAAATTAAGCCATAGATATGTCCCAGGAGAAGTCCCTTACCAGGGAATAGCATAAAAGCTATAGAATGATGTTTCAGTTTTCAAGCCTGGCATGAAAACGTCAGAGAGACCGTTGGACCTGAAGCCCTAGGTAGACAAGAATGAGAGTTGTCTCAGTAGTTTACTGTATGGATCAGGGAGCAAGGACCAAATGGAATCAATGGATTGATCAGTAAATATCTCTGTGGACAGATGACTCAAAAACAAGATGGGTCATACAACATCTTGAAATTACATACATCTCCCTGGAACTTAGACCCAAGCCAGGGAAAAGACAGACAGTTTAAGTGTCTGATGTCCTAAGAAACTAAAGATTCAAAGAGGGCTTGCAGATGATGCCACCCCCTGGAGCTGCCCCCGCTGCCCAGCCATGGTCAACCCCACTGTGTTCTTCAACATCACTGTGGAGGGCAAGCCCTTGGGCCCCATCTCCTTCCAGCTGTTTACAAAGTTCCAAAGACAGCAGAAAACTTTTGTGCTCTGAGCACTGGGGAGAAAGGATTTCATTATAAAGGTTCCTGCTTTCACAGTATTATTCCGAGATTTCTGTGCCAGGGTAGTGACTTCACACACCATAATGGCACTGGCAGCAAGCCCATCTATAGGGAAAAATTTGATGATGAGAATTCCATCCTGAAGCATATAGGTCCTGGCATCTTGTACATGGCAAATGCTGACGGTTCCCAGTTTCTCAACTGCACTGCCAACACCGAGTGGTTGGATGGCAAGCATGTGGTCTTTGGCAAGGTGAGAGAGGGCATGAATATTGTGGAAGCCATGGAGCACTTTGGGTCCAGGAATGGCAAGACCAGCAAGAAGATCACCATTGCTGACTGTAGACAAATCTAATAAATTTGACTTGTATTTTATCTTAACTACTGGACCATTCCTTCTGTAGCTCAGGAGAGCACCGCTTCACCCCCATCTGCTCGAAATATTCTATAATCTGGGCACCTGGGTGGCTCAGTTGGTTGGGCGACTGCCTTCGGCTGAGGTCATGATCCTGTAGTCCCGGGATCGAGTCCCGCATCGGGCTCCCTGCTCGGCGGGGGGTCTGCTTCTCCCTCTGACCCTCTTCCCTCTCGTGCTATCTCTCATTCTCTCTCTCAAATAAATAAATAAAATTTTTTTAAAAAAAAGAAATATTCTATAATCTTTGTGCTCTCACTGCACTTCTATGGGTTCATATTTTCCTTACGCTCCTCCAAGTCTAGCTGGATTGCAGAGTTATGTATATGATTATGAGATAAAAATTCATATAATAAAATAAAGATAAACAAGAAAGATTCAAAGAAAAAATTTAGTTGATATGTAGAAGAATCAAGTCATGTTTCTTACATTTCTGGTTTATTTTGGACTGAGATTTGTACCTGTTATAACAGATAATGTAATTAACACTTACATCATGAATTACTGTTAGTTAGTTTCCAAGTACCCTGATCTCCCAGATTTTCCTAATATCATGAACACAATGAAACTGTAGGGCATCACCTATAGAACCATCTAATTTCTTGTCATCTGTCCTCACACATATTTTTCACTTCATATATTTGCTCACATTGTGCATTTCCCTTCTTTCTTTCTTTTCTCCAGTTTTTTAGTGAAGAGCTACTATGTGCAAACCATGATAGAGTAATAGTGTCTTTGTCATTTAAGTCCCACGTTCTGTGATTTTATATGAGCTATCATTTATTGTACATTTATCATAGTAGGAGCTTTACAAAAACTATCTCCTCTTCACAAACACAAAAAGTGAGTTCGGCATCATGATTCCTTTTTACAAACTGAAAAGAGAAGCTTGGAAAAGCTGCATAACTTGCCTAAAGTCAAAGTGATTGAAAATAAAGGAGATGAGCCTCAAAATCTCTTCTGTTTCTAAACCACCAGCCCAAGTTGATCTCTGGTTTGCTAACACCTTTTGAAAACATTGTCACTTCAACGTATAGTACCTAATTTTCTTTTTTTCTTTTTTTTCCCTTTCTCATCACACAACTAGCTCACAACAAATGTTCTTTATTATAGGATGTCCTATTATGTCATCACTTAGGTTTTACATTTACCTTCTAAACCAAATTGAAAACAACCAAAGGTCATAGATGAGGCCTCCTTTTAGGGAAGCTTTTCCCCATATTTCTTACTTTGCCATAAATAGTAGTGAACTTCAAGCAATATTTAATCTTGCAATAGTCTCTCCCCTTAAAAAAAAATAAAAAAATAAACACCCTGACATTTTCTTATTCCTCTTTTCCTCTAGATACTTATCCTATCTCTTTTCTTCTTTCTACGGCCAAGATTCTTTAGAGTGTCTGCATTCTCTGTATTTACTAGCTCACCTCCTATTCACTCCCCAACACACTGCCATCTGACTTCTTCTCCCACTAAGCCACTAGGAGCTCTTTGGAATGTCACCAATAAATTTTTTTATGCAAAACCCATTGAACACTTTTTGGTTTTTATCTAATCAGCTGTGTGGCACATAAATATGTAGAATAGCCAAGTAGAAAGAGGGATTGTGTGCCTTGAGCAGTTTTTCAAAAGTAAAACCTTTAAAGCACTTATTTTTGAGATAATATGTTCACATAATCAGGACAGTTGTTAAAACTATGGTGTAGAGTTCAGTAATTCATCAGTTACATATAACACCCAGTGCTCATTACATCACATGCCCTCCTTAATGCCCATCACCCAGTTATTCCATCCATATCCGAAATTAATGATACACTATATGTTGACTAATTGAATTTAAATAAAAGAAAGAAGGAGAGAAAGAAGAAAGAAAGAAAGAAAGAAAGAAAGAAAGAAAGAAAGAAAGAGAAAGAAAGAAAGAAGAAAGAGAAAGAAAGAAAGAAAGAAAGAAAGAAAGAAAGAAAGAAAGAGAAAGAAAGAAAGAAAGAAAAAAGAAAGAAAGAAAGAAAGAAAGAAAGAAAGAAAGAAAGAAAGAAAGAAAGAAAGACCATGGTGTAAATAAGTAGAGGAATCATTGTGTAAGCTAGGTAGCATGACACAGACAAAAAAGTCCAGGGCTTGCTCCTTTCTGAACAGTGGAGTTCTCCTTTACCTAATGGTGGCGGCCACCAAAGACTCTCTCCACTGACATGAGAACTTGAAATCCTCTTCTTAAAAAGTGTCTTCCCTTGGACTTTGGGAACCTGCAAGCTTCCTCCTGTACCACTTCCATGGCCTGAACCTCTATTATCTCAGCTAATTTCTACTCATGCTTCAAGTCTTCACTTAAACATCTCCTCATCATAGAAGCCTTCCATGACTCTCCAGGATTAATTAAATCCCCCTTACTTTAGACAACTTTACATCCTCTTCCATAACACTCATCACAGTTGTAATTATTTATTGAATATCTGTCTTTGCTAACTGTGATCTTCAGGAGGATAGATGGTCGTTTCACTATCACAGCCCCAGGGCCCAACAGAGTATCTGGCACATCAAAATGCTTGATAACTATTCCCTGAATTGAACTGAATTGAAATTTTCTTAAGTTGACTTTCTAATCACATTTTAGCAGGTACATTTATAAACATAGGTAACATTAAAAGAAGAGGGTTGTTATGATGCTACAATGTCTAGAAGAATTCTCAAAAAGGGCCCTTGAAGAACTCGAGAATATTTAACCTACAGAAGAAAAAAGCGTTTAAAGCCTATCATACGGAATAGAGCCTAGAATTACTCCCTGTGACCAAACTAGATCACAGAGGAACAATTCGGCTCCATATAGGAAAAGACTCTCCAACAATTGAAGCTAGCAAAATATAATAATAATAGAATAATAATAATAATAATAATAATAATAATAATAACCTTGCATCAAAGTGGGAGCAGTTCTCTGCCCCTGCTCTAGTTTAGACAGACATGATCCTGAGAAGGGATTTCCCCTCACTGGACAGATAATTGGAGAATATGTGTCCAGAAGATACTTCCACACTCTCAGGTTTCCTTTGTAAGTGAAGGAAAAGTAAAAACAATATATCATCTCTCTTCCCCTTGAACCATCATAAGTTTAAAAGGGAAAAGATGCATAAAGCAGAGAAAAGGTAGACCATAAACTCTTCAAAAAAGAATTGTGTTTAATATACACTGTTGTTATGATTTATTTTCCCCCCAGGTGTATTGGACTTGTTCTAATGCTATTTTCATGTTCGATTTGTTTTTAGTTGAGGTTTGTTTGGTTGATTGGTTGGTTTATTTGTTTCTTAGTATCTGCTTTATCCATGCAAAGAACTTCTTGTACTTTGCCCTTTATTCTGAATTTTGTAGCCAAAGTTTGTGGTTCAACAAGGAGCAATTGCTCAACAAACATGAAAATGATGATTGCTTATTGTTGGTATTTAATGCAATTACTCAAAAATTTAATAAACACTTTTATAGAAGCTCAAAATTTCCAGTCAGAACACATCCCTTGAGACATGGCTGGTAGCAAGAAGTAGCTTGTTCAAGACAGTTTAGAGGGGGAAAATTATTTTTGAAAGAAAATCATGAAGCCATAATATTAGTTTAATTGATAATAGGGTTCTAGGGTTAAACACACTTTCTGCATTAGTAACCATTTTATTTCAGATACTTTCTGTCTGGCCTTTCTTGACTCTCAATGCCAGGAAGAAACAGATGGCAAATATGGAGGCATTTGGAATTAAAATTACACAAGCAGTTCTCTAACAAGACAGACACAGTATTTAAGCTGAGATTTTTTTTCATTTACCCCATTATTTTTAATATCATTTAGTCTTTCTCTACTATTCAGCAATATAGCACATACACAATAATTTTCTTATAAAGAAATCAAACTTTTTTTCTTTTGAGAAAATAGGTGTTTGGGACCATTCAAATAAGCCCATTTAAAAATAAAATCACTAAATGATAAATTTAAATTTGACCTGAACAAATATTAGAGCATGTCAAATTAGAGCATAATGAGATTATTTTTATCCCTTTGTTACTCATTCTACAGACTATAGAGAATTTTTATTGAGTTTCTCAACAGACTGCAGACATTTATTGACATTGGGAAGGACTTAGGAGAAGCAAATGAGAAGATACATACATAAGCATATCAGGGAGGCTTGGGGGAATGGGTTTACAACATGGTAGCAGCCTGGGCAGGAGGAAGCACACCTCTTATACCGCCAGATACTGCTCAGAGTGGTTCAGCATTAAGACCAAAGCAGGTAACCAAAAGTGAGAGTCTCATGAGAACCCACTGAGCCTCTAAAACCTCAAAGGTTGGCTGGATAGGGTAGTGTTGGGCAAAGCCTCAAGCTACTCTATCTTGACATCAGAGAGATTTCTACTTCTGGAAAACTGGAGTTGGAGTACTTTTCCCTATTGCTTCTGCTAACTAGAGCATAAATAAACAAACAAACTGGGACATAAAATCAACATAAGAAGACTCTGAAAGATGGAGAGAACATAAGGTCTGGCTAGAGATTTTGAGACCCATGGAAAGACACAGTGGTAAGTTCTCTAGGTTTTTGGGTTTTGGGTTTTGGGTTTTGGGTTTTCTTTGCTTCAGTTATTCCAGACTGCTTTCTGGAAAAGCCAGTAATCCAGAAACACCAATAGGCACCCTAAGAAACGCCAACAGGCACCTTAAAAAAAAAAAAATCTAAAGTAAAATAAACCTGCTCCCATTATCCAAAAGGAGCATCCCAATCAGAAAGAAAACTTTTCTAAAATAACCATCCTGCTTTAGCTAAATACCACAGAGAAAACTGTTCCCAGCCACCAACCTTACTCTCACCAGCAAAGGCCAAGTGGGGTACACAGACTTTCACCCTTGCCAGGTGCTAATGAAGCACCCCAACCCTTCCACTAGCGTGATATCAGAGAAGACCCATATTGGGGCAGGGCTCTTCACTATGCCAGCTCCCATCCCCCACCCAACCCCATCCCTGCATTGTCAGTGGGGAAGCTGGATTTCCATCCCTGCCCCTCCCTCACCCCACTGGATTGTGTCAGGGGTGGCCTAGAAGAAAATCAGAACTTTCATCACTACCTAGTGGTAAGAAGGACATCCTCATCCTTGTGGTGTTGGTGGAGGCCATGTGAGGAGACGTAACAAGGCACTCCTGCCCCTCCATGCTAGGGCAGTATCAGCAGAGACCTAGCAAAAAGCCTGAGCTTCCACCCACACCCATACCCAGCAGTAATGAGGATCACCTCTTCTCCAGTTGCCAATGGGAAGCATGGATTTCCACCCCACCTGGCTGTCATTTGGCAGTACCCCCCTTCACCTACCAGTTCTGAGCCAGAAGAGGCCTATAACAGAAGATTTAAATAAGATCTAGACATCTATGTTTTAATCAAAAATCATTCATCCTACCAAGAACCAGGAAAATCTCAATGTGAATGAAGTGACGTAATCAACAAACACCAACACCGAGATGACAGGGAGGTTAGAAATATCTGACAAGGATGTTAAAACAGGAATCCAACAAACGTGCTCCAACAAACAATTATAAACATGATTGAAAGAAATGAAAAAAATAGAAAGTCTCAGCAAAGACATAGAAAATATAAAGAAGAATCAAATGGAAATTTTAGAATTGAAAAACTTAACACAAGAACAAAAAATCAATGGATGGTCTCAACAGCAGAATGGAGAGGACAGAGTAAAGAATCAGTGAACTTGAAGAGAGAATAATAGAAATTTTCCATTCTGAAAACAGCAAATTGGCTGGGGGTGGGGGGAGGGGAGGGGGAGACACATCAGGGACCTGTGGAACTATAACTGAATATCTAACTTGTGTGTCACTGAGTCCCAGAAAGGAAGGAGAAAGAGAATGGCGCTGGAAGAGTACTCAGAAAAAGAATCTGAAGATCAGAATAACACCACTAAGCCCCATCAGTTCTCTGCTTTACCCATCTCACCCATCCTTAGAGTCTTAGAGTCTGGCTTGCTGAATTTTGGGAAAAAAATATTGGCTCCACAATGCAGCCCAGAGGGCAGTCAATTCTGCATCCCAAGCCCAATTCAAAGATACGATTTTTGGCAGAAGTTGTGTAACTTAAAAACTCCTTTTCTGACTCTAATAATTTCCCAGTTCACTCTTAGTTCTGATCCCTTCCCATGAAGTGAACCTGAGACAGCCTCCAGAGACATAGTGTAGGGTTGTCAATGGGACCACAGCCCAAATTAGGCAGTTGGAGCTGTATTTGGCCATGAGAACGGGCAGATAGGGTGAATCTGACCCTTGGATTTTCTATTCTGGGGCAGGGTAACAAAGTCTACTCCTATCCTCCTTCCTTTAACAAAAGCCCCTGGCTGGGGTGCTATGAGTAATGCTTCGACCTTGAAACCACCTAAGAATTTGATCTTTAAATAGTTAAAGAAAAGCTGTGATTTCCAAAGTTTCTAACAATTCTTGGATTGCTAAATATGCACTGCAAACTGGCATTTTGTTTGAGACGACAGACTGGGATTTCAAAAGGCAAAGTCTGGGGCAGAGCCTGGAATGAGGAGGTTAGAAAAAAAGAAGCTAAATTCTTCCATTGAACAAATTATCAGTAAATTGCACATGCAGTGATAATGTCCGTTTTGAAAGGTTTTCTTTGAAATGGGTGGAAGATGAATTTGGGGACTAGGAGTAAAGGGGGGGAAGACCCTAAAGTGAAAGAGTAGACCCACAAAAATGACAGCAGGTCAGGGACCCAAAAAGAAGTATAATAAGGTAAGAGTCCCCCAGAGCAGAAATGACTGATGAACTTGAGAAAAGGTTATTCACTTATTCGAACTTAAGTTGTTTACTGAAGTGTGCTGTAATTCCTTGCCACTTTCACCAAGCCTTCATGTAAAGCTCTCTGTAGCGGGTCTGGGCTGGTGATACAAAGGAAAAACAGAGGACAGGTGACTGTCTGTGGCTTTGAATGAACTGATGTGGGCAGGAGACAGGTACAGCAGGATGGCAGATCCAGCGTGAATGAAAGGGAAACAGGAAGAGCAAATGGGAGAATCATGAGAAGAGAGTGTCTCGTACCCATTGTCCTCCACTCCCCTATCCCGGGGAAATAAGAGACAAGGTATGAGACTGACTGCATCATTTAGTGCATTTGTGCAGGCGGGGCTCAGTTATTGGATTTGCATCTGAAAGGCCAGAGTTTTAACTTCAGAAGGCTAAAGATCTTGGGAACCCTTAGCTCACACATTTTTCTTCTTGAGGATTCTTGAAATCTTACAACTTATAGTATCTGCCATTGATCATTATAAAGGTTTCCTAGTGGAGCTGGGTGAGCTTATCCCTTAGGCTATTACATGGGTTTGTGCATGTTTCCTATCCAGGGTTCCCTGTCAACAAATAAGACAAATATTAAAATGACATAAATCTTACATAGCAAATAGAAGACAGATATTCTAAAACAAAAAGTATCAGTCAAGTTGTCCTTGTCTGGCCCTAATTATAAATAAGGAAGTGTGTGTCGGCTGGTAGAGAAATCATGTTGGGTGTTATGTAGAAACCTGGAGCAGAAAAGCACTGGCCACTTAGTGCTTAGTTACCTCCACCACTTACTTACGCAGGTGTCTCGGTTTGAGTCTCCCTGATCGCAGAGCCTAAGATGGGGACTTGAACCTGGGTACAGGTGGTTTATTTGGGATGAGATACCAGGAAGTAGAAATGAGGGAGTGGGAGAGTGAGAAGAGAAAGAGAGAAGGAAATACAGAGCTGCATTTTCATAGAGGATTTGATTCTGCCAGGCCCTCTGAAAAGAAAACCAGTACCTCTCGAATCATCCCTTCCAAGGAAAAGGAGGAGGAAACATTTCTCCAACAGCTTCCCATCATCTTTAGTTAAAGACTGCTCCCAGTTAAGGACTGCTCCCAGAAATCCCTGCCACTCCCAATCTATACTTCTTTGAGCCAATTCCCATGAAAATAAGACAGCTCCCAGCAGGTGAATCTGAACTCCCAGGGTGTGTCCCTCAAAGCTGTGGCTGAAATCAGAGGTGGGTTAAGAAGAAGAGATGCAAAGTACAAAGAGCCTCGGCCACAACCCAGTGCCCAAAGCAGCCACCCAAGTTCATGACATATCTTTTCCAGCTCCCACAACAAACTTGTGAGTGGCAGGCAGCCCAAGAGTAGAATTCAGTTTCCTGACCCCCTCCCAAAAGTAAAGCTTTTCCTCTCTTTATCATGCCTCCTCCAAAAAATTCAACCTTCAGCAAATCAATTAACCTACTTGTTCAATTAAATTGTTACCAATTGAAAGATAAATAGTATTTGTCACTGCCCTCATGAAGCATATGATTCACCAATAGAAACAAACACATAAGGAGATAATTTCTAATAACATGGGGAAGTCAACTAAGGAACTATAAACAAGGACGGAGAAGGCTGGAAGAGAGCAGTGATGGGGCCCTGAGCCCAGCAGGGGAGTGGGGCTGTGGTCAGTGATGTACCCCTGAAGGGGGCATTCTAGGTGCATGGAATGGCTGGGAAACACACACACACACACACACACACACACACACACACACACACACACACACACCAGCAGGCTGTGTACTTCTCTTTTCCTTATTTGTTCCTTCCAACTTTTATATCTGATGACAGTGCATTACGCTTTTCCTTCATAACAACTTTTTTTACGTATAAGAACTTTTTTATGTTCATCCTATGAAGACAAGCTACTTATGGTTTTGTTTGTTTATTTAGGTGTGTGGGATTTGGGGGGGTTGTTTGTTTGTTTTATTTCTCTACCCTCGGTACAAACCTATTGAGACACTCAATATTTGGTAAATGATTTAAGGAATGAGTGAGTGAGTGATATTTATAATCTCCTTGAATTCTATAGCCTACAAGAAGATTTGGAGCATTCTATAGTAGACAAGTCACAGGTTCATCAATTAAGGGAAAACAAAAAATCCAGGAGGTGTAATACTGCATCTCTAAGACATTTGATTATTTTATCTGTCCAGAAACAGTAGATAATGTTCCAGGAAAAGCTGTTCATTTCCATAATCTAGAAAGTATAAGGGTTTTTTTGAATTTTAAGTAAAATCTTTTATTGAAGTATAGTATGCATACAGAAAAGTGCACACACCAAAAGTGTAAAGCTTGATACATTTTTATGAACTGAACCCCTCACGTAATTGTGATCCAGATCAGGATCTAAAACATTACAAGTATTCTGGAAGTGCCTAGAAAGTATAAATTTTAAATAGTTTATTGGAATTATTTGGATGTTCATGGATGTTAAGGCTTTATTCATCACAAACATCACCTCTATATAGAAATAGAGGGGAATACAGGAGTCCAGTTGCTCCTTTATAAGTTAACATCCTCTTCTTTAATATGTGTCTGGGGTTCCTAGAGCCCGCAAGCATTTTATGGAGTTGGTGATGGGTATGTCCATCTAATCAGCACTCTAAGTGCAGGGCTTGTGGTGTTGGCTGCTAATTGAACCTGACCTTGGTAAGTACATTGACCCCACAGTAGCTTGTCTGCATTCTCAATTCAGCAAGTCATGTGTAGTAAGGTTGGATATTTTGTTTTCACTTTTAATTTTGCATTCTTTCTAAAGTTTAATTTTTATGTGTGGATTACTATAGAATTTGAATACCAACTAATATGTGATATACTTATCCAAAGGAATAATCTTTGGACAACTTCTTCAATCATTTTTGTAGAATTGGTGATGGATTGGTTCAGGTATATCTGTTCTTAAGAGGCCTAGGCTTAGTTATGACTTAAAGCAGAAAGTTACAAAATAGTATGTAAGTTTAGAAAAGCAGTCTATTTTCAGGGAGCAAATTCAAGCTAGCCAATCCATCCAGAATAGTCAATTTGAAAATTTCATTCTTTCAACAAACACTTACTGAGTATCTATTATGGGCCAAACATTGTGCTACATATTAATCCCAAACATCAAGGGACTTAGAAGTAAACTTTCTATTTATATTAAATTACATTGGAAAATATTGCAAAGCCTCAAAACTCATGCTAGGCACAGAAGTATGCTGGGATCAATCAGCAATCAGCATGAAAAAAAAATTTTAATTCAAGAGTTAAACTAGAAAGGAAGAAAAGTGATGCCTGAGTTTATTAACATGTTACATACTTATGGGCATCAAAAATGAGGTCAGTTTCATGCCCTAATAGCTAACACTTTAAAAATCAGAAAAAGAATTATTCTGGGAAATTGGTTTTCCTATATGAAAACATAAGTATTAATGGATATTTCAATATGAAGAGAATAGTTTCACATTTTAAATGTATCTATCTTGATACTGTCCCTTTAACCAGTCTGTTTTTCATTATTTTATGGCACAATGTTTGAATAGATTTAATTTCGACCACTTTAAAACCTTTGAGAGGATGATTCTGGTCTAATTCATTGATCTAATATTATTATAAATAATTATCTTAATTTTGTCAAATCCTTTTTAGCCAACAGAGTGATCATCTTGACACTTAGTTGAAGGGAAACACAAAAATCAAATCTAAATAATAAATTGAGTTAAAAGTTTGTGACCAGAACTTATTCATGTATCATAGGAAATAAAAACATAGCTATAGAATTTTTTAAATTACTATGACAAATATTCTATCCCACCTAACACCTCTCTTTTCTCTTCTCTCTCTCTCTCTCTGTCTCACTCACTCTTATACACCCACATACCCACTAGACACAATCTTGTTGAGTCCTTTAATCAGTGGCCCATGAAACACTTGTTCTTTGTCATTTTCCTTTTTCACTTTTTAGAAAAGGAATATGATAGTATCTGTTACTACGTAAGATAGTCAGTGGAAATTTGAAGTAAATTTCTAGATAGCTGTCCATAGTATACACTTTTTTTAAGTGGTAAGAAAATTGAAGAGTGTGTTGATTTATATTCTTAAGTACCCAAATTTTACCTTCATTATACTTAATACAAACATACACATGAATAAAAAGCAACATTTGTAGTCTTTCTCCTCAGTTATATTGAACATACATTTTATTGTGAAGGCACTAGAGAAAAAAGGGAATATTCTTCCAAAATCAAGTTCACTTTTCCAGAGAATTGTTTCATATTTCTTCCAAAGGTAATAAGAGTTCCTCACATCCAAATGACATACAGGAAGGAAAAAAAAAAAAAAAACACGTAATTTCCAGGAAGAACTAAAACTTTTTTGAAAACTTTTCTGGGTTCTCCCATTTCTACTTAGAAAGTCACTGAAGTGACAAGACTTCAAATAAGGAAATTCCCCTCTGATTATAACTTACACTGGGTCAGAGAAGCCTAGAGAAGTAGGTATGGCCTGGGGACACACCCTAGGAGGTTACCAGTTGTATAGCAGTCAGTCTCCTCCCTATGTAGAAAATATCCTTCAGACCTGACAAGTCCCTAGGGAAATAACTTGGACTTTATATAAAATGCCATGGAAATTCTCTTCTCTTCTGCCCTTCCTATCTTAGCTTCATAGAATCAATCTATTTCTAACCAAGTCATTTTCCTCTATATTTTCATAAACCTAACTATAAAAGGAGAAACATCCTATTGTTTATTTTTATGCTTATTTATAAACCTCTAAAGTTCTTAAATTTTTTATAAATAAAAGGAATAGATCTTTGAAGGTACACAGAGCGTAACAACAAAAGGAAGGAAAGAGAGAGAAAGAAGACAAGATACAGAAAAAAGTACAACTGGAATAAAAATCTCTTCTTGAAAAGAATGGACCCACCTATAAAACCCATTCCTTCTGTGGTCTTTTAAAGATTACCCCATGAATTGAAAGGGACTAACACAGGCGACTCATGAGAGTAGGGAAAAATATTAAAACAGGGTTGTGCCTACTTTCTTTTGAGTCTCCCATCTTCTAAATCTCAGCTACCACCTAAACATATATCACAAAACTGTTAAGCATAGTCTTGGCAGCAGACCCCCCACCCCCTCCAAACACACAAGTGGAACTCACATTGGTCATCTCCTCCTTCTCCAGCGGAGCCAAAGTTATTCAAAATAAGTTGCAGACTCTCCCAAGCTCTGCCTCTTAGTCCTGAATTCCTTGCTGTTTCCAGTAGCATAAAAGCAACAAAGGAAATAGGATGATGGGTTCAAAAGCCAGAAGCACATTTCCCCAGTACTGCAAATTCCATGGATCCCACAATCTCCAAAATCTTAACCCACATCTTATGATTCCTGCAAATGGCTCCCATCTTGGAATAAGGCCTGGGTGAGGATGAAAGAGAAGAATTTAGCAAGTAACATCATCACACACTTTACCAGTAGCACCAATCACTAGCACTCTATACCATAGATGGTATTTAATTTAGTACACATCTGTTTGATAGACCTAAAGAAGAGAATAAATGAAAGCACAATAGCAATGCATCAAATAAAGCTGGTACCTGGGGCCAGAAATATGCCATCTTGGAGACATATTTCTTTTGGATAGACTCACATAAAATACTGGTGTCCAACTGTCTCAGTTGTTAACTTACCCACTTTTGGCCTTCATCTCTTAGCTGGCAAAATCCCTAACAAGACCTTATTAGTTTTGGGGGGTTTTTTTCCCTTTTTCTGCCTTCAAATTTTTCTCATTATTAAGCAATTTATTATATTTTCTGATCAAAATTCCCGCTTTGAATTGTGATAGAGAAAATCGAGGTGCAAAAATAAAAGTCACTTGAGAGATCCTGCAGTGACTCAGCTGCTAACAAGAATTCAAATTGAGCTTTCAATATTCCAACATATAGCCCTAAATAGTATCATAATTATTGTTTGACCACCAACAAGAGGCCTTCCAAATGACCTTGTCCAGAATAGAATCTTAGTCATTTTTCAACCAGACAAATACAAGCTATGTATTTTCTGATACTGGCAACAGAATACTAGCTTAGAAATAAGGGAAATAATCCTTTTGTTCAAAGCAATGAAAAATTGTTTCCTTTTTGTGTGGATTTGTATCAGGGAGGTCACTTTGTTTGTTCGTTTGTTTGTTTACTAAATCTACAGTTTATTTGAGATTTAGTTTGGATCTTTTCAAATCAAAAACATGAAAGTTTAGGAAAGCTTAGCTCAATACCAAACAAAACAAAATATTTTTTCAACATCATAAAACTTGCCACTCACGGATTTTTTTCTCATTAGCTACACAAACCAGATTGTAGTGGATTTTAATTAAAGTAAATTATATTGAGAATTAATTGCAGTCTCCAAATTGCAAGTCAGAAAATGTTTGCTAAATATCCCATTCTAATTTCCAGAAAAAAAAATTCCTATTCGTTTCTTAACCAGGGTTATGAAGAAACATATGACATTAAGTTCCAGTGCCAAATAATTTTTGAAAAGAGGAAACACATTTGTTTAGTATGTTTGTTTCATACGACCCTCAATATTTAATACACTTAAATCTCATATTCTAATTATGCCTCTTAATATTATTAAATAAACAGCTTGACAATAAACACAAATTCCTAAATAAGTATTACACCACTCTAGGATGTAAAACTATTTCTACTCTGATGTTCACCTATGTTTTGTGTTTGATCCACAACACTGACATTTGTAAAAAGTCGACACAGTAATTAATTATCAAGTACTTACGTTTGACATAAGAAATATCAATCTGAGTACTATTCTCAAAGTACATAGAAGCTACATATAATAGTGGTTTTCAAACAGTTTAAGGCAGATACTAAACTGAACGGTACAGCCTAAAAGAAATATAGAAAAGGAAGAAATTTTATTGGCTAGAAAATAGTAAAGCCCAAAAAAGGCATGACAATTGCACTTAACTTGCTGAAGGACAGGAAGATAGCAGGGTTTCTACGTGCTTTGAAATATGGAGGTGAGATACAAGTTAAAAACTCAGAGCACAAAGGTAGACTTGATATTTTTCATCATCAAAGTTATGGTATAAACTCTCAGTAGACGAAACTCTGTGGAGAAATTAGTGTATAAAAGAGAAGAGAAAGTGAAAGACTAATTCTGAGAAACTCCAATGACTGGGATGTAGGAGGGAAAAGAAGACAAAAGTGAGGATATTATGGTGCCACAAAAAAGGTGGGTAAGAGGTTTTCAAGGAAGGGGTTCTAAACAGAATCACATGCAGCTGAATAGACCAAGAGGGTGAGGGTTTTTAAAAGGCCATTGATTTTCACTGGAAAGAGGTCACTAATGACCTTCCCACAAGCAGATTCAGGAGGCTAAAATTCCCTTCCAAAGTTTACAAACAAAACAGATAATAGAAAAATGAGAGTGAGCGTAGACTATTTATTGAAGAGTTGATCATGAAAAGGAAGAAAATAAATTCAAAGTTTATTAAATAAGTATCAGGATCCAAAGAAAAAAAATTGAATTGTTTAAAGTAGTTGACCTCTAGGCATAACTAAGGTCAAGAAAAAATTCTTTTAAAAGAAGGAAGGGAGGGAGGGAAGGAAGGAAGGAGGAAGGGAAGGAGGGAGGGAGGGAAGGAGGGAGGGAGAGAGGGAGGAAGGAAGGAAGGAAGGAAGGAAGGAAGGAAGGAAGGAAGGAAGGAAGGGAGGGAGGAAGGAAGGAAGGAAGGAAGGTTGGTTGAGAACCCTAAGGAGGGTGGGGTGTGGTGAGGTGTGAGAGCAATGCCTGAAAAGCCTCAATCAGGGATGGGTCCCAAAGCAGAGAAGAAAAGTTAACTAGAATAGAAATAATAGTAGTTAACATTTATTGAGCAGTGTTATGTGCAAAGAACTGTTCTAAATGCTTAACGTACATTACCTTTTTAACTACTTAAAAAATCTTGGGGCGCCTGGGTGGCTCAGTCAGTTAAGTGTCTGCCTTTGGTTCAGGTCATGATCCCAGGGTCCTAGGACCGAGCTCCGCATCAGGCTCCCTGCTCAGCAGGGGTGTCTGCTTCTCCCTCTTCCTCTCCCTCTGCCCCTGCTCATGCACTCTCTCTCTCTTGCTCACTTTCTCTCTCAAATAAATAAATACAATCTTTAAAAAAAAAAAATCTTACAAGGTGGATATTACCATTCTCACTTCACCTATGAGAAAATTGGAACTAAGATAAAGTAATTTGCCTAAGATCACCCAGCATATATGAGGCAATGTCCAAACACACACTTATCAGACTTAAAGCTCAACCGTTAAAAGCTTTGATTTCTGATTCATTGCAGAGTGTCACAAGGTATAAGAGCACAGTCTCACTCACCGTGATTGGTAGAAGTTATATTCTTAAAACTAATTTACACATTCACATATGGACCCCCACAACTTCTGATATTCAAAATACATTTCTTCATACAGTGTTTGCTGCATAGATTATCCTTAGAGAGGCTCTGAAGTTAGAAAAGGATAAACCCTTATTCCTGCAACAGTCTCCTTCCAAGGAGCAATCCCTTGATGTCCATGGGTGGGGTGCACAAATAGATGGAGTATATAAATTTGATTTCAGTAATTTTACTTCAAGGAGCCAAAAGAAACCCTTTTCTACCATGCTACCTCTTCATGGATATTGCATTGGTGTGCAAACCCCAAGCTAATACCTCTCTCCCTAACCACCTCTAATCACACTAAACCCTATCCCAGTGAAAAGACTGAGGAACAAGAGTTTTTATTAAAGTGAACAGAAACGTTATTTCAATCATACCTCTGTTGCTAAATTCAAATGATGCTTTTCAATCTTTTCTCACTTCTCCATGGAATTTGAAGCTGTTCCCCAAATACCCCTTTTGGAGTTCTTATCTCCTTTTGTTTTATTGACTATAGTTAGCCCTGGATTACTTTCAACCTACCTGGGTCTTCTTGCTTTTTACTTTTCACAGGCTCTTCTTCCTCCACCACATCCTTTAAATGTTGGGCCTTCTTCTACTACGCATCCTCTTTTTTCTCTTTCTTCATACTATCCCTAAAAAAACTCATCCTCTCTAATGACTTGAATTACCACCTTTATTGCCGATAAGTTCCAAAGCATATGTTCAGCTTGGGCCTCTCTTCAGAGTTCCAGATCCATTTCTACAACTCTAAGCCTCCCCATCTGGGTGTTCTGTAGAGGTGTCCCAACATTTTCCCAATAACCTGTTCTTCTTACGTAGCCACCCCTCTGATGAAACAGTCAGTCAAGACAGAAAACTAGCAATCATCTTTGCAGGTTTTTTTCTTTATTCATCTCCTCTTCACATTCCATCCAATCACCAAATTCAGTAAATTCAATTCCCAAACATCCCTCAAATCTCCTCTTTTTCTTCTGTATTATCACTTTCCATATGTAGGGCCTCATCTTTTCTTGCATAAATTACTTCTTAACAAAATCTGCTTTCCCTGCCTCCAATCTTAGTCACTTCAAACCTAATCTCCACACAATCTCCAAAGTGATATTTTTAAAATTCAAATCTGCATGTTACTCTTATTCATGAAATCCTCAAAGTCTTCCTATGATATATAGGTAAATTCCAATCCTTTAAGGGTGTTATACAATGGTCTTATACAAGGTCCCTACCCACCTCTCCACTCCCATCCAAGGCCACTCCTCAATTTCTACTCTGGATCCCAACTCAACAAAAGCAATGTGGCATTTTCAATATGTGCACATACACTTCCCAATGCCTGAAATATGGTTTTCTTCCATCAGTGTTGACTGACTCTTACTCATCCAGAATGATCACCTTCTCTAGGATGCCATATCTCATCCCCTCAGTCAGGTTTAGGTGCCTGCCATCATGTTTTTTTAATGTCTACACTTTCCTCCACAATAACCTGCTTGAATAATTAAGCAGTATACTGGTCTACCAGTATAACTAGAATCTTACTACCTTGAATGAATTTAAAAAAAAAAAAAAAAGGTATCTGGCAGCAGTAGCCTATATTAGTTAATAGCACCAGATCTACAATGAAATAAATTTGGATTTGAATCCCAAAACTTCAACTTATTTAATAATTGTGTATGTGTGTGTGTGTGTGTGTGTAGGTGGCAGACCTATTTAAATTCCATCCTCTGTATTTATACAATATATTCAATATACAATATATTTTCTTTTTAGGATTTTTTTAGGATTAAAATGAAATAGTTCATAGTGAGGCTTTGACATAGTACCTGAAATCTGACAAAATGGCATCATTTTACCAATTTTATCAAACTGGTAACTGATAACATAGTAGATATTTAAAGGGTATAGACATTTGCTACCAGTGCCCCCTTGTTGATAGCAGTGCTTAATGAAGTCTTGAAGCAATGGTGAGCAGACAGAGAATGCGTGGAGCTTTTGGAATCTTAATACATTTTATTGATCTTAGAATGACTGAATTAGGGCGCCTGGGTGGCTCAGATGGTTAAGCGTCTGCCTTCGGCTCAGGTCATGATCCCGGGGTCCTGGGATCGAGTCCCACATCAGGCTCTCTGCTCCTTGGGAACCTGCTTCTCCCTCTGCCTCTCTCTCTCTCTCTCTGTCTCTCATGAATAAATAAATAAAATCTTTAAAAAAAAAAAAAGAATGACTGAATTATTGCAAGCATTCATTACGGGCTATGCAAAATCTCAAACTTAGCTTTAAGGAATATACTTTCATGAAGGTTTGGGCTTTTATCCCATAATAGTTTCCTCCTAGCCCAGTCAGTCCCTCTCTCATCACCATTAAAAATCTATATTCCATTGTATGCAACATGCTGTTTGTCAGGAATAAGAAACATTCCTCAAATGCAAGCTTTACTCTCAATTCAGAGATACTGTCCTTGGAGCTCTGAACAAGAGACATCAATCTTCTTACAGGCTCTTCCCCACACTCATCATTTACCCTTGGGAAAGTTCCAAAATGGTTCTATACCCCCACTGACATCTGGTACCAGGGATAACAAAAAAGATTAAGATATCTGCTCTAAATAACTGAACAAGATTACAAAAGGAAATGTAGGTCAACCTCAGATCTCCTTATGCATAGATAAGGAAAAACAAGATATTAGAGAGATATGAAAAATAGAAAAAGGAAGGAAAGAAAGCAGGAAGGGAGGGAGGAAGGGAGGGAGGGAGGGAGGGAAGGAAGGAAAAAGAGAAAGAAGGAAAAAAAGAAAGGTGATTCTTCTGATTTCAGATCTTTACCCTTTAAGTTCATCTCAATCTTTGTTTGAATGAACCCCTCTGAAGGCCAATAAAAAGTTTACGTAGTAAATAAAAGAAATGCATTTGCAACATTTTCTCTATCCCTTAGCAAAAAAAAAAAAAAAAAATTTTTCTGAAAACACTCGTTCATACAGCTACAATGATAAAACCTTTTCATAGGAATGAGATTTAAGGTCTAGGCCAATTGATTTCATAGCTGTACAACTAAATTTTGAAGTGTGACCAGAGGTGATCTCTTTGTCCATAAATGTAGGAGCTCAGATTAATCCTTTCTGAAGGAAAAAGGGGAAATGCAGCTGAATGACTTTAAAAGTTTCTGGATTGCAAATGAATAATGTTTGCTTGTGCATTTATGCTGATTGTCTTAAGATAAAATCCATTTAATAACATGCATTTCATACTTCATTATAGCAACATCTTTTTCTGCTTGGTTTTTCACAATCTAATTGGCCAACATGAAATAAATTTCCATTCTGAAAGCCAAGTTTCACAAGAGAAAGAAAGAATAGCTGCTCCTCATACTTGTCTTTATAGTTTACAAAGGAAAACAAAAGAAAAGAACTCATACATCATCCCATTTAATTCTTGTCTTGGTCAGGGATTGTTTGACGGTGAGGAAAAGTTTTCCTTAATAAGGGCAAATAAGAGTTTTATTAGAAAGCTACAAAAAGGAAAATTTTATGGATATTCATAGGTGAGAAATAAAGTATAGCAGGGCCTCTTAGAGACAGACTAGGAACTGGAAATTCAGAAAATGTGGTCATCTCTCCTGGTCAACATGATTTCTAGTCTCCTCTCTAACAGACTATCTCCTGATCCCTGGTCTAATCCATTGTGCCCATTGTTTCCACTCAACATGAATAATTGCCATGAGTCACATCAAAGTTTGTAGGAAGATACTGCTTCAAGCCATTTTCTCTCAAAGAGAGTTATAATTATGGTAGATTCTTGGATCTCCATGAGCTCCTCTATTCTTTTGGTAAGTCTTGATGTCAGGTTAAATTTGGAGAATAAAGGAGAGAGGGATGAGGGATAATTCATAAGTCTCTGGCTTGTAAGATACAAGTTGGGAACACTGAAAAGGAACAAGAGATATGTGATGAGGAGCAGGTGAATGCATTTTAGGACATGTTGAATATGAGATGTCTCTGAGACATACAGTGGAGGTAACCAAGTAGGCATTTGAGTATTCAGATCGGAAGCTGAGTGGAAAAGTCTGGTTTATAGATGCAAACTTGTGAGTCATGTGCTGTATCTGTGGTAAATACAGTCTTACATGAGTGTGTATCGGATGTTCTGTGGGGAAGCATAGAATGAGAAGAGAGAGAGAGGACAGAGCTTGTCCAGAAGAGGACTGACTGTGCAAAGGAGTCAAAGGTGAAGCACCCACGGAGGTGGGAGAAAACCATGAGACAATCATGCTAAAAATCTAGTGTTCTGGAAAAAAAGGCTGTGGTCAGCACAACTGAGTGCTGCTGAGATCAGGTACGATGAGGACCAAAAGGCACCTTGCTGAGTGTATGCCAGTTATTCACTGAATGATGTAAAAAGTCAGTGCAAGTTGGCCAAACTCTAAGCCACAGAATAGACTAATTTGACCCTGCAGCTGATTTCCCTGTGGTAAAACAGTAAATGAAGCCCAAAGAAGAGGGTTTGATGTTCCCCTCATTGGAAATTCATCCCTTTTCCATAAGCCCTTCGGGGTCTGTCCAGCCCCTCCTCTGTCCTGATTCTGCTCAAGCATGACCCTCTGTAACTAATATTTGAGGAGGTTCCCTGTCCCAGGTACTGTTGTAATGCTAAAATGTATAAATTCATTTAACCCTCACAATGACCCCTTGCACAGGGCTTAATTACTGCCCTTCCTTTACAGATGAAGAAAAGCACAGAGAGGGGAAATATCTTGCACTGGGCCACCCACCTAGTGAGTTGGCAGAGCAGAGGTTCAAACCCAAGCATTTGGGCTCCAGAATTAGTGCTTTAATCACCTCACCACCTCTGCAAAGCCCTCCTTAACAGCCCCAAGCGGATGTTAATGTATTTCTTCCATGCTCCCATGGCACCCTGCACATGTGTCCTTCATGAAACTTGTTATCTATTTTCATAAATGTCTCAAGCAGTGCTGTCCAACAGAAATGTAATGTGAGTGACAAATGTGAGCCACACACACAATTTGAAATTTTCTAGTAGGCACATTTTAAAAGCAAAAGGAAACAGGTAGAAATGATTTTAACAGTATATTTTATTAAGCCCAAGTGTGATGGTTAATTTTATGTGTCATTGTGGCTAGGCTATTGTGCACCAACCCAGATGTTGCTGTGAAAAAATTTTTTAGACATGATTAACTGATAAGAACAGATACTACACTTGATCTTAGCCAAAAGGCCAACGTGATTAACATTTAAATCGGTAGATTTAAGGGGCGCCTGGGTGGCTCAGTCGGTTAAGCGGCCAGCTCTTGTTTTGGGCTCAGGTCATGATCTCGGGGTCCTGGAATCAAGCCCTGCATCCAGCTCCAGGCTCAGCACTGAATCTGCTTGAGGATTCTTTCTCTCTCTCCCTCTCCCTCTGCCCCTCCTCCTGCTCACATGCCCTCTCTCCCTCTCTCTCTCTCTCAAATAAATAAATAAATCTTTGGAAAAAAAATCAAATTTAAGTAAGCAGATTACCCGCCATTCTATGGGTGGGCCTTATCCAATCAGCTTAAGGCCTTAAAAGAAAAGACCGAGGTTTCCCAAAGAACTCATCCTAGAGCTGTCATAATAAAATATCAGAGACTGGGTGGCTTAAATAATAGAAATTTTAGTGCTGGAGGCTGGAAGTCCAAGGTCAAGTTTTGGCAGTTTGGTTTCTCCTGGGGTCTCTTTGGCTTGCTGAGGGCCACCTTCCTTCTGTATCTTCCCATGGCTGTCTCTCTGTGCTCATGCATCACTGATGTCTCTTACTTTTCCCATAAGGACACCAGTCAGAGTAGGGACCCACCCTTATGACTCCATTTAACTTTAATTACCTCTTAAAGGCCTTATCTTCAAATATGTTCACAATAGGGATTAGAGCTTCAACATATGAATTGGTGGCAGGGGTTGGGGTGGGGCAACAATTCAATCCCTTACACTGCCTGGGTTTCCAACCTCCCTGGTCTACCCTGCAGACTCAAGAATGCAATATCAACTCTTAGCTGAATTTCAGCCTACCAGCCTGTTCCGCAGATTTCAGACCTGCCAGCCCCTACAAGTGTTTAAGCCAATTGCTTAAATACCCGCCTCTCCCTCTCCTGTCTCTCTGTCTTTGTTGATAGACAGGCAGAGAAATAATATGGGTCCTGTTCCTCTGGAAAACTGACTAATAAATCATTATATCCAAAATATTATCATTTCTACATGTAATCAATATAAAAACTATTAATGAGATATTTTACATTCTTTTTCATACTAAGTCTTTGAAATCCGGCTTGTATTTTATCCTTGGAGTTCTTCTCAATTTGGGTTAGCCACATTTCAAGTGTTCAATAGCCACATGTGCTATCATAACACACAGTGTCAATCTAGAACAATAGCCACATGTGGCTATCATAACACACAGTGTCAATCTAGAACAATAGCCACATGTGCTATCATAACACACAGTGTCAATCTAGAACAAAGCAACAAAATGAAGAAAAAAGACGTGGGATTGAACTCTGCCCTGTCACTGAGGCTCAGTGAATGCTAGTTCAATTTCTCCTAGTAGGAGGACTTCCCTGACCCTAGGTGTTCTCATACACAAATGAGGACTTCTCTGACCCTAGGTGTTCTCATACACAAGTGAGTACCTACCTCAGAGAGCTGCTGTGAAGATCCATTGTAAAGCCCCTAATGGACTACCTACCTGATAAAGTACAGATGCTCAATAAACATCCAGTACTTTCTTTCCCTCTTAGCCTGTATATATCTTCCCTCTTTGAGGAAATGGTTTGTGTGTATTTCATCTTTCTTTCTCCAGTTTGGTGCATTGGTAGTTGCTTAAAAAAATGCTTGCGGAATTAATGAATGGTCTCATGCTGCTGTGGTGGAGTGTATCTACTTGTTGATGTATATTTTCCTTGAATAAATCATTCTTTAAAACACTTTGGAAGGACTTGCAAGTTGTGGAGCTGTTGACATTGTAGTGGGTGGTTCAGTGGAGAGATGAGTCAGATTTGAGTTTGGGGATTTGAGGAAAGAGCCTGTTAAGCTAAAGGAAATGGGGCAGCATCACAAATAAAACCAACCAGGCAAGATATACCACAGACATCTCTGACATAAGAGTACACCAAATTTTTAAGTTCATTACTGCATATAATTTTCCATTACTGAGAATAAATTTGACAAGTGTTAATGAGATGGGATGTAGTCTCATTAAAGAAAAAAAAAATAGGAAACACATTCACACCAAGTCACAGAAAATCTAGTTTAGATGAAATATTTTTCCCCTGCCAGTAAATGCATTAAAATACCTAATTCATAGGCAAAAGTAAAATTTTCTGGTAATATGCCATTTGGTGAAGACACTCAATTATTTAGTCAGGGTTCTCCAAAGAAACAGAACCAATCAGATGTATATAGACAGAGAAAGAGATTTAGTACAAGAAAATGGCTCACATGATTATGGAGGTTGACAAGTTCCAAGATCTTCAGTCACCAAGCTGGAGACCACAGGAGAGCTGATGGTGTATGTAGTCCCAGTCTGAATACTGGCAGGCCCAAGACCCAGGAAGAGCTGATGTTTCAGTTAGAGTCTGAAAGCAAGGAAAAAAAAAAAAAAAAAAAAAACTGTTGCCTCAGCTCAAAGGCTTTCAGGCATAAGGAGTTCTTTCTTGTATAGGAGGGCCAAACTTTTGTTCTACCAAGGCCTTCAACTGATTGGATGAGGCCCACCCACATGGGGTGGGGGAGGGCAATCTGCTTCGCTCAGTCTACCAATTCAAATGTTAATCTCATCCAGAAACACTCCCAGAGATACACCCAGAATAATGTTTGGCCAAATGTCTGGGCACGCTGTGAACCAGTTAACTCGACACATACAATTAACTGTAACACCTGACAAGGCACAATATGTCATCACAGGAGAGATTTCTATCAGAGCTTAATATGTCAATAAAGCATTCCTTCCACAAACTGCTCTCTTTTTCCTTCTGCTCTGCTTCTTCTTTGTATAAACTGTCAGAGAAAACACTTGGGGATGGAAACTAATGTTTTGGGGGCACTACTCTGTGCCACACATCTTACCGGGTACTCTTGCACACTGTCCCCACAAGTGGTGAGGCCAGGAGGACTCCTCCAAGGGGCAGCAGCCTTGGGGAGGCCACCACAGCCCAAACTCCACTGCTCAGTCTTGTCTCTTTGAAAACTCAATCTTCCCAGTGTCCCCGGCTTAGTCAAACTTGGGAATTGTAACATACAAACTAGATTCGGGAGACTTCTATACACACCAGAGGAAAAAAACATTAATTATGATGAGAGATACAACTGCCAAGGGGTCCTCTAGCCAAAGCACTCCTTCCTTGTAAAGCTATATCAGAAATCAAATTATAATCAAAATATTGCTTAGTGAAAATGAACTCAGAGTAAGTGGGGGTTGATTTAAACAAGATGTTCAATGGCATCAAGCAAAGAATAATGCTATAATTTCAACAACTAGTATTACACAGGAAAAAACTTGGGAACAAATTTTCTCTAGAATTCTCTGCCAAAGTGTATTTCATGAATTCTTTTTTTTATTCTTTCTTATGCCAGGCTGACCAACTCCCTTTCTGTTTAACACATTATTTCTTTTAAAAATATTCACCAGGTTACAAGTCAAATTTTAATGATTTATAAACTATTCTGCCTCAAGATGACTTCCATATTTCTCCTTTATAACTTCCTTAATTTTCAAAGAGAATCTCACCATTTGACTTTGTTTTCATTAAAATCCATTTAATCTTTAGCAATTCTGTTCTGGCAATCTATTCCTGATTAACTACCACAAAACACAATGGCTTAAAACAAGAACAATTTTATTAGTATCACTGCTATTCTCAGCACATTCTCAGTTTTCAGCTCAGGTTTTTGGTGTAACTGACATTGGGATGTTCTAATATTTTTAAATGGTGTTTTAGGGCTCTCCAGACAATTTTGGGAAGGAGTAACTTTTACATTTCGTACTGAACAGCCTTCATAAATGTGCTGCCCTCTAGGCATTATTTTACTCCTTACCATTATACAATCATATCTCTCCTGTGTTCTGACCTCTTAGAAATCTGAAGAGTAACTGGCTAACTACTTTGTTAGACTACTCTATCTTAAGGTGAAATGATGATTAAAAACAGGTGATATTGGGGCACCTGGCTGGCTCAGTTGGTAGAGCATGCTACTCTTGATCTCCAGGTTGTAAGCTCAAGCCCCATGTTGACTGTAGAGATTACTTAAAAATAAAATCTTTAGGGGCACCTGGGTGACTCAGTCAGTTAAGCGTCCGACTCTTGACCTCAACTCAGGTCTTGAACTCAAAGTCATGAGTTCAAGCCCCACACTGGGCTCCACGTTGGGCATGGAGCCTACTTTTAAAAAATCTTTAAAAATATATATAAATAAGTAAATAAATAAAAACAGGTGATATTAAGATCATTCTTCAATGCCTTAAGCTAAAGGAGTTGGTAAATCTGAAATACAAGCATCAAAGCAGTGTAGGTAGAAAAAATATTTGGTCTGGGCAGGGGAGATTTGAAGGTGAGGAATTACTTCATTTATAGGAAAACACATGTTGACCCATAAGACATAATTCCTTGGTAGGAACTGCCATTTGGTGACAGGAAGCCCAAGAAGGTAAATTTCACATTTAATAGAAAGATTTTTAAAATCACATTAATCTTTATAAAGGGTTTATAATCTCTGACAAAATTCTCAATCTACAAGTAATGTTAAATAACGAATCACACAGCATTGAGGCATCTAGTCTTCAACCTCATACCTCATGATAGGAGCATTGATATTTTAAGGGTCTTGTAAAAGAAGAATCTCATTAGATTCCTGATACTTCATGGTCACTTTCTAGTGCTGAGAACTCAGAAGACATTTTTTTTTTCTTGTGGTTTTCCACAGAAAACCATGATGTACAAGAATTTGTTTTTATCCTGTTGTGTTCATTTATTCAACAAATATTTGTTGAATGTTGCCATGTGCCAGGAACTGACACAGCAATGAGCAGGTGTGACCCTGCCCTAAGGAAACCTAGTCTCAATAAAGTCTCTCAAACCTGGAATCATGTTAGAACTTTCCATATGATCCTTCCTTCCTTCCTTCTTTTTGCTTTCTCTCTCTCTCTCTTTTTTCTCTTTCTCTCTTCCTCTCTTTCTTTTTTTCTTCCTTTCTTTCTTATTTAGTATCTAGCTAGCTAGCTAAGTAGCTATCATCATCTTTCTATCATAGTGTACTGATTAAGAGAACAAATTCTAAAGGTAAAAGGCAAAGGTTCATAACCCAGTTCCATGGGTAAAAAAAGTTTTAAAAGAATTATAGACAGGTGAATAGATGGGTAGATAGATGGACATATGATAGATAGATAGATAGATAGATAGATAGATAGATAGATAGATAGATAATAGATAGATGATAGATAGATAGATAGATGATAGATAGATAGATGGATGATAGATAGATGCCAAACGAAATCATAAGTGAAGTTCCTATGTAAAGCAGAACTATGACAATAATCATTAAGTCCCAGAATAACTCTCTGAGAGCATTTTTGTCATAACACTACACTGTTTTTTCCTTAAGAAATTATTCTCACAATATTCTCAGACAATAATGCCTAAATATTTTGTAAATCATTACACTCAACCTTATTTTTCTTCTCCCTTATGCACTGTTGGCCAATGAAACAGTTTCATTTTCACTTTTCAAAATGATAGCATTAAAAAACAGAAGTGAAAGTATGAATCATAATATAATCAGGAGTTCATAGTGAGATATCCATTTATAACTCAGAAAACCACAGGGTATTTCCAAACTGATGTCATTCATAGAAAGAATGCCATGTGTTGTGGAAGAATAAGAAAAATTACCTAGGCCGACTGGGGGATTTAGAATGCATGTGGGATATTCCCAGCTAATTATTTTAATTTATTTTTAATTTTATTACAAATATTGATCTATATTTCAAGTACTTAAATTGACACTCATCTTAGACATCACACTGGATTCTAAGTTATACTTTTAATTTTGATATGATTCATTTACTTCAGAAATCATCAGTATAAGTGCTTAATGTAAGTCAAGGTTTTCTTTTATTTTCTTTTAAAATCTGTATAAATATTAAGATTACCTGAAATTCTGTGTAATTATTTCACTTTTTGGAAAAAAAATGGTATTAATCTCTGCTCAAATTATTAAAATTGATTTTATTTTATTCTTTTTGGAAGTGGAGAGGAATAATATAAATTTTATTTTTACTTTTTCCAACTAAATAATCAAAATAGGATTTTTCCTTTCCACTATATTGTTTTTTAAGAATTTAAAGAAGATTATAGTATATGCTAAGTAAGTTAGTGATACGACAGAGAAGAAACATTATTCAGAAAGTAATTTCCTCTGGGTTATCTACATTTGCTTCAAAAAGTTCTTTGGATACATTAGTTCTGCCATATTTGTGGCTACATTTCCTAGTTGGTTGGTTATTTTGATCCAGATCCTGATATCCAGTTGTGAGGACAGCCCAGTTATATCCTTTTTCAATCAGTGGATGTTCCTGGTTTCCCATTAGCCAATGTTCACAGCATGAGAGATTCCACAGAAGTCACACCATTCACTCACCCAAGGAGCACCACTAGTTTGCTCTTTGGCGTCTGAGGCTTATCGATGAGTCTGGTGGTTTACCCACAATGTCTGGTCCTGATGTCTGCTAGGAGCTGCTTTGCTGTCCTGGATTTTTCGGTAGAACTGCAGGTGAATCTGTCACTAGAATGGGCTGACCCCATGTGATTAAGGAACAAATTTAAAAATATATCTGAAAATTAAATTCCTCCTTATTCCATAAGCAAACAGAAAGTCCACATGGACTAAAGACTTAAAAGCTAAAAGCAACCCTTAAAAGTTCTAGAAGAAAATGTAGAAGACTATCTTATAATATTGAAGAAAGATTTCTTAAAATA